>NC_135784.1:46202160-46540910 GCF_051106095.1 Pogona vitticeps | reverse complement strand
TCCAGGAAGAAACAGAGCCCCTGAAGAGCAGTGTCTCCAAGTCCCATCTAGGCGATATGGCCTAGAAGGATACCATGGCCAGTGATATCAAAGACACTGAGGGTCCAGCAGAACCAACATGGACACGCTCACCCTATTCAGTTTCCCACAGATGTCATCTGTCAAGGCACCAAAAGACGTTTCCATCCCATAACTAGACCTGAAGGCAGATTGAAATAAACTGGTATTTAATTATACATGCACAAATAGCGTAGTTATTGGGCTTATGCCGATTCCTTATTTCTCACCTGCTGTTACAATTTAAGGAGGGTGAAAATTTCTCCTTCACTTTTAAGTTAACCACAGTTGCTCTTTGTGTTAGAAATTGACAAACTATGTTTAGTGTAACTGCCTGGTTTAAAGAAAGAAGACAGACTTACGTTAATGATCCAAATTTGTTTTTTTTAAAAATGTAATTAAGACTAAAAGATGTAATTCTGGTTACTCAAAAAAAAAGGTGAAAATTATGGTATAGCATTATTTTATTTATATACCACTGCATTAATGCTGAAGCACTGTTCTGAGCGGTTTACAAAACAGTAAGTGATTTTGGGGATCTGGCTGCAGAGCTAGAATTTGAGATTTCAATTCTTCATTGTGCCTCTTGTGAGTAGAGCCAGCTTGTGTACCTGAGGACAAGCTAAACAGTCCCAGGGCAACTCCAGAAGAAGAGAATGCTAAACCACTTCTGAGTACTCTTTACTGAGAAAACCCTGAAAAGAACTGACTTGATGGCACATGCCCATTATTATTTATTATTTGTGAACCAGGCCACTGTGTAGCAAGGGTGAAGGGCTCTTATCTGACAAGGACTGAGCCAGGTGAGCTAGAAATCCCATTTTTCTGGTGAAGCAGACTCTTTACTTCTTTCTCCTACCTGTTTAAAATCCCCACCTTCAAATGGCCAAAGAATAACGAGCATTTCCTCCCTCCCCCCAAACTGTGGCTTCTTAATGAAACACCTGCTTAACCGCCTGTGTTCAGGGGAGCATAATTTTTTTTGGCAAGCATTATGAAGGCAGACACATCAAGATGCTCTTCAGGAGTGACGTTGGGACCAGTGTTCACTGGCAGCTGAGTGCAGACAGTGGAGTAGATACTTAAGAATGGAGGTATAATACTGTACGTGTTACTCTCAAGTGCTCTTTGGTGACTAGTCCGTCTGTGAAGAGCTCTCTAGTGGGGCTGAATGGCCTGCCCTTGCTGTCACATGAGGATCATCGTTAATTCATTGGTGTCTTTGGAGTGGCTCGGGATTATTGGTTATTTGCAGATTTATTTATTTATTTATTTACATATTAGGATAGTTGTGCTGACAGAGGAAGAGCTCCATGTATGGTGCTCACAGTTATGCATGGTGGTTACAGAAGAGAGGAGGAGGTCCTGCAGCTTAATTCCATACAGTAAACAAAACAATCACAAAATGAGTATTTTGGATTTGTTGCTCCTTGAAGGTGCCATAATTATATATAATTTCTAAAATAAAGTTTCATTTTATTGAATATTTTCTAAGTTCACTAGCTAGCTTTGGATAATGGATTTCAACAGTGCCAGTTTTGTCAGTGGTAGGAAGCAGTCAGGAGGATTGAACTAGTTTAAATCATGTTTATTCAAAGAGCTACTATTAAGATACTATTGTAAGGCCTTTTGAGTAGAGCTGGCTTTAATTACATTTCACAAACTTCAACCGGTACAACAGCTGTGTGTGCTAGGTGGCTTCATTGTACTAGGCTAGTGTGTTATTACTTATATTAGTTCATTTCTGGATTCAGTTAAAAGTACTAGATCTAATCTTGCAGGCCCTAAACAATTCAGGAGCAGTCTATCTGGTAGGATGCTTGACCTCCATAAATGTGTCCAAATCAGACGTTCAGGGTGCTTCACCTTATCTCACTAAGGTTGGTAAAATTGATGGATTATGAGATATAAGGCCTTGTCAGTGACGACCTCTTATTTATGGATTTTTTATTTTATTTTGACAGTTCTGACTGTCTTCCTTTCTGGTAGACTTTTAAGAGGAAACAGAGATATAAGAACATGAGAAGTTTGCTTATGTGATTTCTTCATTACAACATTTTTGTTGCAAGCTGCCTTGTGTGGGGTTGTAGTAAAAGGCAGCTGTTGTTGTAACGTGCCTTCAGGTTTTAACTGACTTATAGAGGGCTTAACAGTGTTTTCAAGGTAACTGAGATATTTAAGGAGTGGTTTTACTACGGTAGTTCCACACATCTCAGTGAGTTTCCATGGCTGACTAGGGATTTGAACTCAGGCCTCCTGAGTCCTAGTTCTTCTATCCAATAAATACATCACCCTGTATATCCTAAAAGACAGATAGAAATAAATAAAATCAATAGTTATATAACCATGGGAATTACAGAATTAAACTCTTCTTCCTAATAATTTTGGGTACCTAGGATGGATCCTTGGAATTTTGCCAGTAGGGGTAAAAAAACCAAATGTCTTCCTAGGCTGTCTGAGGATTTTGCTCTTTGGGAAAGCAAGGCTTGTTAAATTGCAGTGCGTGCTTTGAAAGGTGGCATTTTACAAAAAAAATGAAAAATAACATTATGATTATGCTGACAATCTCATGAATTTCTTTTTGAGGTAAAAAAAATAGCAGGAATGTAATTACTGATAGGGATGTACAGTATGTTCTACTATGTGACGGTGGTGCTAAGTGTGATGGCCTTGCATACAGTGCATACAATTAAAAATTGTATGATACTTTGGTGCCCTGAATGTTAAACAATTTCTGAGCAGTACAAATGCCTGGGGCGATCCATATTTTCTTAAGGATAATTTGGTAAAGTTATGGAAGGTCTCGGGTTTTCTCTCTAAAGAAACACTTGAGGATATTAAGCTTATACTCAATTAGAACAGTTCAGTATGCACTGTAATTATTGAAACAAATAACAGGTAGAGCCTAATACACTGTGCAAACTGGGATTTTTTAGCGAGTAATATGCCTTGGTTTTAAAGCTTTTCTAACCATTTTTGGGAGAGGGCTGGAAAGAAGACTTCTTTGTTTGCAGTTGGCATTTGGTCTCCTAGACTAGTATTTACTCGTTACTTTTTCTTCAGTTTTGATTTCTCTTTTTTTTGTTTGACTTTTATTATGCAGCCTGCCTATTCCGTCTTCTCTTCCTTTGCATGCTTTGCTTTATTTTTAACAGAATTTGACTCCGTTCTTAATTATTTTCTATTTTTTAAACTCTTATTGTTTGTGTTAAAGGCATTTTCTTCCTGTTTTACTTCCAGATTGATATAAAAGTACTCATTGTGTAGCATATACAAGCATTCAGAGCATCTTTTTAATTACTAAAGTGAGACATTTCTTGATTCCCTTTATATGACGTATGGGGAAAATCCCATGTGTTGCCACAGTGGTTTTCATGTCTACTTTGATCCTGTATGAATGAGAATCTTGGTAAGTCTCACAGCAGCCGTTAAATTTGGCTGCTATTACCAATGCTATATTACATTTGAGAGTTTGTCTGAGTGATGTCAGTTTGGCCAAACGGATGAGTTCGTAATGGTTCAGAGATCCAATCCTGACATAATTCTCAGCTCATTCTCTTAATCCCTTTGCCACACTACCTTCAGCCCCCCCCCCCCATTCCATAAGCAAAGTCTGCCTTATTAGATATATTGGAAGATTTGAGTATGAACACCCATCATGAATACAAGTGTTCCAGTGTATAAACCCTTGTTTCTGAATGTTGTTGGTAGTATTTGACTCCTGTTGTTAGATTGTGTGGAAGAGAAATGAAGGTGAGAATTAATCATCTGGCATTTGTTCCTTGTTGAACCACCTTGAATTTGGGGACAAAAGTAGGATATAAATCAAATAGATGAATACATAATAAAATTGTTTGCCAGTGCTACATGATGGGTAGTTCCCCCCATCCAAAGTAACAGCAGGATGTATGGGAGTGATTGTAAATCCTACTGTATGTAATGTACTGTACCTCTGTACACATTAAAATGCACACTGTTCCTTTGATGCAGTTGAATACAAAAAAATGTGGATCAAGGTAAGGGGACATAGACATGTAGCTTCAGTGAAGTTGCTTCGCCTTCCCCTACGGTATTCACGTCCTAATGGGAAGTTTTGTACCCTTTCACTAAGGAGTCTGAAAAGCATTTATAAATTACACACTTTGCAGTCGCCAAGAAAATGCTCATGAAATATGTGTCTTCATTGTGTTATCCTTTATTAGGATATGGGATAGTAATTAGGATATGGGATAGTTAGAAGAACGGGATAGTAATCAGTAAAGATTTAGGCTCTTGCAGTAATCTTTCATTTTAGAAGTGTACACTTGAGAAAGAGGGGATGGCCTGAGGAGGAGCTGGTTTGCTAACGCCTCCCCCCTCCATCATTTAGTCCCATTATCTGATTCTTTTCAGCTAACCTAGCATCTGGAGTACAAGCTGGTGGCTGCCACAGCATGTCTGAAAGATGGGCTAAATGCATTGCAATTTGATTCTGCCCCAAGGATCTCAGATGCTGTCATGCATTTGTCAATTCTGGGAGTGAGATACTAATGAACTCAAGTTTCCCCACTTACTATCTCTTGTCTTAAATTATTTCTGTGCTTCAGGATCCTGTTTCTGACATTCTTTGAAAATACAATGAGAAAGACTCTGAAAATACTGTAGTCTGCAGTCTCTGACCCTTGCTGTGTAGTCCCTCCCCATCTTCTTAGCTATTAATCTAGCTAAAATTGCTCCTTTTGACTGTATTCTCGTTTTATACCACAAACATTTATCTTTGCTGTAAAACAGTGTAAAGACACCCAGCATGGGTCTTTGCTCAGTCTCTACAGAAGATTATTGTTAAGATATGTGTATGCCTGCCTGCTTATACTTCTGAGGATGCTTAGGGGAAAGAATTGATTACTATTGGTCACTTGATTTACCTCACACCAAAGAGACCCAAAGAGAAAGCTACTTCAAAAGCATTTTACAAAAGGATACATGCTCTAACTGTATTTCAGGCTCTTTCCTTAATGCGGATTTGTGCAAAAGTAGTTTTGTTGAGCTAGAAGGAAACGATAAGTATCTGAGTATCAAGATGTTAGAAAAGAAGGACAGCTGAGTGGCATGAAGCTGAATGATGTTCAACTCTAACAAGCTTTCTTATAAAAAGATCCCAGTTCCTCACATCATTACAGGTTGTCAGTGTTTGAGATGTTCAATTCACTAGCTTGCTCAGCTAATAAAAATATTTTTGATTCTAGCCATTATTGGTAGCACCGATTTATTTTTAGATGTACATTGTCTTAATCCCCTCCCCCTTTCAGCACACATTTAATTCTATGGGCTTCTTTTTAATTTCTCACTTAATTTTAATGGAAATGTTGCAAGCTGACGTTCCTGAAGCTTGTGTTACACGATTTGGCTGACAATATTGGCAACAGGAATAACCAAATTATTATTCAGTCATGGGTTTTTAACAGCAGCAAAGCAAGTGGATGTTAACTAAATGATGCAGTTTATTCCCTCCATTCTTGTTGCCAGCTTGCCTATTACAGAAAGGCTGCCAGCTTTCAGTAAAGTGGTACCCAGATGGTAGTTGCACGATGCCCAGTTGGTTACAGCACCTAAGCAGGGAATAATGCGACAGCCAGAACAAGCTGCGGGTCAATTGAGGGGGAATGCCTGTTGCTTCTCAGTTTTTGCATATGTAAATCTGTGAATGTTGTATCAGTGTTGTGCGGTCTAAACAGAAGTGTTGCCTTCCTTTGGGGCCCAGATGAACTTGGATAGTAGCCCAGTTAATGAGGATCTGAGGGAGAAGCTTTTCAGAATACTGCTGCAGCCTGCTTCCTCAGTGTGAACTCATTGCTTCCTGGATGCACTCATTTTCTCATCAGCTGTAGTATTTTCATGCAGGAAGTTCCCCTTGATAGGCTGCCTCCATAATAGGTTATGCAGACTCAAGATTTTTATAAGGCTGGGCAAAGAGATTGTAGAAGTGTGAGCTGTGCCTCTATTTTTAGTTTCCCAGTGTTGAAGACAATTCATTTGGCCCAGGCTGCATCTGCTTCTCTCACACTTTCTCTGTCTGCCACACTTCTGCACTCTTTTCATCAACTACAGATGTGGCACGTAGCCGTCTCAGGAAAGT
This sequence comes from Pogona vitticeps, assembly GCF_051106095.1. Classification (NCBI taxonomy): domain Eukaryota; kingdom Metazoa; phylum Chordata; class Lepidosauria; order Squamata; family Agamidae; genus Pogona; species Pogona vitticeps. Next base: position 46,534,738 of record NC_135784.1, on the reverse strand, counting down.
CATGAACTGTGTTGTCTGTGCAGTTTTAACAGCCAACATCTGCTGCAGCAGCCTGATGGAAACAGCATGGAAACAATTTTAGGGAAAGCTCTAAAGTGTTTTTAACTTTTGTCTGTCGTTCTGGCCTTTGCACATAATTATTTGCAAATAATTTCATCAGTGGATGGGCTGTAAACATTGGACTGCAAGTTTGATTCCCTGTTGCCAAATATTTTGAGGATTAAGTTTTGGTTTAAAGTATTTTATTTTATTGTTGTTGTTTACAGTCATTCTTTAAAAATCATTAGGTTACAGAAAAAGCAATAAATAAACCACAAGAAGCAGAAAATATAGTGTTATTGAGAGATACTTTACTGCATGGGTTAAGCCACTGGTTCTTAACCTTGGATTACTCAGGAGTTTTGGACTGCAACTCCCAGAAGCCTTCACCACCAATCTTGCTGGCTGGGGTTTCTGGGAGTTGGAGTTCAAAAACATCCGAGTAACAAAGGTTAAGAACCACTGGGTTAAGTCAAAGAAAATGGTCCTGAAGCTACTCTAACACATAATTATATACCAGGTGAAATATGTTAAGTAAGATATTATATATTGTTTTATTATGTTGTGAACCGCCCAGAGTGGCCTTGGTACCCAGGTGGAGGGTATAAAAATTGAATGAATATATGAATGAATAAATGAATATATTTGTCTCCTGATTGTGAATGAAACCATCCTAATTTTAACAATTTTGCAAATCTATTCTTATGCTAAAAGAATTCTGATCTAAAAATTTTTGTCCCCCTCCCCCAGATTTAATAAGCATTTGAAGGGTCACTAATAGAGATTTTGGCAATTACCGTGTAAGCTACCCTGCACAAGTGAGATTTTTTTTCTTTTTTGCATAACATGAACCTGTTTTCAGTTTGTTGGATTTGTTATAAGCTTCCAAAAGCACCATAATGATTTAAAGACTTTTATCACTCACTATTTGTGTTTAACTTTTCACATGTAAAAAATTAGATTTGTACTTCTGTCCTTAGTAAACACAGACATCAGTAATTTGTCATAAAACATTTGAACGTTCAGTTGTGTATCACTGTTTTTAGAGGTGACTTCTTAAAAACTTGGCTTTACAAGTTATATTAGAGTTCCATTGATTTCTCTGCAGCTGATTGAAGCATCTTATAGAATCGTAAAATCTTAGAATAATTGAGTTGGAAACAGCTTATAAGGCCATTGAGTCATTCCTGCTCAGTGCAAGAATCCAAATCAAAGCACATCTGACAGACTGTCCAATTTTCTTTTGAATGGCTTCAGCATTGGAGCACTCACTACCTCTCAAGGTAATTGGTTCCATTGTCGTACTGCTCTAACAGTTAAGACATTTTCCCTGATAGTCAGCTTAAATCTGACTTCCTATGGCTTGAGATGGTTATTATGTGTCCTGCACTCTGGGATGATGGCACCCGGCGGCCATTTTGGAACCGCCGATCAGCTGTTTAAAAAACATCGCAATGCGAGATCGGTAAGCGAAACGCTTACTGATCATCGCAATGCGATGTTTTGCCTATTCAGAACATAGCAATGCGATCGCATTAGCGATCTAAAAAAATAGATCGCTGTGCGGATTTGTCGTTAAACGGTGCACTCGTTAAGCGAAGCACCACTGTATATGGTGCAAATATGGTGCAAAGTCATTAATGATGATTTTTTTTAGAGTTCAGCACAAACCAGTCGTATGCACTTTCTGTGAATTCCTCATTTATGGAAAACAACTGAATGCTCTTCTTCATGGCCTCTGTGAATGCACACAGTTGAGTTGTTCTGCACCTACTCTGAACCTCTTGGAAGTTTCTAGAGCTTAAAGACACATGAATAGTGGGATGCTCCCCTGTGGGAACTGATCCCCTCAGTTCCTTTTTTCCACTGTGTTGGCTAGACCTGTTTCAGAGACTAGAGCGACTATTGAATTAATACTTTATATTGAATCATCGTTTATTTACTTCAAATTCATTTAAACCATCTTTCTTTATTGGACATTTCCCCTTTGAGTTTATTGCGTTTTTTCTCTACCCACATTTTGCCGATCCCTCCCACAACTGTTTTTCCCCTCCTGTTTTCCCCGCTCTTTATGCCGTCCCCTGGGCCTTTCAAACAGTGCGTTCTCTGCACAAATAAAATCCTGCTAACCAATGGCCACAACCGTTGCCTTTTCTGCCTTGGAGAACAACATCCTACACACTCCTGCTCCGAGTGTAAAAGGCTAACTAAACCAGTGCTTAAACTGCGTTTACAAAGATTGAGGTCTTCTCTGGGAAAAATCTCTGCATCCACCTCTGGTCGCTATGGAGTCTGCACAATCTCCTGACCTTCGACCAGATCGGCAAAATCCACCCATGTCCGCGACTCCTTCTCCCCATCAAAAGGAGAAGTTGAAGTCCATTTTGAAATTGAAATCCGTGTTGACGTCAAAGGCCTCTACTCGGTCTCTAGACTCTTCTAAGAAGAAAAAAAGACAAGACAACCTCTAAGAAATTGAAAAAAACTTCAAAGTCCACTCAGCTCAACTTACCACAGCTGAATCTTCCATCTCCCATCCTGGAAGAATTATATAGAGATGCTCCGGGCTGTCTGTCTGACAGAGATGATCCGTCTCTACTTCCGGCCCAAGCTGCAGCATCCGCTGGTAGCTTGTCGCAGAGTATTGGCCTCTTTACGGCTGATGTTCATTCCAGCCAGGCCTCGGCCCATTCAAGCCCTGCTTCATCAGGGCAGGCAGTTCCAATTGATCTATCTGGCTCCGATTCATCTCGTCACTCTCCTAGAAAACACAGGGAGAAGTGACAGCATCTATCACCTGCTCTGTACGACCTCCACATCGGGAATACTACTGTTATCCACAATCATCTCGACATAAGTTCCAAGATGATAGAAGGGATAGATACTACCAATATGACCCATATCTACCTGACGATCCTCAAGATATATTATATTACATACCCTTTTAGGCTCATCATAATATAATACACAGTTATATTAAGATGAGCCTAAAAGGGTCCGCTATACTTTACTATATCCACCCCGATACTCACCTTCACTCTTCATCTCCTCCTCGACATCGACGCCAGCCTCAGTGTTCGATATCAACTCATACAATCCATCCATCTAAACCAACCTTGAAACGCCCTTCATCAATTATAGAACATTCTCAATCAAAGCATTCTAAGCATTCCTCTAAACACTTTCCCCAGGCAGTACTGCAAGTTACTACCACTTATAAGGGCCCCCCTCCTCCACCTACTGACATGGAGAGATATTCCACACAGATGGTTCCCACAGCACATCCTCCTTCCTCCACAGTGGTGCCTCGCTAGACGATTACCTCGCAAAATGGTTAATCCGCAAGACAATGAGTTTTTGCGATCACTATAGCGCTTCGCAAAACTGTTTTCCCTATGGGCGATTTTCGATATATGATGTTTCGGTCTGTGCTTCGCAAGGCGGGTTTTTTTGGGACTGTTTTTTGCAAGACGATGATTTTGACAGCTGGGACCGTGCTTCGCAAAACAGTTTTTTAAGGGACCGATTTTCGCAAGACAGCGATTTTGACAGCTGGGTTTGTGCTTTGCAAAACGGTTTCTCTATGGGCGATTTTCGCAAGACGACGATTTCCCCCCATTGGAACGCATTAAATGGATTTAAATGCATTCCAATGGGGAACCACATTTCACAAGACGATGTTATCACAAAACAGCGATTTTCATGGAACAAATTAACATCGTCTTGCGAGGCACCACTGTATCAATGTCAAAAACTCGACACCAATCTCCTTCATCATCTCTATCAATTCAGGACCTTGCCTCTGACCTATCAAAGGAATCACCATCTAATTTACCGACACCTATTACAGGAATCACCATCTAATTTACCGACACCAACTTCTGATGTCACTGAGAATCACCCACCCTCTCCATCAGATGATTTCACCTCTTATTCTCAACTAGTCATGAAAATGGCTACATTTTTACAACTTAAAATTGAGGAACCATCACCACCTAAGCAGGACTTGGTGTTTGATGATATTAATCAAGTTAAAACACCCCCCTCTTAGTTTAGCATTCATTCCGGCTATGCTTGATTTGATCAAGGAATTGTGGGACAAACGTCCCTCTTCCTTACAAATTTCCAGACGTATTGAAAATCATTACAAGGTCCACAATGTAGACACTACATTTCTCACCAAACATCTGAAAACAAAACTCCATACAGTAATAGTAGAGTCAAACCAATCAACATCCTGAAATAAATCCTCAATTGCTCCTACAAACAAAGAAGGGAGAAAATTAGATATACTTGGCAGGAGGGTCTATTCCCTCACCTCATTTTTGATGCGAGTAGCAAACTATCAAGCCACAATGGGAGCTTACTATAGGCAACTATGAAACAAGGTTCTCTCAGTACTTGAAACAGCCCTGGAATTGACTAAGTTAGAAGCCCTTAACATCCATACAGAGGCTTCCACACTCACCAAACAACAGAGGTTTACATCTTGCCATACTGTGAATGCCGCCTCTAAAGCTATGTCCACCTCTGTTGCTTTCCAGTGTTATGCATGCCTTCGATCTGCTGGGATATCGGACTATACCAGATCTAGAGTAGGGGATCTACCATTTGACATGGCTGGACTGTTCAATGAAAAAAAGGATGAAGTGATGGACAACCCCCATAAGATCTGTAAAACAGCTCGATCTTACTTGACCCAGCAGATGTACAGATACCAACGGCCACAATATTGGAGACAACCTTTTTACCAACAATCATACCAACAATTTCAACAACCATAAAAACAATACAAAACTCAAACATTGGACAGACCTTTTCAGGCACCCTCAGCCTCAGCTCCATTGTCCTTTCGAACCCAACAACAACCACCACACCGCCAAACCTTTTGGTGCCCTCAAAAGAAGGGTAAGCAATACCCATAGACTTTCTTCACCTACTCTCAATTCTTCAACCCGGTTCCAAACAAGATTGCTTTAATGTTTGGCAATCTATAACTAATGACTAATGGGTCATTTCTATCATTAAAAACAGTTACCTCATTGAATTTAAAACTATTCCACCAATTGGAAAAATTAAAAATACCCCTTATTCGACAGTCCTTCAAGAAAATGTTTCCCTTCTTCTCCAAGAACAAGCCATAATTACAGTCCTTCCATATGACCTGCATGACGGTTTCTACTCCAGATATTTTACAATAGCGAAAGAGGATGGAGGACTCCGTCTCATCCTCGACCTCAGAAATCTCAATAAATTCATTCGACCTAGACACTTCAGAATGTTGTCACTAGATACTTTTAACAGGGAGACTTGTTTGTCGTCATCGTTCTCCAAGGCGTGTACTTTCACATCTCTATTCATCCGAATCACCACAAATTCCTTCAATTCCGATTTGATGACACCACATACCAGTTCTGTTATCTCCCATTCAGACTTTCCACAGCACTGAGGACTTTTAGCAAATGCATGGCACCAGTCGCTGCCTATCTTCGACTTCGAGGTATCAATATATTCCTTTATAAAGACGACTGGTTGATAGTCTCAACCTCATATTATGATGCTGTCAGAGCTACCCAACTCATGCTCGATACACTTCGAGACCTCGGCCTCAACGTCAGTCTCGCCAAGTGACATCTCAAGCCATCTCAGAACGCTACCTACATCAGGGTGCACTTCGATTCCCAACAGGCCAGAGCCTTCCTCCCACACAAGAAAATTCTCAAACTAAATAAGGCTATTCAACCATTCAGACCTCTAGCCTTGGTATCAGCCCATCACGTCCAACACCTTCTCGGACTCATGGCCTCGACAACTTCAGTTATACAGCATGTACGGCTCAAAATGAGGACGCTTCAATCATGGTACCTGTCACTGTTCAATCCCATGACGGACCACCCGAGCTCGCATGTCAACTCACTTGGTGGACGTTTCTCCCGAATTTGGTCGTTGGAAAACCCTTTTTGCCTCTTCAGCTAACCATACAAGTTACCACCAATGCCAGTCCGTCCGGATGGGGTGCACATTGTCTGCATCACAGGATCCATGGCCTATGGACAAATGAAGAGAAAACATTGCACATCAATCATCTCGAACTTTTAGCAATTATCAAGACTTTCCATGCTTTCCTACCACTTACTGTATTGCGGGATGTGCAGTCCAGCTTGCTGCGGACAATACAATGGCCCTTCACTACATAACAAATAAGGAGGCACAAGCTCTCTGTCTCTATTGTACTTGACTGTTGAACTTTGGGAATGGTGTTACCTACATCACATCTTTCCAGTAGCATTCCACAGCCACTCCCTCAGGGACCATCTCAGTTGCCTCACCTTGAGGACACACGAATAGTCACTAAAGACACAATCTTCGATCTTCTCTGTGACCGTTGGGGCACCCCTTCCATCAACATCTTTGCTTCTCGAGCCAATGCCAAGTGCCAACATTACTGTTCTCGAGCCAATGTTGACAAGAACTCGATTGGAGACGCCTTCATGATAGAATGGGACTCTATCTATTCCCTCTGATACCGCTCATACAAAGAACCATCATTCGACTTCAACAGTTCCAGTCAAATGCAGTCTTTCTCGTCCCGTGGTGGCCGAGACAACCATGGTTCACCCACCTGAGGTCGATGTCCACCGACTCATTCCGGCTCCTGCTGATCGCCAACATTCTTAGTCAGGACGATGGGATGTTTTACCATCCAGACATACCCTCTCTCAACCTGACATCGTGGAGGATATTCCTGCCGTAAGAAATGTACTTGATGGAGCTTGAAGCCCTCTATCCAGCTTCTGTACTAAAAGAAATGGAAAGCATTTCTTTCCTTCACTAATTCTCAGAACTTACCTGCAACACCAGTCTCTTTGAAGATTCTACTTACCTTTGTCTTTCATCTCTTCAATCTTCTATTATCTCATTCCACCTTGAAAGTTTATATCTCTGCTATTGTAGCTCATGAACCTCCTAATTCTAAATCGCCCAGACTTTTTTCTCACCCAGCTTTGAAAACAATTCTCAAGGGACTCAACAATATTCGCCTCCCACACCAACTTCTTATCCCTCAGCGGTCTTTACAACTTGTCCTCAATAGACTCACTCGACCACTCTTTGAACTGATGGCTACCTGTAATCTTAAACTCCTTTCCTTGAAAACGTCTTTCCTTGTGGCAGTAACATCTGCTCAGCGAGCTAGTGAGCTTGCAGTCCTCCGATCCACCCTTCCTTCAGTTCCATCCGGATAAGGTCACTCTTTATTTTGATGTGTCCTTCCTACCTAAAGTTGTATCTGATTTTTCACCTCAATCAACCGATAATTCTACCTACCCTATTTCCATCTCTGTCAACACCTCTTGAGTGCATGCTACACAAACTTGACGTAAGATGCTCTCTGGCTTTTTACATTCAGAAAATCACAGAGACTTTTCCTATGTTTTTATGGCCCTCATAAAGGAGCTCCAGCTTTGCCTCAATCTTATTTCTAAACGGATTCTCCAAACTATCTAATTGGTGTATGAGTTAATGGGCAAAACACCTCCTGAACATTTAAAGGCCCATTCTACCAGAGTGCTGTCAACATCTACTGCCTTCCAACGTGGGATTGAACTCCCTCACATCTGCCATGCAGCGACATGGTCTAATCTATCGAACTTTGTCAGACATTATCATCTTGATGTCAGGGCACGGAATGATGCTGATTTTGGCAGAGCTGTTTTGGCTTCCTTTCTACCGTGATGTCCCACCATTGGTAAGTGAGCTTGCTAATCACCCAGTTGTTTGCATTCACAGAGGCCACGAAGAAAGAGAAGTTACCTACTTGTAACCATAGTTCTTCTAATGGTCCTGTGTGAATCCGCACATTCCGTCCATCTCTGCTCTGTCTGTTGCATTGTACTTTAAATAGCTCTTTGACAGCGGTGAATTTTTTTTATAGGAACTGAGGGGATCAGTGATGGGCGGAGCATACGCTCCATGGGGGAACGTCCCACTTATCATGTGTCTTTAAGCTCTAGAAACTTCCAAGAGGTTCAGCGCAGGCTCAGAACAATTCAATTGTGTGGATTCACAGAGGACCACTAGAAGAACCATGGTTACAGCAAGGTAACCTCTCTTTCTTTATTTTTCCTATAGAGAAGCAGTGGTGGGAAATACTTTAACCTTTTTTTAAAAAAAGAATTAGTTATTTTCCAATTCATACTATTGGGAAGGAATGAATAAAATACAATATAAAGTCAACTTAGAATTCTAAAAAACATTCTATAGTGCATCAGAGCTTAAAATAACAAAAGTATCTATAAAGTAGTTGCAGAGAATGATTTTTATACACTTACATGAACTAGTGATTCTGGTTGTACTCCTCAAGCTAGACTACAGTTCTTCCCATCACATAACTGGTCTTGATCCAGCAATATTTGTTATCCCTGGTTATTACTTCCAAATAAATATCTCTCTAGGAATCTTTTACAAAGCCAGATGATAAGGATAGATCTAAACCAGTTCCATTAGCTTCACACTTTCAGGGTCCAATTTGACTTGTAGTTGGAGAAGGATCAAAGCACAATGTTTAAAATCTAAACTATCAAACTTCCTGAAATTTGTAAAAACCACCTAAATCTACTCGTATCACTCGATCTAGCCAGGGGTGAGGTTGAGGAGCCTAACGCCGAGGGAGGCCCAGAGAGAAAGAACAAGAAACTGGGCCTTCTCGGCAGTGGCTCCTTGCCTTTGGAATAACCTCCCTTCTGAGATCCATATGGCCCTTTCGCTGGGTATTTTTAAAGGCCAATTGAAAACCTGGCTGTTTACGCAAGTCTTCCCTCCAGCCACCATCTGATTTATTTTTTCATCTTGAGCACTGTCTATTAACGGATTACTATGTTTTTATATTTTATATTGTTTACTATATGTTGTTAGCCGCCCAGAGTAGTCAGTCGACTAGATGGGTGGGATATAAATGAATGAATGAATGAGTGAGTGAATGAATGAATGAATGAATGAATAAATGAATGAATAAATAAATAAATAAATAAATAAATAAATAAATAAATAAATAAATAAATAAATAAATAAATAAATAAATAAATAAATAAATAAAATGTAAACTATCAAACTTTCCGGCCTGAGTCCAGTTGGTACTCCCAATTTAAGTAGGTCTGTTCAATCAGGTGTTGACTCCATATATATCTCCATATATATTTCAGTGGGATTTAGTAGCTAACTTACAGTTGTTGGACATCAGACATTTTGTAAAGATTTTATTCAAACATTTCTGGGGTATCTGCCACCTGTCTGTGTTGCTCTGCCTGCCTGCCTGCATGCATGTGTATATGTCAGTATGAGAGAGAGGGACACATTGGAATCATGCATTTTTTTAAAGGAAAAATAGTAACTATATGTATATGTAGCAGTAAAGTCCTCTGAACTCTATGAGTCTTATTATCGAACATAAATGCATAGGGTAGAATGCAGTAAATTGCAACTTGAGTATGGCCATTGAATCAATGGAATTTGTGGAGGAGGTTATCCACGAGATCCCCACAGATTCAATTTGACTACAGTTTTGGATTTCAGACACAGAATTGCAATGTAAAACATATATAAATGTTTTTTTCTGTTACAAATGATGTATAAACCTAAAGGAAAATCAAAATATGCAGTCACACAATGAATTCTGAGTTTTTTAAAATGTACTGACAATGATTAAATTAACATTAATAGTACAGTACTGAAAGCAAAGTTTTGGCTGACTGGAGTACTTGTTATCCTTCTCCAGCCTCAGTTGTTTCAATGGCATTTGCTGGCATGCGTGTTCTTCAGGCATGTGTTGATGCCTACTTGTATTTTAAATCAGTAAGCTTTGTTCTCTGAAACCAGATGGATCTCAAACAAATTTTGTTCCATTATTTTAAAAGACAACTTTTATCTTACCTAGTGTAATCTGATCTTCAATACAGCCAGACATCTATCTGAATATTTACAATGTAGAAATAAACTCAAGGTTGAGAGTATGGACTGGCAAGAAAAGACTGAATTCTATAAAGTGACCATAAAGCACTTTAGGAGCTTCACAAAAAGATTTCCACTTAAAGAAATCTCATCATTCATGCCATCACTTTAGGCTTTGACAGTAATTTGTCTAATATTCCTATGTAGCCTGTGATGAAGTTTTTCAGAAACTGCAGCAAATTGCTAATATAATCAAGGTAAATCAAACCATGCAGCAGGTTAGATACGGTGCATCAGTTCCATGTGTTAATAGTACACTACAAATCTTTCTACCAAGAAAATAATTGTGCAAACATAATGTTTTATTAACAGAAATGGGGGTGGAGGTGGGAGAATGTTATCCTTCTCAGGACTTAAAGCTAAATACACTTCCAAAATACTTTGTCTAAATTTAACACAGTTGTTTTGAAACCCATTGTATTATTTGCAACCATGTTATTTAATTTTTCTGCATCTTAAACTGGTCATGCTCCCAGTAAAGGTTGTAGACGTAGCTGGCAAAGCCACATGAATTCCTCATTTTGATTTGGAGGAAGCCCTTTATTCTGAGAACCAAAGCACCATGTACCAGAGTTTCGTTCAGAGCTCACCATGTTATACTAATGCAAAGATTTTGCATCCCAGTAGCTGCCAAAGACGCATACTGATTGTGATTGTATCCCAGACATTTCATTGGGATGTGCATTTAAAGTCAGGCTGGTAGGGGGGAGAGAAAGAGTATAGGTTTTTGAGGATAGTCTAAGACTTTAGTAGACCAACAAACACACACACACACATATATATACATGGACACTGATAGGTTAAACAAGGTGATGGCCTTAAGGCTGCTAAGGATCAGCAGTCCCTGTGCAGGTGGTTGGCAGGTCATAGATCTTAAATAAAGTTGTTTAGAGTCATGGAAAGGTCATTGGTGAGTAACAGGTATATACTGTGCTTCTCCGAAAATAAGACAGGGTTTTATATTAAATTTTGCTCCAAAAATGCATTAGGGCTTATTTTCAAGGGATGTTTTATTTTTTTCATCTACAACCATTAGAACTTTATTTGTTCTAATACAATCATGTCATCTTCTGGTTGCTGCACAATGCTGCACAAAAGTGGAGGGCGGGGTTTCGCTTAACTGGGGCTTATTTTTGGGGGTAGGGATTATATTACGAGTATCCTGAAAAACCATACTAGGGCTTATTTTCAGGTTAGGTCTTATTTTCGGGGAAACAGGGTATGCATAGTTAATATGTACATGCATAGGTGAATACTTATATTTTGTATATTAATCATAAACAAACAAACAAATAATGTTCCTATGGGTTGCATATCTGTTATAAAACCACTTGATAGATTCCAGTCTACTCCTGCACTCGAGACTAGTGCTTAGGGCAAGCCGTTGAATGTCTACAATGATGTTCTTCTTCAAGTCTTCTCCTCTGTAGCTGCTTCCCATGCCAAACTGCAAGCTGCTTTTAAAACCTTTTAAGCAATTTTGGGGATTTGGCAGTAGAAGAACTTCTGCAGCACAAATGGTTGAAACAACCCTTTTGCGCATCTGGTATACACATGTCTTTGGATTGTGGCCTGTATCTGTAGCTAACTTTTTTTTTTAACTCCTTGAAGATTTCTCCTCTTGTCTGGAATCTTCCACATGCCCAATGGTGTTTGTGAAGGACAAAGAGGATTCATTTTAGATAACTTAAAAGACTTTATTTCATTTTATTTACTTTTTTAATTTTTCAGGTTTGAATACATAAAACTGATGATGGTGATGATGATTAATTTAGCCTGTTCAGTTTTTGGCTCTTGAGCTAATAGTGGATCACAGAATTGTATTTCTTCTCTCTAGGAACTGCTCTGAATATTTTATTTAAGTGTGAGATATAAATCAGATGAATTAACTGTTTCATATTAAAAATATTATTTAATGCTTTTTGTATTCCTTGTTTATGATGTGAATAATATACAGTATGCCATCAGAACAGAAAGTTGCTGTGCTTTTTTAAAAGCACCTTGATCTAACCAGATTAGATAGAACATTCTTAACTGTGAACAAGCCTTTAGAGTGTGCACCCATGTTTTATTCTGACCTCCAGCTTTCTTTGCTGAATACCTTCAAGCTTTTAGAGTCTTCTTCAGGTGGTGCATAGCAGTGTTATATGAAGGTCAATACTAAGAAGTTCAGCTGATTGTGTAGCTTTCTGAGTCCTGGCTATTAAAAAGAAGTTCTATTCTAATCAAATGTAATTTCTTCAAATTCCTATGTATGCAGGATGTTAGACCGCCATATAGTTTTCTTCCTCTTGTCCAGAGTTTCAATACTACTATTGTTGAATGTCTGTAGACTTATGGAGATGAGATTTTAAAATAACATGTACTATAATATGATACATCTTCTGGTTCAGACATATTAAGGAAAAAAACCCAAATATTAGGGCATTTCTCTTCAGAATGGTACATTCCCATCTGAAAATGTAGAAATTGCCCATTCTGATGTTTAAAACTACCACTGTCCAAGTCTAACATTTTCAAACTAAATTGATTATATTTAAATCTTAAAACAAATTTGAGTCCATCTGTTTGTAGAACAGAGTGCATCACAGAGACTCTTCCATTAAGATATTTGCATTGGGTATGAACTCAAAACAGATGCGAATTGTCCTTAGTGAAGAGGTGTGGTGCTATCCCATCAAATGACTGTGGGCATTGGTTCCAGAATATCAGTATCCCAGAAAAGAGAACTGTACGTAAAAACCCTTTTAGTCTTTCATCACTTCGAGGTAGTGGGAGGGCACCTATCATAATAGGGGCGCAAAATGTTGAGATCAAAGGAGTTTGTTTTTTTCTTTCTTGGCAGATGAAAAGCTTAGAAAACTTCTTTGTAAGGCCAAGTAAGAAAGTGGGCTCTTTATCTAAGCATTAAATGATCTTAGGAGGTGAAATGGTGAAATTTAATACTATATATAGCATGTAAATGACCATATCTTTTATGGAACATTTGTTTCTTGATTAGGTCACCTTTATGGACAGCATGATTTAACATGAATGGTGATGGTGCATTCTCTCAGGGGTCCATCCAGCTTAGTATACATTCTATCTCAAAAACCATCAATGGCAAATTTACTCAAAAGATAAATGAAGCAAGCCAAAGGAACTAGGAAGTGGTATGTTTTCTGTTCTTCCCAACTTCTTCTAATCTAAGCACTTTTAGGCATATCTGCAACTTAGTGCTTGTGACTTGTCTGAAACTGGAAGAGCAGTTTTGGTTATATTTTTTAGTTTTGCAGTTTTGGTTATATTTTTTTGTACTCCCATGTGTAGAATTTGGCACTGAGTTATTCTGGCTTTGTTTCTAAGGTCTTCTGTCTGGTTAGATTCACCTGAGAACAGCATCTTTCTGATTTACTGGGCTAGCTAAATAAGTGTTTTGAAACTGAACTTTCTGTGGTGAGATATCTGTCCACAAGACAAAAAACCCGGAGTCATTGGAAAATTATTTCACATTTTGTATCAGTTGTTAATGCTATAAAAACATCTTTGAGGCTGGTTAGATGGCTAGTCCAAAAAGTTAGCTGGAACAGTCTTACAGCTAAAGTTTTTTTTTTTCTTAAATAGAAAAGGGCTTATTTGTCGTTTTGTCTATCAGCACACATAATTATGAAAGTATTAGGTTATATGTATCTGATCTTAACTGTACTGATCTAATTGTACTTGTATCTGATCTTAATTGTACAGAGTTGGCCCATTGATACAAATGAGACTTACAGGAGCAATATCTAACTTAAACATGTGTAAGTCTAGATTCAACCCGTTATTCCAAAGATAATTACTGAGGCTGAACTTTAGTTGTTCATCCCAACCAGATCATACCCTGTGAATAAATGGAATTGGCATAGCTTTTCAGGTTATACACATGCAAGATGCAATCTTTAACTTCTCTGTTGGTTCACAGAGATAAACTTTTAAAATCTTATATTTGGAAACATCATTATTAATCTTACAACTTGTCTGCTTTGAATGTCATGGGAGGTGTGTTAAACTAAAAACCAAAAATAATCCTGTATAAACCTTAAAAAGGGGAGGGGGTTATTGCTTTTAAGTTCTACCTGTCTGGTACTAACACATTAAACATAAAAGGGATGTTAAAGATGCAGACCTCATTTTGGATCATGTGGGTGTCTGTGTGGGGTGGAAGGAAAGAGAAAATAAAGCAATCTTATTAGAAGACCCATTGTCTCCAAAGTCTGGTTTAGGCTATGCTTAGTGACCTACTGAAAACATACTGACAAAAGATATCCATAGAAAGTTGTTCGAATCACGTCCCTGTTTTGAAGGGTTCTTCCCAGCTGTGTGCCAGACAAAGCAGCTGGATTCCCTAAAGTGATCAGTGCACTTTAATGTTTTCTGTCACAGGCTCTGAATTCCATTACTGCCCGTATACCCAATTCCTTACCATGCTTTATAAAAGCATTCTCTTTGCAAACCAGACTGCTTTGCCACATTAACAGGAATTTTATTCAGTACCATCATTCATACTCTTGTGTAAGTAAATAAACATGGTAAATATACCACAAACCAACAACTCCTGGCTGTTTTAGATTTCAGCTTTCATGTTCTTAAGTTTTTAATAGAAGAAAAGTCTTGCAATAAGTATGCAGGGATCTCATTGTTAATAATTACTTAAAATGCTGTATTGGTACCTAAATTACTGAGACTTTTGTTTTCAGGAATGATGTATTTCGGGTTGTATGGTGCACACTTCTTTTAAAACGGAGCCTGTTGTGGAAGGGAGCCTCCTATAAATATAACTAGAGAGTGGCAAGCTCATTTTGTTGTGAGTGTCCAGAATAAACTCTACACTTGCCTCGGGCAGCACGTGTACTCTACATTCTGAAAAGGAAGGCAGTTTCTGTGGGGAGGAAAATGAAAACATTGCTGTGTTTACCATGCCAATTCCTAGCTAAGAGATGCCCCACCTTTCCTTCTTCTGTTGCATTTGACACAGAGGAAGGGAAAAGGTGGGACATGTTTTGAGAGTATCTGTTGGCACAAGACAATGCACTCAGTAAGCAGAAACAAAGTTGTTTTTATAGACCAGCCTTATGACTTCCAAATTTGGAAGAAATCTGTTTCAGATTTATACACCAGCATTAATTGCATTATGCATAAATATAAACATCCTATTTCAACAATTTTTCATAAAATTTAAGATGTCTTTGTCTAACTGAAACCTGGACTGAAGTTTACCCATATATATAAAACTTACTGTAGTAATTTATGAAAACATAAATTTTGTTTTACAGAAATCATTTTCTTTTCTCAGATTTTTCTATAAGGGTAAATTTTCCAAATTCATTCCATCTCATTTTAGCAAATTTTGCTGGCGAGTCTGTGTTGCCCCTCCCCGTGGAAATACATGAATTCTTTGCTTTTGTTAGCTGGACAACAAACCTGTGACGTTTTCACCCTAATATCTTTATAAGAACATCAGAAGAGCCCTGCTGGATCAGGCCAAGGGCCCATCTAGTCCAGCTTCCGGTATCTCACCGTGGCCCCACCAAATGCCTCTGGGAGCACACAAGCAGATTCCTGTCTCCTGATACCTCTCCCCTGCATCTGGCATTTTAAGTAACTTCTAAGCCTGGAGATTGTACATCCCCATCATGGCTTGTAACCTGTGATGGACATTTCCTCCTGAAATCTGTCCAATCCTCTTTTAAAGGCATCAAAGCCAGATTCCATCACCACATCAAAGCCAGATTCCATCACCGCATTACAAGCGCTCCGTTTGACGATGAAATCGCTTTACGTCGATGTTTTTGCTTTGCGATAGCAAAACGATGTTCCCTATGGGGGAATTTCGCTTTGTGATGATCGGTCCCTTGTTTCGATAACCAATCATCGCAAAGCGATGATTTTCACACAGCTGATCGGCGGTTTCAAAATGGCCGCTGGGTAAAAAAAATGGCCGCCCGCTGTTTTCTGGCACGGATTTCTCACTGCACGGGCAGCGAAAATGGCCGCGCTATGGAGGATCTTTGCTGTACGGTGAGTTTGAAGCCCCTAGGAATGCATTAATCGGGTTTTAATGCGTTTCTGTGGGCTTTTAAAAATCATGTGATGATGTTTTCGTTTTACAGCGATTTTCGAGGAACGAATTAATGTTGTCATGCGAAGCACCACTGTATTTCAATCATGTCCCTCTGCAAAATTTTATATATTTCAATCATGTCCCCCCCTCAGGCTCCTTTTCTGTAGACTAAATAGCCCCAAACACTGTAACCTTTCCTCCTAAGGGGGGTGCCTCAGCTCAGTCATCATTTTTTAGTCGCTCTTTTCTGCACCTTTTCCAGTTCCATTATGTCTTTATTTAGGTGCGACAACCGGAACTGTATGCAATACTCCCAGGTGCAGCCTTACCAGCGTTTTGTACAATGGTATTATAATGCTGACTGTTATTTTCAATCCCCATTTTAATGATACCTACCCTGTTTCCCCGAAAAACAAGACAGGGTCTTCTATTAATTTTTGCTCCAAAAACGCATTATGGCTTATTTTCAGGGGATGTTTTTAATTTTTTCATGTACAACAAACTAAGTTTATTCAAATACAGTCATGTCATCTTATTCTGTTTGCTACACAGTGGTGAAGGGTAGGGCTTCACTTAACTGGGGCTTATTTTTTGGCTTATATTACGAGCATCCTGAAAAATCATACTGCCGCCGCACATTGGGTTGACACTTTCATCAAGATGTCCACCAGCACACCATGATATACCTCCTGATCTGTCATGGACAGCTCAGAACCCATCAGCTGATAAATGAAGTTTTGATTTTTTGGCCCAGTATGCATTACTTTACATTTTCTTATATTGAAACACATTTGCCATTTTGCTGCGCATTCTCCCAGTCTGGAGATATCCTTCTTCTTCGTGATCTCTGTGAATCCCCATGAATGGATTAAACTCAGAGGTGGGATTCATCAGGTTCTCACCTATTCTATAGAACCACTTCCTAAATGTACTATTGGTTCTTAGAACCGTTTGTTGGCCTGAGATGAGTGAAGGAGCAGGGACCAGGTGACCAGCGATGAGTGGGGGGAGGGGGCACAATTAGCTGCCTCCCCTCCCGCACCACACTGAGCCGTCTGAGGTGGGGTGTGGGTGAGAGAGATAAAGCCCTGGAAAGAGCAGAGGCGTCACTGGCGGAAAGGGGGGGGAGGATGAGTCCTTGATGTCACTGCAGGAAAGCCCATGGCCTCGAGGCGGGGGGGGGGTGATTGACAAGGCATGAGGGCAGGACACAGAGGAAAAAAGTTTTGGGGTGAGACCGCTTCAGTCAAACACCCAACCGTCCTTGTTTTACTATGATTTTTTCAAGTTAAAGGTACCACATAAGACTGTGCTCTGCCTAGAAACAGGTTTTTTTTTTAAATCTCAGAGAATATCCAATGCATGAACCGGTGACGGTTTCACTGATCCACGCAAGCAAGGTATGCAATAGAAAAGCCACTCACACAACAAAGAGATCACACCCAAACCTCCAGGCTTCATTTAGAATAACAAAGAACTCTTCCTCCTGCCCCAAAACTGACAATTTCGGGAGACAAATGGCTCACAGATGGCACACTCTGTTAGAAGGAGGAAGACAGCTATCAGTATTTTAACACTACTAAGATTTACTATTCTTGAAGGCCATATATCCAGGGCCATATCAATAGATAAGGGGAACTGAAACTCTTCTCTCCAGACATTCAGGCGCATCTTGACCACAGGTCAACATGTGTGGGGGGGTGAGGGCTGGAGGGACTCCGAGGCGGAGGGACCATCATGAGAAGGCAGCATTCTCCAGAATGAGAGTATACTAATCAAGCATTTGTTGATATTGGTTGTTGTGGGTTTTTCGTGATCTTTGGTTGTGTTCTGAAGGTTGTTCTTCCTGACGTTTCGCCAGTCTCTGTGGCCATTATTTTCAGAGGACTGGAGTGTTGAGATTGGCTTTCAAGCTTTCATTTCTGAGATTACTTTCAAGTAAGCATGCTTCTTTTTGTTCATAGGCTTTTTAAAAAAATATGAGACATGTAATTTAGCATATGATGAAATATAGAGTTGTAGAATGGTACACAACCTTTCCAGGGTGCTATATTGACCAAAATGAGTACAGACCATACCATTTCTGTGGGGGAAAAATCCTGGGTGTAAAAGGAGAAAGGAAGGCCATCCTCCGAACATCATCAGGATTGATTCCATTCTTAGCAGGAAAAGGGATTATCCAAGCGTGGCTGTTTGTGTGTATGCACGTGTGAATTGAAACAGGTGTATTTTCCTTGCTTAAACCATCTTGATCTCAAGGGGACTTCTCCTGTGTAAATACGGAGAGATCCGGGTTGTCCACAGATTAAATATCATTTATAGACCGGAAGATTACCGGGGGGGGGGGAATAGTTTTTGGAGTGAGTCAAAGCGAGTTTAACTTCCATATGATGAATCCGGAGTTCTTTCCGGGGAACACCCTGAGTTCTATTGAAGTTCTGTAAACCGCCTGGCAGGCACAGGACAGGATAAATAGTTATCTTGACTTCCCCAGGAAAGCAGCTCCAGCGGATCTTCTCCAACCCAAAGCAACACCCCCTGCTTGTTTCCTGAATTTAGCTGCAATTCCCACAGTAGCTGGCGGTGGGGAAATCCATATTTCTAACAACAACATACTGCTGCGAGTGATCCCTCCTGTCATAATTATAATATGAAGCATTTGGGCTGGTCTGGAATTGACAGTTAAAAACCATAAACCTGACAAAATACTTGACAAAATTGCTAGCACCTGTTTGTTGGCATCGTTCAATATAGCTGTGGGCATTGTGGGACTCTCTTTGGGACCCAGCTTAGGAAGATTGTCATGTTGAGTATCCGCGCGTTCAGATTTACGCCTGCAACCTAAGTGTATGCTGGAGTCTAAAGTAAACCACAGCTGCCCTCTCCAATGAATAGGAAACAGTTATTTGGATCCATACTATCTGTGCGTTTGGTGGTGGGAAGGGAGATGAGCTTTTGTGCTCTTTATTACCTTTTTCCATCCTGACCCTGTGCCTTGCCTGCTCCTGCTTGACCGCTCCAGGGTCGGAGTGCCCTGCTCTTCCCTATTATTATGCCATGCCTTTCATTCTTGATCCAACACTGCTTCTCTTTGTTGCTCTCGGAGGATAGTTTAATCGTGTGTGCCAGTTTCTATGAACTCGCTCCACCATCAGCTTCCCATCCCTTGACCGTATTTTGTTTCACTGTCACTGGACTGGTGTCTCCATGTCCATCTGTCTCACTCATGGGAAAAGTCATTTCCCCGCTCCCTCTTTCTCTTCCTCTGGGCACGGTGCCACCTAATTCGACCAGTTCCTCTGACTGGGCACCTAAGGCTGCTCTCCTCCCCTCTTTGCCACTCCCTGAGGGGGGGAGAGCTTCATCCTTGAATTACCCCCTTTATGGCATGCTATGGGGGGGTGAAGAGAGATCAGCATGGAAGCAGGGAATAGTGGGGTGCGGGAGGGACAGGCATCCGAAACAGGGAGGGCAGCAGGGGGAGGAGCAGGGCGCGTGTGTGAGAGAAGGCTCAGCAGCCCCTTCCATGCTCAGGCATAGCTGCAAGTGCCCGGTGCAGAGCCTGCACTCTGGGCATTGTGTGTGTGTATGTGTGTGTGTGTGGGGGAGAGGGAATTCTGACCTGCCCCCTCTGGACAGCCAGAGCTCAGTGACACCAAAGGTCGCTGTAGGTGCCACAGTCAAACGCACCTACCCGCCACGGTGGGTACTGTATGGGAACCAGGTTGGATGGGATGTACCATGAGTCTGGTGTGCTGTGAGGACAACTCGACAGCCATGCCACCTGTGCCACAGTGGCATGAAGGGAAAGAGGGAACTGAGAGGAGGAAGCGGCCGCTGAGGGTGAGTGGGGGAGGTGGAGCCTGCCAGAGGGAAGCCATCATCACAACCAGCGCCGCCACCAACACCAACGCCCCTCAAAGCAACTGGTGAGGAGAAGCGGTGGGCGCAGGGTGGAGGGGAAAGAGCAGTCAGTAACTGAAGGACCGATTGAGGTGGTGGGGTTGAGGTGGAGTGGCGACAGATTGAAAAGAGACCATACCTTCCAAGCCAGAAGGAAGTGGGGGAGGGGGAGAAGAACTCCACAACAGGTGTGCAAAGTCGGCCGGCCTCCAGGTAACAACAAGCAGGGCTATCAGTCCTTTCAGGAGCAGGAAAGGGGATGGAAGCAATTTTTACTGGTGAGCTATAGGGTGAAATAGGTTAAGGGAAGGAGAGATGTGTCAGTTCTCTGTCAAACCTGGTCATAAGCACCCACTGTGAGGTGTGTGTGTGTGTGTGTGTGTGTTTGGCAGATGCCCACGGTGAGGGTAACAGCAGCGGTATGCCCAAAAAGATACACTTATCCAGATTTCTTAATCATGTGAGAAGTAGTTGTGATGATAGGCAGTAGGGAGACCACTGTGGAAGAAACCCTCATCGGATCCCACTGTCCTGGGCATGCATGCATGCATGCATGCATTCATTCATTCATTCATTCATTCATTCATTCATTCATTCATTCATTCATTCATTCATTCATTCATTCATTCATTCATTAGGACATAGAACCTGTTGTTAATTTATTTGAATCCCACCACTGGTTAAACTGCACCTGCACAGAACTTGAGAATATTCTAGAGCTTAACTAACTGACCAATAAAATGTGACGCGCATGCTCTGCCCACTTGTGGTACCTCAGTTCCTTTTTACTGCCACTGCAATTGGACTCCTTGGCATTGCTTAGAGCTTACTAATTCTTTAAAATTTCTGGTTTTGATCTCAGACCATTTCTGATTACGGTGTTTATCTTATCTGGCATATTTCAACTCGGACTGACCTGATTTTTCATTATTGCATTTTGGATCGTCTACCGTTGTTATCTGGTTTTTGGCTTTTGGAATGGTTGCCGTTTGTGATTTTGATTATGAATTTGGACCTTATATTTGAATCTTTATCATCTCGGCTTGATTTCTTGGTTTTCGATCCTGGACTACCTCTCTCAGTTTAATCTGTTATTAGACAACTCTGCCAGTTGTCTATGTGTCACTCCAGAGTTATCACATCAACTGACATGGTGGACTTTTGTGCCTCATCTTCTAATTGGCTGACCCTTCAGGCCCCTTCAACTAATGATACAGGTCACGACAGATGCCAGCACGATAGGTTGGTGCATGCATTGTGGCGTTCACAAGATCCATGCCCTGTGGTCCAAAATCAGAGAAGCTGCTTTATATCAATCTTCTAGAAATGATAGTAATCTTCGCACTTTCTATTCTCTAGTGGTCAGTCACAGAGTACAAGTCACTACGGACAACATGACCACTTTGTACTATATAAACAAGCAGGGAGGTACTCACTCTTTGTCCCTTCTATACTTAGCGATCCTCCTATGAGAGTGGTGCTATGATCATCACATACCGTATTTTTCGCTCCATAAAACGCAGTCCCCCCCAAAAAAGTGGGAGGGGGCAAAGTATGTGCATCTTATGGAGCGAATACTGTAAAAAAGGGTTCAGCCGCCACCACCCAGAAGCCTCCCACCGCCGTGCTGGGAGACCTCTGAACCGGCACCAGAAGCTTCTCGCCGTGGCAGCCTCATTGGACCACCACTCTGCCATCTGCACTGCTGGCTTTCCAGGATCTGCCTCCTGGAGCCCACCTGGAAAGCCAGCAGGGCCAACAGGCCTATGACAGCAAATTGAAATGGCAGAGCGCAGTGAAAACAGCCAAGGACCAAAGGGGAAAGAGTGATTCTAGAAGGACCAGGGGAAAGCACAAACACAGATCCCCACTACCACAAATTATGCAGTTGATTTTCCCACATTTGGGAAATCACAGGGATCAACACACCTGAAGTGCAATGGATGAGCCTCACCCTGGGAAAACCACTTTCATGATCATGGTATCTCCCAGTGTCTTCACCACCTGGAAAAGTTTTGTGTTATCCGCAAACTTGGTCATCTCGCTGCTTATCCCTGTCTCCAGGTAATTTATGAACAGGTTGAAAAGCACTGGTTCCAGGACAGATCCCTGGGGGACACCGCTTATCACTTACCTCCATTGGGAACATTTCCCATTGACACCTGCTCTCTGTTTCCTGGTTCTCAACCAATTCTCAGTCCATGAGAGGACCTGCCCTCTTATCCCCTGACTGTTGAGTTTTCTCAGTAGCCTTTGGTGAGGGACCATGTCAAACGCTTTCTGAAAATCCAGATATACAGTATCCACTGGTTCACCCACATCCACATGCCTGTTGACCCCTTCAGAGAATCCTAAAAGGTTTCTAAAGCAAGACTTACCCTTAAAGAAACCGTGCTGATTTTCCGTCAGCAAGGCTTGTTCTGAATGTTTTATAGGTCATACAAATCAGTAGGACTTGCTGCCCAATATATGCATACTGTGAATACTAGAATATCTAATTTTCCAGGGACCATGAGAACCCAACTTTAATAAATGTTAGGAAGCATAGCCTCCCAGTGAAATAGGTGGTTACAAGGTTATTTGAGGCTCTAAGCCAGTGATGACGAACCTATGGCATACATGCCACAACTGGCATGCAGAGCCCTTTCTGTGGGCACACGAGCCATAAGTCACTGGATCACTACTTCTCCCCCTCCCCTGAGAGAGAAGGCAGCTGCAGCCATGGTGCTGGCGCTTTGACAGGCGGATCCGGAGCAGCTGGTGCTGGCAGTGGATCCAGAGTGGGGTCTCAAGGCACATCCATGCCTGGGATTTCCCCTTCCGCCGCCACTTCCGGTTCTGCTGCCGCAGCACGCCGCCCACTGGGTTTTTTTCTCCATTCCCAGTTTGGGCATGCGAGCCAAACATGTTCACCGCCACTGCTCTAGGCAAAGTGTATGATAGAGAACAAAGGTAATGTGGTGAGCCATGTGACATCTTTGCAAAAGCTAACATGAGACAGGTGTGAAACGCATATGTTTTTGGCAAAGGTGACATGGTATAAGGTATGCCTGAATGACAAATGTAATATTTTTACTCAAAAGCAGAAATAATGACATCATTATAATAAGCAAAACAGTTTTTTAAAAAAAGAACCCACC
Source organism: Pogona vitticeps (assembly GCF_051106095.1). Lineage (NCBI taxonomy): Eukaryota > Metazoa > Chordata > Lepidosauria > Squamata > Agamidae > Pogona > Pogona vitticeps. The sequence continues at coordinate 46,511,572 of NC_135784.1, read as the reverse complement.
GTATTTACCGGCGTACAAGATGACTGGGCGTATAAGACGACCCCCCCATTTCCATTCAAAATATAGAGTGGATGGCTCTGCTGCTGCTGCGGCTGTCCAGGGCCCGCCCTGGAAGTTCATGGCTGGCGACGAGGAGGGTGAGGAGGAGGGGAAGCGGGTGGGCGGCCGGCGGAGGAGGAGGAGGGGGGGGGAAGCGGCTCTCCAGTGGCCGGCGGGCGAGTAGGCAGCTGGCTCAGTGGCGCGGGGCAGCCCGGCAACGGGCTCTGGCCTCTCAGGCATGGCCGGCTCTGCTTCCCTTCCTCCGTCCGGACCAACCGCCTGCTTGCCCGCCTGTCTTCCTCCCCGGCTGGCGCGGCCCCGCGTCACTCACTCAACGGCGGCGGCAGATCCTTCCTGGCCCGACTGAAGTGCACCCGGTGTATAAGACGACCTCCCCACTTGGAGGCATGTTTTGGGGCCAAAAAAGTAATCAAAAAGTCTCATCGTCACTGTGTCATGTGCTAAATACAATACTGGTAGAGGGCATGTGATAAGCCTGTGATTTTATTTTTGCTATGGCAAAGGAAAGGTGATTTAAGAGTGGCATGATCTTGCATCCTGAATGATGCAAAGGTTATCAGAGACAATTTTGTAAATACTTGATAAAATTATGACATGTCAATGGCCATAAGTGTTTTTCTGATGGGTAATTCAACCGGTACAAATGAACTTTGAAAAAACTAAACTTGCATCATTTCAGCTGCTTACATATGGTCAGGCAAGTCATGTGAGCAGAATTATCCTGGTCTGACAACTTACTCCAGAAATTAACAAGAGCATAAGTTATTATCCATATGGAAAGACCCACTATCTTCTCAGGTAATATGTTTTCCTGCAAAGTTTTTGAGCTCTAGAGAGTAATCTGAGGTAATGGAGTGTTCAGTTATTTAAAATAGTTTTAGGCCAAAATATCTCAAGCAAACACAGCTAAGAAGAGGGAGAAACATATAAAAATAAGCAAAGGAGGTAAATAAACAGAGAGAGAGAGCAATTGCTGGGTTAAAATGGGGAATCGGTTATTGATGATTAGCAGACTTCAATGAAGAATAGGTTTGCAAGATGTTAAAAAGCAGTCTGCTCTATGTAGGGCATATGGATCAGCTCCACTTGTCAGCGTGTAAATCATAAGGGTACCTTGGTTCCAGGACAAATGAGCCTGTAGTCCAACTGTGGCTTGTCTTAGTTAGCTCCCTCAATGGGGTGCAGGGAGAGAACTTGGATGAATACAACACACTGTGGCTGTCCCACTCCCTAGATACAGTATACATGAACACTGTCAATTCCTTAACTCACTCTGGGTGATAGAGCTGTAAGAGGATGGCTTGAAGACTGTCTTCAGCCTCATTTACTGCTTACCAATGATTCCTCAGCTTTTGTCCCTTCCCAGACCCTAGTGTCACTGCTGGAAACGCCGGTGAAAAGGCTGCCAAATCAGATAGATAAAGGAACAACCCCACCCCTCCAGTGCACACACCACACCTATACATGAATTGTGCTCAGCATGAAGCAGATGAAAATGGCCGATGTGGACTGAACTAAGTAGACTTGGCCACAACCATAGTGACCTCTGAAAATGCTGCTGCTGTAGAAAGAGTGGGTAGGATGGGTGACTGATCTGAAGTATGGTGGCATTAAAGAGAGAGCTAAAAAAACCAAGAAACCCCAAAGGATGTGTGACTGCCTCTTATTGGTTAATTCTGTTCTTGAAGTATATGTGGGGAAATCTAGCCAATCAGCTGCATTTCTCTTTTAAAACAATAACAAACCACTAAGCATTAACGATTCACCAGACTGTAAGCCTCTCCAAAATCCTTTTGTGTGCCTGCAAACTGTTCAGTGAGGCTCATTCATGTGTGCTTCCCAAATCTTATCTTCTTTTCTCTGTGATCATAAGTTGACAGCCCTTTCTTATTAAGCTTATTCAGAGAGGCTGTTGATGTTCTTACTCGCCACTCATACATTCACCTCCTTTGTAGATTCTTTAGCTGCAGAAATGCATGGTGTTCATAATTTCTTGAAAAATATATTAAAAGTTCACTTGTTTATTAGCTTAGAGTAACAAGGAGGTGGAGCACTGAAAATGAATATTGTTTAACTTAAATCTTGTCTTTCTCTCTTGTTTGGGACTCAAGCAGCTCCCCGCAAGATTACGAACAGGTACAAACAAAAACAGATCAAAGGAGGTACAGGTGAAAATGGACATAAAGTCAGTGTGTTAACGTATAGTTACAGGAATTATAATATTAAGCGATTTAAAAATATGGGAATAAGTAAAAACTTTTTTAGCAGCCACTAAGTTGCCAAAAGCCTTTTTGAATTTTTAAAAGTCTTTCCTTGCTGGTGAAAGGACAAAAGAAGCTGAACAGATATAGAGGGAGGGAGTTCTGCAAACTACTACAAAGAAATGCCTGTCTCATATGCCCACCAACCTAACTGAACAACAAGGTCTCTCGTGAGGATCTCAAATCCTGGTCTAACATGTATGGGAGGAGGCAATCTTCCAGGTACTTTAAAACAGGGGTTGTCAACCCCTGGTCCGTGGCCTGGTGCTGGTCCGTGGGCTTGCCAGAACTGGGCCGCGGATTTATATCTCCGCCCCTCCCGCATGCGCCCATGGTGGGCGTTTAGCAGGTGTGTGTGTTGTGCTTGGACACATGCGTGTGAGTGCGACATGTTCCCAGCGTGTGTGACACGCCCACTGAGCGAGCGCAGGGGTGCACCCCATGCACGTGGAGCTCGTTCCCGCAGCTGGTCCAAAATGGTTGGGGACCACTGCTTTAAATAAATAAATAAATAACTATTCTAGTCTCTGGTTTTATACTTCAAATACTACTTCTCGGATTGAGCTTGGAAGCCACTTGGAAATGAGTGCAGTTTATTCTAGACAAATATTACTTCCTGCTCAGATACCCAACGTGGTGTACTGGGTTCAGTGACAGACTAGGACTCACGAAGCTTCATCTTGAATCCCCACTCATCTATGGAAATGCACTAGGGGTGTGGAGCTAGTAAAACAACTCCTTAAATATCTCATTTACGTGAAAGTCCTTTTATAGTTGCTATAAGTCAGTTCTGACTTGGAGGCATATAGCAACAACAAGAATTACTCTTTAAGGCACATGTTAGACCACAGTCTAGCTGTAGCATTTTACACTAGCTTTGGTTTTCAACAATTTTTAGAAGCATTCCCACAAATAACATATTATAGTACCTGGGAGATAATTAAGTCACACTGTAATCAAATCTCTAGCAAGTCTATAGTAAGAGGTGCAGCAGGTGCGCCAGCCAGATCTAGGTAAAGGTGTCCTGGCCATAGTAGCCACTTAGTTTCTCATGAATAGTACTGGATTTATAGTTTAGAGAGCACTTCTAAGCTATGGATCCAGTCCTTTAGTGGGAATGCAACCTCATCCAGTGTAGGCTGTAATCTCAGTCTAAGACTGACTATGAGAGAAAGAGCTAGATATCATCAGCATAGTGGTGAGGCACAAGCCCAGAACTCTGGATGACTTCCCTCAGCATCTTCAAATAAGTGCTAAACAGCAAAGGGGACAATACCAAGGCTTAAGGGACCTAATTAGCTCATATCTAAGAGGCCAAGCAGCAGGCCCCCCAGCACCACCTCATGGAAGCCATACAGGACTAGAACTGTTACTAAGCAGTCGCCCCAATTTCCATATCAGCCACCTGGCCTGAAGGACACCATCTAGAATGAACAGTGGGACTGTGTGCCACTTCTGTATGAGTTGGTAAGCATGTGTGCATGCTACATGTGCAGGCGCACGAACGCACACACACACAGCGAGAGAGAGAGAGAGAGAGGTTTATCCCCAGGAGTGCAAACTCAGAAAATTTGAATGTAGACATTGGAACTCTTTGCTCTACAGTCTTTCCAATTACGTAGTAACATTTATTTATTTATTTATTTATTTATTTATTTATTTATTTATTTATTTATTTATTTATTTATTTATTTATTTATTTATTTATTTATTTATTTATTTAACTTATATGCCGCCCACTCTACCCAAAGGTCTCTGGTCCCAAATATGAAGGATTGGATGTTTTGTAAGTTATGTTCTCAGTTGCCTGCTTTTTGGAAGTTTCAGGCTATAATTGTGCAAACATGGTGTGGCGTTTACCCTGTGGCCCCTGCTTGTTTCACCAAACACAGAGCTCATGCGAGTATCCCAACACACCCTTTATCTTGCTGCCACCAGTTGATCTCTTTACCAACTACGTTTCCTATGAAAGACTAAGGTCCATTCAATACTTAACTTTGAAATAAAAACAGGTTTATTGATTACAAGTTGTTTTAGGAATAGTTCTTAAGCACATTCTTAAAGTTACACAAAGCTTCAGTTTTTTCCTTTAACCTTTTCTATCTTAACTAACAGAGATAACACTCTGCCTCAAACACAAACTACCTTCCTCTTCAGACCATTTTTTCTATCTCCCTCCTAAACACTAACTCACTAAACCTCTCTTATCTGACTCACTCCTCCCTTCTGCTCTCTCCTCCTCCGCCTCCCAAAAGCTTCCATTGGTGCAATCTAATACCATTACATATATGTCGGCTACACATGGCTTGTCAAGAAAGGGTTAACTCTTCTTCTACAGGCCTGGTTTTTATTGATGGACTTGACAGCTACTGGGTATTTCTATTTCTTAAACTAGGCATGTTAGTTGCAACCAAGTAATTTATGTCTGTTGAGGGGTAGGAGGTTAATCTGTGTCCCGCAATTGAAACCCTGGTCATGGCTCCCTAGTGCTACTGTTTAGAATGTCAAGTCAGACACATCAGTTGCAGTCATGCAATTGTTGCTATGTTTAGTTTGGCCCTAACATGTTTGCTTCATCAAAATGCTGCTTCCTCCTTCCATGTTAACAGCTGGAAGATTCGATTGCCTCAGTTTCTGATTTGCCAAGAAGCAGACTGAGTCATATTGTTGTATTTGTATCTGTTGATCCCTTGATCTTTTTGCCAGGAGGAGGAGGAAAACATGCAAGCTTAGATGTTTGAGGTTTCATATCCCGAAGTTTGGCCCACTGTGTTCTGTATCAGCCCTTCTCTCTGGCACTCTGTAATTCTCATTATCTCCAGCAACTATGTGGGAAAGACACACTGCATGGGAATGATGGGAATTGTAATCCAAAACATGAGTGTTCCAGAGTAAGAAAGACTGTTAAACTAAGAGTTTTGCTTGTTTTGCCTTTTTCTTTCTGTCTCTGGATACTTGACATTATAATTACCAGAAATACTGTAATCTGCTATTTTCTTATGTAATGTTAATTGCTAATATACTGCAAACCAGGAGATGTTCACAACACAGAGGGGAGATGTCAGAAAACCAAATGATGACATTTCTAGCCATATTTACTCTGAGCAATCATGAAAGAGTCTTCAGAAATGGGAAGATTTCATTTACTGGTATCTCCAGAACAAGGATGAAGGTCTATCAGTATTCACTTCTCCCTAGAAATCACATCTGTTCATGAATGGGAGGATCTAACATGTAAGCAAGAGCAATAAACACATAAATAATGATAGAAAAACAAGCAGTGCCCAAACAGCTTTCCTTCCACACAGAGACATAATAATTAGAGAGATGGTAATCAGTCAGATATTATTCAACCTTAATTCTTAACATGGATGTATCAGGAACCAGTATAGTTGGTGACTACACTATTAATGACAATATACAAATTATAATCATTGCATATTACCCTGTTTCCTCCAAAATAAGACCTACCCCCCAAAATAAGCCCTAGTTAAGTGAAACCCCACCATCCACCATTGTGCGGCAACCAGAAGATGACATGACTGTAAAATAACACATCCCCTGAAAATAATCCCTAATGGAGGGAGCAAAAATTAATGTAATACCCTGTCTTATTTTCAAGGAAACGTGGTATTACATTTCCTATGACCTAGCATTGAGGATTTCATTTTACAGGGATGCTGTTGTTCTGGAAAAATACATTTAAACTGCTGGGGGTTGGGTATTTATTTTTATTTTATTTATTTTATTTATATCCCGCCTGTCTGGTCGGATCAGGACCACTCTAGGCGGCAGATATAGCAAAATGTTTAATACAGTATACTGCAGAAAGACCAGCAGTCTTCTACAACTTAAAGGCTAACTAATTTCATGTTTTCCAGCTTGTGTAGACTGAAACCTGTTTCAGATGTATTGAATAGGCTGCAGTCCACAATAGCTTAGTCCAAATAAAATGCATTAGTCTTTAAGTTATTGCAGGGTTACTGTTTATGTTTAAAAAGTTTTATTTTTCTGTTCTTGGACTGGTGTGTGCGAAAAAACAAGTACACAGACCTTTGTGTACAGGCTGTGTACAAACAGTAGAATATATTTGTGTTGATGTATGATACTGCTATTTCTCTACAAATAGAATAGCATAGTATTTAAGGATTGCTTTTCCTGTTACAGTTTAAAAACACAAGACAATTTCTATGAACAATTTCATTGTCCAAAAATGTCTTCTTTGAATATCTGAGGTTCTTTTTGTGTTAGCTCAGAAAGAAATCTCCCAGCTAGCACTGGGACGGGAACAGGAAACTTAGGCAGAGCTAGGCCTAGCTAAGCCTCAAAGCCTACCAGTTTGGGCCTTTCTCTCAGATGCATCACAGGTAAGATGAGGTAGGAAGAACTCTCAGAGTGGAGGATTATGGTATCTGTAGTCCAGAAAACCTGAAAATCCTTAATAGCCCATCCTAAGAAGGAATGTTCAGAGATGTTAGTGACTCATACACATGATATTTTCTATATAATAGAGATATGTAAATTGAGTGTTAATCATGTAAAAGTCTGCATTGAGATCTGATCCCTTATAAGTTTAGAGCGGCCTGCCCCAACTTGGGTCCCCTCCAGAGGTTTGCTGAGGAATTCTGGGAGTTTTTGTCCCAACACATTTGCAGACACCAGGTTGAAGAGGCTAGTTTAAATAACATTCTGAGTATGCTCCTGTTGTGAATTTATATTATTCCCTTGTGGAACTCCTTTGGTATAAACCTGTATATCAAACATTGTATACATACTTACATAACATGTTTCCGCTTTGGTTTTTGTTTCTGCGCCAGTCCTCTGCCTTATAAGTAGCTGCTGCCCACATTTCAGTTTCCTATTCTCCCTATACTTTTTGTACTTTCAATAAAACCAAGAGTTCTTTCTTCTTTTCCCTTTTTAATATCAGAATGTACCCCCCCCCCCAGGTGTGAGTGGGTGAGCCTGTTCTCAGCTGAGACAAAGGGTGCCTACATGGAACATGAATTATGGCTTTTTGCATTATGTCTGTTCTGTTCCTCCCCTCCCCATGAGATTTTAAAAATTGTTATGTTGACATAACCTTTGTTGCGTATATGTCCTCTGAGCACAGTGACAGATCTCATGCATTTACATGCTTACTGTTTTTCTGATTAGAGTAAATGTACCTGACATAACATAAAGCATTGTTTTGATTTTTTAAAAAAGAAAATCTGATTCCATTGTCTGGCAGAAACTTAAAAAAAAAACACTTTAAAAGTCAGAGAGAAATATAATTTCCATTCAACATTGATGTTTCCCTTTCATCTTTAAAAGCTATTTTTTTTCCCTTGCAGCAGTTTTGGTGGAAATTATGTATTGCTTGTAATAATTCATTTTAAAAATTCCTGAGCTGTGTGGCATACTTTCATGAAAATTCATTTAGATAAAATTAGATATTATTGTTTAATGAGGTGGCATTTCAATTTAGACCTTGCATCATGCATATACCAAGAGTTTTTTATGGAATAGTTAGGTTCATTTGAGTAATAAAGGCTGAATCATGGGGGCTTTAATTCTTAATCGCTGTGAGGATTGTTATCTGTGGGATGTGAGCTGTCTTAGTGGTATTCAATCAAGTGTCCACTTAGCCGTGACCAGAAGTAATTGCTCCCAAGTGGGTTGCACAATGACCTGTTAATACTTGCTTTGACCCTGTGACCTTGTCTGCCCCATTGTTTAGGATTTTATAGCAAGCGAGTCTGCATTTCTGTGGGGTCAAGTAGATATCTGAGGTCAAACATTTTCTGATTACTACACAGTGTACACTGTAATGCTACTAGAGACTGTTGCATGGAAATAGTCACTGCTTTCTAGTATACCCAAGGCAAACAGTTTAAATGTTCTCTTCCCTACTGCCTGTAAACAGTTTAATATTTTACTAAAAGAAGTTCATCTTGTAAATTAGCTATGAATAATACATAGGTAGTTACTACTCATGTCTTTAAACACTTGTGTCTTAATTGGCTTGAGATTTTTTTAAGTGTTTGCATTTTGTCAAGGAACTTAATTTACATATGAACTGTTAAGATGAAAAGTTGCATTGGGTAGGGGCTAGTTTTGCCGTTCTTTTATTGAACACTTATCCTGTTAACAGGTTACAGTTGGACTAAGTGCAAAGTGTGAAAAATATTTGCTTCTCATTAAGATATTTTATATTTTTACCATTTAATCTTCATAAACGGAATGTTTGTTTTTTCCTTTTCACATTGTCTGTGCATAATATTTAATCATATTTGGCATGGAACACTGATCATATTACATTTTGTGGGTGGGGGAATACTTTTTCTCCCAACATAGGCTGTTGAACAGCTTCCTCTTTACTAAGTCTGGCAAGTATTTTAGTTGTAAAATGACACCTTGGTATTGTTTGTGTGTACTCTCCTCCATGTTTGCATTTTGTTTACTAAGTGCTTTAGTCAAAACATTTTTTTACGCATTTCACAGCCTTGTACTAATAATTCCTCACTCCTTTGCCTTATCCCTCTAAAACAAACTAGTCTGCCGTCATCGGCCTATATTTCATCACATGGAAATTGCTTATATATTTCCCTTTCGGGCACCTACTACTGATAGAGATGCTGCACAATTTATTTAGACTGTGATATGTTTTTTCCATTTGCACAACAAAGTCAGTGCATTTTAACAGATGCAGACTATAGCAAACCAAGAGAGCAACAGTTGGACAGAAGAGAAAAAAGATATGGCCTCTGTGGAAGAAAATGAGGTGTCAGATTTAGAAAAAGGGAGATATTTTTTTCTGCCCTGGGTAGGATTTTGGTTAAATATTAAGATAAAGTATGTTGTATAATAGCTTGACAAGGCAATGAGCCACTTATAGGAGATGGCTATAAGTGTTACTGGCCACGTGTACAGCTCTGCAAATACTTAGCTCTGTATTTGCATTGACCAGAACTACTGGACTAGACTGGGCAGCGGTAGTGGACTTGCAAGGCTGCTTTGAACTCTGTAATTTTCTTACTCTTTCCAGTGCTTGCTTTTTCTTTTGTAAAAACACAAAGCCCTCTTAAAAGTCTGTTAAGCAGCCCAGTCCTGAAATGTTAATATGAAAACATATTTAAAATATTTCCTATATAGATAAACATTAATGCATTTTGTTGAGCACCTCACATTTGCTCTGGGATACGAGGAAGTTGCATATATATTATAGCTAAAAAGGAATATTTGCAGATATTTTTATTTTATTTATTTATTAGATTTCTATCCTGCCCATCTAGACCAAAGGTCTACTCTGGGCAGTTTACAAATTTAAAACCAATAAAACCAATGAGCATAGATTATAAATCCAATACGGCCAAAGTATAAAAAATTAAGATATGGCAGGAGGGAAAGCCTGCCCAGATAGCCAGGTTTTAAGTTTGCTCCTGAAAACACCCAGAGAGGGAGCCAGGTGGATTTCTATCGGCAAGTTGTTCCAAAGATGAGGGGCCGGTTCCTCATTCTTTCCTTTCAGCCGCCCGGCCTGACTGGAACGAGTGACTCTGGCAGAAGTGGATGGGAGAAGGTGCTCTGCCATTTAGGGCTATTAAGGCTTGGTCTTTTTACATTTGTATCAGATTGTTGCACAATTTTAAATTTATATTTCATTTAAAAATGAAATATAAATGAAATAAAAACCAATTAAAATGTTAATTAGACTGACTATCTATCTATCTATCTATCTATCTATCTATCTATCTATCTATCTATCTATCTATCTATCTATCTATCTATCTATCTCTATCTATCTATCTATCTATCTATCTATCTATCTATCTATCTATCTATCTATCTATCTATCTATCTATCTATCTTTACGAGAAGTTGGCTACTTCAGTAGCATTATCTTGGCCATTTGCTCAATCTTCCTTTTGTACTTGTGGTGAGGCATAAAGTACATGGACATAAATTCTGCGTTTAATGAATTTCTCCACAGTCACAGAAAATTTGTCTTGTATCCAAGGATCCCTGTTTTACTGGCTTATTGTCTACTCTTCCTCCTTCATTTCGAAATCTACAATATTAGGTAACTTTCTGATGGTCCAGCAGCTAGAGTCATGTCTTGGTGGGAGACAATCTTCAGCATTCATTCATTTGACAAGGAGTATTGTTTTGTTTTTCACAGGTTTAGCCCAGATTCTTTTGGTTTAATATTTAAATTTGGTAAATTTTTCATATTTGAGAGATACAAACTAAATGATTTTTCAAAAGGTACAAATTAAATAGTACCTGAGTAGCAGTTTGGGATATATTCTGTATCATGGATATGGCTTTCTCTTGATAATAATTTCATGTATGTTTTGGAATTTTCTGAGGCTACCCTCATTTGCTCTTCCCATTTTATCCTTATTCCAAACCTGCAAAGTAAGGTTAGAAAGAAAAAGATTGGTCTAAAGTTATCTGGTGAATTTCATGGAAAAGTGGGGAACTAGAAGCTATATTTCTTCTAATCCTATTATGGGGTTTTAACGACTACATCAGTTTGGTTCTTAGTTTGAATTAATCTCAGTTCTTTTCTTGTTATCAGTTTGTGGGTATAATCAATGTTTACATGAAATTACAATTTCATTATACATCAAAGAAGTGGTGATTTCTTTAATACTGTGGCAAACCACATCCATGATTTGTGGAGAATTAAATCTGAAAAAATGGTCGCTGGTTCCAGTGAGAGACCTCTCCCCTTCTCTAGAGTGAGGTTGGGGAACCAATGGTCAGATTTAATTCAAGAGTAGCTATCATGAACACTATTCATTTGGTGGGCAGGCTCAACAGGAGGAAAAATGTTGAAATTGTAAGTACCAATATTTGAAGGCTCTTATTACCAGGCATTAAGTCTTGGGAAAGACATTTTAGAAAAGGAAAAATAAAAAAACTAGGTGACAAAGAAAAACTCAGAAACTAAAGGCTGATATTGTAGGGATGGGGTGTGGTCATTGAGGGAAGACCAAGGGGCCAGATTGTGGCCACAGGAGAGGTCTGGATCTTCCCAACCTTGCTTGTACAGTCACAGGCAACATACCTCTGAATAGCAGTGGATGGAGAATACTAACAAAAGTAATGTCTTAATGCCTAGCTCTTGGACATCAGATTGGCTTATTTTTGGCCACTGTGGGAAATAAGATGTTGGACTTCGTAGGCATTTAGCCTGAATGAAGAAGTCTTTGTTTAGATTTCTAATTTACCCTAATTGTTCTATTTTTCTTCTGTCATTGTATTTTTTTCTGATTTGATTTGTGGGGTTTTAATCATGTCTTCTGTATACCATATTTTTCCATATATAAGATACCCACTCCCCTTTTCTAACACAAAATTAAGAAATCTAAGAGGGGCTTAGCAAGTGGGGGGGGGGGAAACAGGATCACTTTGATCCTTGCTTTCGCCTTTCTTGCTAAGCTCGCTTAGCAAGTGGAGGTGGGAAGCAGGGATTAAAGAACTTTGATGATTCCTGCTTTCCCTCTCCACTTTTTTGTGAAGAAAGTGCTTTCTCCCTCCACTTTCTTTGCAACAAAGTGGAGGGGGAAAGCAGGAATCATCAAAGCGCTTTGATTCTTGCGAAGAAAGTGGAGGAGGAAAGCAGAGATCAAAGCACTTTGATCCCTTCTCCCCCTCCTTACTTCCATGTATATGACGACCCTCAATTTTCAATCTAAAGATTTTAGACAGAAGTATAGTCTTATACATGGAAAAATACGGTACTCTCATGGTATCCCGAAAATGGAAAATTAGTTTTAGAATACCTTAGAATAATATAGTGGGTATTTGCACGACACTGCAGGCCAGGCACCATGCCTACTTGATTTTCTCCCTGTCTAGGAGGAGTGGCTAAACAAACTGGGAAACCTTGTTCCTCAATTCGTTTATTGTGCTGTCTGCTAGCATGCAGCTTCCCTTTCCTGGTTTGTTCCCTGCCAAAAACCAGAGAAAGACTCCAGAGTTTGTTCTCTTAGTTTCTTTCTTTGCCCTGTTGGGAGGGGAAAATCAGGGAAGCAAAGATGCCCACTGCCAGCCAGCACAACACAATGAGGCGAAGCTCTATGGTTTGTATAGTTGCACTAACTGCACGTTAGAGCAAACAAGCAGCATGTACACCACCCTAATGTCTGGCCTGGCCTGGCCTGACAGTCAAATAGTAAGTACTGTAAATGAAAAGTAGACAGTGTGGCACTGTGTTACCTAAGAGAAGTCCCATGGGACTGTGTCAGACCTTCCAAGATATTCCAGGTGATAGGGTAGCAGAGCTTGGTCAGTCTCCAGATCCCATGAGGATGACATAGAAGTATTTTTAATTGCTACATGGATTTTATATTTAGAGACAGGGAAAAACTTTTCCCCAAGAGGTTTTCTTTTCAGTATAATTTTGTTTCAGAAACTTCCTCTCATAACAGTGATGCAGTGTAACTTCTTTCCAGTAGAGGGAATGCAGGACTTGTTAATGAAGTGGAAATGCTGCCTGTGTGGGCACACTACCAGGCAATAAGAAGTCCATATAGGTGGATTTCATTTCTTATGAGGGTCCAAATGCTACAAGTGCATGACAGATCCCTCATTAATGAGATGGATTAGAGTGAGGATCGTGACTGATGCTTACCCTGAGTAATTCTTTTAAGAGCTCATTCCACTAGAGCTATTGGACACATCTTGGGTGGAAGAGAGAAATTGGCACTTGCAGAGGATATTTGTAGAAAGTCACACTTCCACCATATGTTAGCAGAAGTCTCTCTGGATGCAAATTTTGGATTCAGTTTTCAGTGTTGCTATAGTCTGGTTTGTCCTTTTTCTACCACCCACTCTGAATCATGCGAACTACTTGGAATATTTCTGTTGTTTTTCTGTAGGATGGTAGGAAATCTTTCTCCTCACACCTTGTTTAAGCAACTGCTTTTCCTGTCCTTTGTTCCTTGTGCTCCTATTCTGCTAAATTAAAAACTGCATGTAAATGGTTAGCATTTTGTCAGTGGGTCAGTGGCTCTAAAAATAAGAAGCCCTTACACGACTGTAAACGGACGGAGGTGGTAGTGAAACTAAGGGCAGCTACCATGTCCAATCAGGTTGGTACTATTCTCTTGCAACAAATCATTTTGTAGGAAGTTAAATGTCCTTTTAATTTTTAATAGTTTTGCCATGAACTTTTATGAGGTAATAATCTGGTTCCATAGTGGATAAAGGATGAGGTTACAGGCCAAGTACCCTGTTTCTCTCAAGGGTAAAGGTGAAACTGATAACAAAAAATGAGAGTGTTTCACATTCCCTCGTTTTATCTTCTCAGTTCTTTAAATGGCTGTTTCTAAAAAAAAAAAAAAAAAACTTGGCACATGAAACACGAGGCATATGATAGTAAAAATTTGAAAGGCCTAGACAAATAAGAAAACAGAGAGAAGTGGTTTGAGGAATGAGTTTGGACGTTGTGATGCTGCTAATTTCTTCATCCTCAAAATGACAGGTTTTGAACAAGTGTTTAATTTAGATTAGATTAGATTAGGCCTCCTTCAGTCTTGAGAGACTATGGTAATAACGTGCTCTGAATGGAGTCTTGGAATAGCGTCTAGTGTGGCTGAGAAGGCCAATTCGAGAGTGACAATCCCTTCCACATTGAAGACAAATACAATCTGTCCCCTGTCCAGCTCCCTGATTTTACTGCTTCCGGTACTGCCTCTTTGCCTCGGACTGCTGGACAAGAGTCTCTTCAAATTGGGAGAGGCTGTGATGCACCACGTGCCTCCAGGCTGAATGCTCAGATGTCAAGGTTTCCCATCTGTTGAGGTCCATTCCTAAGGCCTTCTGATCCCACTTGCAGATATCCTTGTATGGCAGCTGTGGTCTCCCTCAGTGATTAATACCCTGCTCATATAGATATGCATGACCAGCATGGTGCATTTAGTGGTGTGCATTAATGTAGATACACCCATCGGGCAAATGCAGCAAATGACTAAGATACATGTGCTTAGGTAGCATAAGGAGCAGCAGTTTGTATCCTTTCCTTTCTTTTGATATTTTTTACATCTAGTTCTTGCAAAATCAAGGCTGCAATTCTATATCCACTTGTCTAGGAATAAGCCTAACTGAACTGAATGGGGCTGACACACAGATAGGATTGCAGTGCAGAGCATTTGTATGTTTAAATCTCTGTGAGCCTTCCTGGCAGTAAGCTGTACAGAGCAGAATGGGTCATACTTCTGAGTCAACATGCACAGGAATCTTTAACCTAAGTTGCCTTGAGTAGATTGGTTTTTTTAGCATCTTGAGATGATCTTTAAAAAAAAGCTCCAAAGGCACCCAGAAAACATTGGACAGAATTCTATTAATATTCAGGTGAGGTTTGCATAACTTGCCATGGCTAATTGATGAGGCACTTGCATATATCTCCGCTGCATAGTAAGTTGCATGACTGGACACATGAGCAGGAAACATGTTGGACCAACACCTATATTTCACTCACCTGCCACAAGGCTGGGTGACCATGTATCAGACCTACTCCCTGTTTTCAATATTTGAAAAAGGAAGCTGCCACAATGCTTCCTGGGAGTTGTAATCGCCGTTTCGGCTCTGCAGAGGGCGCAGATTGAACCCAATTGTGTGAATTCACAGAGGTCCACATGAAGAACCATGGTTACAGGTAAGTAACCTGTCTTTTTACCACCTAAATATATTAGGTTAAATGTAGTTATGTCCTTGCTTACCCTGAGTTTAAGAGGTTAAAAAACACATCCCAATGTATATAATTCAGAAACATGACATTTACATTCTGCCATTCTCCCAACTTTCCATTTATTCCCCCTTGGCTTCTTTAACCATTTATGGTGAAAACTCATCTGAAGCTTTTTGAAAGTTCAGATATGTAGCATCTGATGTTGTGCTGATGCAATGTAAGCAGCAGAGAGACCCAGTTGCTGCCAGCATCTCAAAGGAAGAGATCTACAAAATAAGATCTAACTAGCCCTGTTTTATTGAATTAATTGTATATTTTCCAATACCTGCACAGTAATCACTATGGCACTAGCTGCAACCTAAAAACAGATGCCTTAAAAACCAGGCAGCTAGATGCTAGACAGTGCAATAGACCATTCAACAGTAATATTTTTCTCAATCATCTGCCTCAGTATCAGTTGGAGACCTTGCTACTTCAGCAGCCTGAAAGCAGGAGGGGGTGGAATGTCTTAGTAGAGCTGACAGAACTAAAGGAGGAAAAATGAAAAAAGAGGAGAGGATGTCATTAACACAGACAAAATCAATACAGAATATTCTCACCCACTTTAAGCCAGGTTTCAGCTATATATTTAGGTAAAATCCATTGTTGGATTTCCAGTACCATGTTGAAACCTGGCTTAAATTTGGAAAAAGAGGGAAGAGGAGCAAAGGACAAAATATTGTGACACCTCAGAGACTAACAGATTTGTTTCAGTGTCTGTTAGTCTTTAAGGTGTCACAACATTTTCTATTTTGCTTTTCTCCCTCCCTTTTCTTTCCCTTTACTTTTGTCAGCCTTCTGAAATAGACGAACACAGCCACATCTTTGGAAATGTCTTGCTAGAGATTGACCAAAATCAACCAGAAGGAGAACAGAAGATTATTCAGGTACCTAGAAATTTCCAGGCTGGGTGGTAGGTAAGGTATCAATACCATAGCTCCGTCTTTTTTCTGTTATAATCAGATTTTTTCTGAACATTTCATGTTCAGAAATGGTTTCCACTTAGAAGGTCTTGAAAAGATTAATTTAGACCAGTAATTAGCAATAAATGTTGTCGTCCAGATGTGCTGAAAGATCATAGGTGTCACAGTCTGATCCAAAAAGCCAGCAATGGATTTTACCTAAATATATGCTGCTCACTGTTACTTTAGACCTAAACTGTATGTTATGTTTAATAGCCATGCCACCACATAGAATCATAGAAAAGTGAAGTTGGAAGGGGCCTACAAGGCCATCAAGTCCAACCCCCTGCTCAATGCAGGAATACAATCAAAGCATATCTGCCACGTGATTATCCAAAGTTGTTTTTTTTTTTTGAATGCCTCCAGTGTTGGAACACTCAGCAACTCCCGAGGTAACTGGTTCCACTGTTGTACTGCTCTAATGGTTAGGAAGATTTCATGATATTCAACAATATCTGGCTTCCTTTAACTTGAGCCCAATGTTGCGTGTCCTGCACTCTGGGATGATCGAGAACAGATCTTGTTCCTTCTCTGTATGACAGCCTTTCAAATATTTGAAAAGTCCTATTTTATCACCCCTCAGCCTTTCTCAAGGCTAAACATGCCCAGTTCTTTCAGCCTTTCCTCATAGGGCTTGGTTTCCAGGCCCCTGATCATCCTTGTTGCCCTCCTATGAACTTGTTTCAATTTGTCAGCATCCTTCATGAAGTGTGGTGTCCAGAACTGGACACAATACTCAAAATGAGGCCTAACCAGTGCCAGATAGAGGGGAACTAGTACTTGGCGGGATTTGGAGATTATACTTCTATTAATGAAGCCTAAAATAGCATTTGCCTTTTATGTAGCCACATCACACTGTTGGCTCATATATAGCTTGTGATCTACAGTGATTCCAAGATCCTTCTTGCTTGTAGTATTGCTGAGCCAGGTATCCTCCATCTTGTAACTGTGTGTTTTGTTTTGTTTTCCTTGATGCTCTACTTTGCACTTATCCCTGTTAAATTTCATTCTGTTGTTTTCACCCTAGAGCTCAAAGCCTATGAAGATTATTTTGAATTTTGTTTCTGTCTGCTAGGGTATTAGCTATTCTGCCCAATTTTGTATCATCTGCAAATCTGACAAGCATTCCCTGCACTCCGTCATCCAAGTCATTAATAAAGATATTGAAGAGCACTGGGCCCAGGACTGAGCCTTGGGGTACTGCACCTGTGACCTCCTCCCAGTTAGAGAAGGGGCCATTAGTCATCACCCTCTGAGTATGATTATGTAGCCAACTGTGTGTCCTCCTGACACTTGATCTATCCTGCCCACACTTAGTTAACTTGTTAATCAGGGTATCATGGGGCACTTTGTCAAAAGCTTTGCTGAAGTCAAGATATACTACGTCTACAGCATTCCCTCCATCTATCAGGGAGGTTACCTGATCAAAAAATGAAACCAAATTACTTTGGCACGATTTGTTCTTGACAAATCCATATTGGCTTCTAGTTATTACTGCATTGTTTTCTAGGTGCTTGCACAATGACTGCTTTACGATCTGTTCCATAATTTTTCCTGGGATTGATGTTTAGCTGACTGGCCTGTATCTCCCAGGTTCCTCTTTTTTTGCCCTTATTGAAGTTAGAGACAACATCCATTATTTTATATTACTCAGAAGTAGAGATGGGGGGGTATTCATGTACAAATATCTGTATGCAACTGGAGTTAATGAGGGTCCGGCTCCTGAGCCTGGATCATCCACTCACACATCCGGCGGTGGTGGAAGCCTTGCTCATCTTTCCAATAACTCCTGGAGCACTGCTCTTTTCCTGCTTGGCTGGCCACTTAGCAGCTGTGCAGGGAGACTTGTCCTACCTCCCCTTGCCTGGAGTGGCTAGCTGAGCAGGAAGAGAGTGGCGCTCTGGGAGTGATTGGAAGGATGGCAAAGGCTGCCGTCGCCATCAGAAGCATGAGTGGACTGTCTGGCCCCAGGGGTCGGACACTCGTTAACTCCAGCTGCATGGCGATATATGAATACTCCCATCTCTACTCAGAAGTAGGCTCTCCTGAAACACCCATTGGGACCACACAGTATGAAACTGCATGTCATGTAATGAAACTGATGTTTATGTAGTCTGGCTCTTCACCCATTTCTTGTCTCTTGCCAGGCAGATTTAGTGGAGCTGTGAAGGTTAGTTTTGAAAATTAATTCAATCAATGTTCAAAGTGAGAAATTTGAGTTTGTTTGTTGCTGTTGCTAACAATCAGTATTTTGAATTACTGCTAATTTGTTAACTAAATGTTAATTATGAGCTAAAGAATGTATAGGATGTGGATTTAAACCCTTGACTTTTAGTAGCACATTTGTTATTGGCTTCTTCCAAAGTGCTGGTTTGTCACTAAATTTAAACATATGCAATTCTCCCATAATCATTATTTTTGTCTTAAAGTTCAACTGTAATCATGCTTTTGTGCTTCATTAACATTCATCATTAGCCATTACAAGTAACTACTGTACTGTTTTCTGCCAAAAACATGGTGCTACTTGTGTATTTTAAATAGATAATGACAACTTTACTTCCCCTGTATCTGAGTTTAATCCAGTTTTTTATATGATATGTCCTGCAGGTAGGAGTGCATTTCAGCAGCTACATGTCTTTTTGGCTTTAATCTATTTCCATTAGCAGAAACAGTTCTGTTCCTGCTTATTCTTTGCTCTTCCCCATTAGCCTTTCAATCTAGAATCTCACCTTTGAACAAAAGAAGAAAATAATGATGATGTGTGGTCCATGTACATAGTCCAGAGAGTGGTACCTAGCCTGATGAAGACCTGTACGGACCGAAAGCTGGATACATGTGTGATTTTTTTTAGTATTTTAATAGAGGTATCACCTATACTTGCCTTTAGTTCATATTCCAGCGTTCTTTCTCATCATAGCATTTTCGAAATATAAAATGTTCAGATATGGTTTGATATTTCCTTCTTCTGTGTGGTACCAATGTTAGCACAAGTGATACTGTCATGAAATATGAAAGTTCCTCTGACAGTGTTACCTTGCATTCTAACTGCTGCCTAGTAGTAGCTACTTTTACAGAATTTTTCAATCCTCATCAGCACCATCACTGTCAGTCTTCTGCTGATTTGACCATGAATTTCTGAAGGATATGGACAGGTCTTGGTTTTGCGTTTCAGCTTTGGTCATTCCACGGTGGGTGACCCTGCTAGGAATCCAAACTTGTAACAAAGTATATCCTTCTGATTATATTGCTGTCATCTTGCCTGATATATTGGAAGCCACTCACTGTGTTAAAAGTGTGCATCCAAGGATGGGTCCAGAATGATATGTAGGCACTGGGCCTTATACTGAAAATAACCAATTAAATGAAAGTATTTTGCTCTATACTAAGTAGGTGGAAATATTTTAAATATATTGCAAATACTGTATGTTGTTAATAAAACCATATGTTGCAAATATTCAAGCAAGAAGAAACAAGTGCTTCTAAATCTAGTAAGGAACTTTCAAGAAAACAGGAAGACTCAGGAGGATCAGAAGTATCTTACATGTGCATGCATGTCTCGAGTGAGGGAATATAATATAGTTGAAATCACAGTTAGTCAGAATTTAAATGCAGTTCCAAAATTTTCTCTACCACACTAGATGTTCAATTCCGAGTGCTAAGTGATTTTTTTTCAGTAGTTTATTAGAGAGATTGCATCATACCTTCTGTTGAGAAGCAAGGGAATTTGCTGGCAAATAGGCATTAGTTAACGAAGAGGAAACTACCCAGCTTCTTGCTTCTTAGCAGAAAGTATAGTGGTGTTTAATGATATTTAACAAGCGAAATCCCCATTAGTGATAAAACAAAAGGTTTAAATCAGTTGAGATTGTAAAATTTCTAATAGTATGGCTTGGTAAGCAAAAATATAACACTTTAAATTTAGTATATTCTCGAAGTCTTAAATTTAGTAGATTATTTCCCAGCTCAGGAATTACAGTATTATACACAATGTCCAATCTAGTTTTCATTGGACTACTACTGAGATCACTTGCTCCTCTTATAGTCTAATATCAGAGTAATCAATATCAATATCTCAAAAGTACTTGCAAAAATTGATCAGTAGTTATGGGTCTAACTAATGGGTGTAACAATGAGTGTTCACCTAATGTGTCTGGCCAGGGAAATTAGCCTTCATGTAAGAAGTGGCTCGCTGAAACCATTCTAGGTGGTGCTGCCGTTAGAGAGAGGAATTTTGAAACCTGTTATTTTATCATTGAAATCTAAAATGATTGGGATGTTGGTGAGGAATCATAGTTTCTTATTAACTGGCAGTCTGATAGAACATGCCCTTGTCAATCCAAGGAACGGAATAGTTTATTTTGCGGCTGTTTTGCTTTGTCTTCTTTTGAAATCCTCCTGGAACGTCACATACTGCATTTTAACATCATGACTTTCAAGAGGGATGTGTCTTCAACAGCATATTATTTCATTTTAATATTTTATTGATGTTTGCATTAGGATGGTGGGGAAAATGTAGACAGTATGTTGATGATAAGCCCTTGCTTTGGTAGTAGTGATTAATTTGCAACATGTTAGTTGCTCTCTGGGACTGACTGAATAGACAGGAGGACGAGATTGGTCAAGCAGCTTGATACATAGCTTTTTGGGGAGCAAAACTATATATGTTTATCTACAGAAATTGAATGCAATATGTATTTCACTGACAGTTAATAAAATGGGATAGGCTAGTCGACAGTAATATAATCCTTATACAAGTTTGCTTGCTAAACTCAGGAAACCCTCAGGCAATTGTGGACAAATATATTTTGCATTGTTACTTTATTTTGTTGTTGTCTCAAGTGGCTAGGCAGCATTTCCATCATTTAAAGGTACTCTCTTATTGTACTGTTTGCTATGAGGGACAAGCTGAAGTGTATATTGGATGAAAAGAAATACTTGCTTATTTGTGACCGCATGTTGTTTTGAACAGCCTTGCTGAGCAAATCAAATCAGATAACCTCTTTTTTTTTGTATATGTGTGAGAGTTTAAGTTTCTAAACAAAAAATGATACATAGCCCAAGACATGGAAAAAGGAAAGTGGAGCTATATGGTGGGAGCTCTAGCTTAAGTAACCACCCCAGCACTGAGCTTGTATACAATCTCTTAAGACCATGGATCCTAAAAACCATTGCATACAGTAGTTCATCTACTTTAAGTAGTTCAACTAGTAAATTTAACTAATTTACTAAGTTCAGATAAAACCTTGGAAAAGTTTGGGGACTTCAGTTTCCAGCGTGGGGGCAAGCTGACTGGAGGATTCTTGGGGAAACGCCTTCCCCCGCCAACTTTCCCAAACTCTGGTCCTGCATCATAGCCAGAATTGCACCAAATCGTGCTGTGGCTTGGCAGCAAGTAAATGTCTGGAGCATTGGGTGTCTAATGGCCCTGAGGGTATTGGGAGACCTTCAGTGATTCAGATCCACTTTCTGCTCTATTCCTCTCCGCCCTAATCTCTCCTGTGTTAAGAGGGTGCCTTTTTCAGGTATCCATGACATAATAGGAAAGAAAGGGGTGGAGGAGTTAAGCCTGTGGCATTTTTAATGCCTATTCAATATCTGTGACATTATAGTAGATATTAATAGACTACTCCTGTTTGTCTAATTAGCAACACAGTTTCTGTTGTTACTGGAGAACTTCCAGTTGCTTTTTTAAATAGCAAAGCTCACTAATTTTCCAGACTTCTCCCAACGGCTTGTGCTTCTGTTCAGTTACTCTGGAACTCCTACAACTCACAATTTTCATTTTTATTACCTTTGTTTTAGAATTTGGGCCACAAAGGCTTCACATGAAGTTTGGATTGTACATCTATTTAATAGGGTCATGCCTCCTCCCCCTTAGATATTGTCATTTGATGGAGATGTTAAAAGGAGAGGAATGATAAGTGAAGATGGATTCTCAGTAAGAGCAGTAAAACTTCAGTGGTTTATATTTGTTTGTTTACTTGTGTAAGAATTTATACCCTGACATTTTTACATTGCCACTCAAGGTGACTTGCAGCAATGAAGACCTATTGATCTTGCAGGTAACATTCCATAGATATATAAAGTACTGAAGTGAAATAAAATAAAACAGAACAAGTTATCTACCTGAATAAAGGCACTAGAATAAAAAGCTTTGATTGAATATAAGAGTATTTTCAGTTTAATAGGAAAGTGACTTCCGTGTGGTATGGTGGTTTTGTTCCCATCAGCAGAGCCTCTATCATAATTGCCAGTCTTAAGAAACGGGGAGTCTGGCATAGGGGCAAGTGGTCCCTAAGCTGGTGAACAAAAGCACTGTACAGTTTTAGCGGGAATCAACACTTGAAATTGGGCCTAGAAACAAATTTATGACACATTGATTGGTTGCAGAAATGTATAATAGGATTTTATGAACAAAAGCCAATTTACATCTTCACTGGCAGGCTTTGGATCAGGTGAAGTTTCTGAAAACTATTGTAAGGTATCTCCATATACATTTCATCGCATTAATACAATCTAGAGGTAACTGGCGGTAGTCAGCTCTAGTTTTGCCAGAAATATGTTCAATCGTTCCATGAGTCTAAGGTGAGCAATCTTTTCTTGGTTACAGCATCCAAGTGCAAGGCTGAGTCAAACTGTGAACCTTCCAGGGAAGTTATATGCCATCAAAACCAGGTAGAATTCTTGTTTCAGAGTCCCTCTCTCCCCTGATTGAGAGTATACAGTGGTGCCCCGCATAGCGACATTAATCCGTTCCAGGATTAATGCCGCTATCCAGATTTGTCGCTATGCGGGGGGGGACCCATAGGAACACATTAAACTCTGTTTAATGTGTTCCTATTGGGGAAAAACTCACCACTATGCGGGGAATCCTCCATCCAGCCACCATTTTCGCCGCCCGGTAAGTGAGGGCAGGGCGCGAAAAAGCTGCCGGCGGCCATTTTCTGCACCCGGCGGCCATTTTGGAACCGCTGATCAGCTGTTCCCAAAAATCGCAATGCGAAGATCGGTAAGTGAAACACTTACCAATCATCGCAATGTAATGTTTTGCCTATTAAAACATTGCAATGCGATCGCATTAGCGATCGCAAAAAACACGTCGCTATGCGTATTCGTCATTAAACGGTGCGCTCGTTAAGCGAGGCACCACTGTATTTGCTTTATCTGGATTGTATATAGTCTATTACTGCCTACTACCAAAGGTACTGAATGAGAATCTCAATAGCCTAACTAGTTTTAGAAGAAAAGGAAGTATACAACAATGTATATTTCTCAGCATTGAAATCATTTTCCATGACAATATGTAGTAGCATTTACATATAGATGTAGAGTGGTGTATGGGACAAAGTTGATCCCCTGCAGCATGAAATGTGGCCAAGACTTCATAGAGACCTTCTGAAGCTGACCCCAAAGAAGGACCAGAACTTCTGTAAACTAGTCCTCACAAACCTATTATTCCTGGGTTGGCCCTATCGAATGCTATTGAAAGTAGTGAAAAAGAATAATTCCTCTGTAGACTAATTATTCTTGGATAATTAGTCTATAGAGGTGGGTGAAACTGTTTCAATTCCAAAATCTTGCCTGAAACCATACTGAAATGGATCTAAATAAATTGATTCAGAAATTGAATTTGAGCAAGGAATTCTTGGAATTGAGGTATCATTACTGTACATAGTCACCTTGAAATAGCAAATTTGGGACTGAATGAAAATTATCCAACTCTGAGGGATTGCGAAAGAGTATTCTAGTAAAGGTGTCAATACAGTCCTCTTTAACTGAGCAGACATTAATGCTAGGAGTTTGCATTACCCCATACATTTAATCTTCTGGCTTCCTTAATCAGCCAAGAATCATACAAACGATTGAAGCATACAAATGGTTGATCTTAAAACGCTAAGGATCTGATATACTGTACTGTATAATGGTTGGTTAAAGAAACTAAAATGTACAGTATCTATTAATTTCATGACAGGCAGACACAAAAGGTACAATTCTAGGACATGCTATATTTAGGGATTCCAAGTTGGAGCAATTGCAAGTGAATTTATTAGCAAGAGAACTGGAAGTGAAGTTACCTGTAGATTTAAAAAAAAAAAAACTCCAAGCAGTGAGTGCCTTGTCTTTTTTGTTTGTTTGTTTATTTTGTGAAAAAGCCTTCCTATACAACTTTGTGTTGATGCAAACTTCATTGGAAATAATTATTTTTCTTCTTCCCATGGTATAGGCCTTAATACGAGGTGAGGTCTGTGCCTGTTCCTGTTTATCCCAGTCCTCCCCCACCCATCACTCTAGTTGTCATTCCTGGTGGTTCATTGCCATGAGCTCCTTGGAGGAAAAGAAAAGGTCTGACTTCATCAGGAAGGAGAGGTTATTCCAGAATACTTGTAGTAACAGCCAAGATCATTTCCCTTTCCTACAGATTGAGCAGAGCTCCAGTAGAATTTCCAGATGAGATGACCCGGGGGGGGGGGAACCCACTAAGTAGTCAGGAAAATAGTTGTGTCTATCCAACCATGTGGAAAGATGTTTGTAATAGGTTCTTATGCCGTTATGAAGCATAGAACTTCCTGTTAGTTTGCACTTCTACAATTAGTGATGTCTCCCGATCAAGGGCGCACACGGTCCAGAAATCATTACATATAGTAATTTTACAGAAACTTGTTCAGAAGTTTACTTGTTGATTATAATCAATTTTATACTAGTGGCATTTTCATCACTAGCATCACTAATTTACCACTATTGATAGAATCCATAATATTAAATTATTATTAAATTATTAGCTGCCTAGAGTGGTCCATTGGTCCAGATAGGTGGGGTATGTATAAATAAATAAATAAATAAATAAATAAATAAATAAATAAATAAATAAATAAATGAATGAATGAATGAATGAATGAATGAATGAATGAATGAATGAATGAATGATATTCAAAGCAATTTGATATATGTATATGTACATTTGTTTTTTATATTATTATTTTTCGCATGTTTATTAGAAACGTTTTCTTTTTTTCTTCTCTGTACTTTGGACATGAAAGTTAAGCAAACATTATAGAATAGTGATTTATACATATCAGCCCTATTCAGGCACTACCTTTACAGTTATACACACCACCCTTTGAAAGCAGTGGTTAGCCCCTTCTCTCTCCATATTCCTTTATACACGTGAAAGCAATGCATCTATCTGCAGAGGTGACTTCCGTGCTCATTTGTAGGCTCTGTATTTCCAAATTCAGTGTGGAGAATTTGAGTTCTTGCTGGTGAGTACAGCTGGCACATGAGTTGGCATGATTCTTCTGCATATGCATCACTTTCCAGACTGGGAAGGTGGGAAAAGAGAAGAGAAGAGCTAATAGTAGAGTCAGTCTATGATGGTCATGCCTGAACAGCTCTTAGGTCACAGGGGTCAATAGATCCTCAAAATAATACTAAGTTAGATGGATGGATGGATGGATGGATTCTCAAACCATTATGAACAAACACATAGCAGCCATTGAAAAGTGTAAGTATGTGATAAGAGCAATGACTCATAGTGTTGCCATTACATGGTTCACTGATGATCATGTTACATAAAGATTTTTCAGGATTATTTTGAATATATCTATATTTTAATCCATTGTCCTGCTTTGTTACAGAACTATTAAATGCTGGTTTGTTGTAACAGAAATATAGGACAACATCCATCTTCTGTCCAGTTCACTTTGTTTCATAAACTTTTCATCACCTTTTCTGACACTGTGATTCTGTTCTCATAGCACAACTGGACATTGTTGATTCTATTATGGACCTGTAGGATGTAGATTGAAATATAATTTTGGTTATTTAGGCAAGTTTTTATTTTACTCTTGAAATATAATAGAGAACAATACAAATAAAATGAAATTTGGAAATATCCCCTAACAGTAAGAGAATTATGGTAAATATAAGAGTTTCTGTTCTGTGAAAACAAATCTATGATTTAATTAGCCAATGTAGCCAAAAGATACTGTATGTAACCCAGGTCATGTGAACATTAAGAACAATAAAATGCTCAATGTATAAGTTTGGGTCTGACAAAGAAGAACAGTGCCATTATATTATCACCAAAGCACATTGTTAATGCTGGGTTGTAGTCAAGTGAATAATGCTCAGTTCCTAGATGTGCTCACTTTAACAAACCAAGGCTGGGCTTATTATTATGGTCTGTACTTCAGTATTTTGCATGCAGAAGTTCCAGGTTTTGGTCTCTGAAATCTCTAGACAGGGCAGTGAATTAATATTCTGAGAAACTGTGGGAAATGCTCCAGATGTGTGCAGGCAATGTTGAGCTCAGAGAGCAATATGGTTGAGTTCAAGGCACTTTCCTATGTGGCAGGTCTTTGCCTTCATTTAGGAACCGTTGGTCTTCTTTTTCTCAACAGCCATGTTTTTAGTTTATAATTTCTGCCCTGAACCAAATATGCATTAATTGTTCTAATGCAGTGTCTACTCATGACAATCTGCCAAGTTTGTTTGTTTCATTTATATACTGCCAAATTACACACACAGAGAGAGAGAGAGAGAGAGAGAGAGAGAGATGATTAACAACTCATCTTGTGTTCAGATGTTGTCTTAATAGCAGTCTTTCATGGTCTCACACTCTGCATGGCATGCGTCTGTGCTAGAAATTTAGCACAAGGTAAAACCTGATGTACTCAAATTCCATGTACATGAATGATATCAAGTTAGACTAACTGTTCTGTGGATTGTTGTGTCTGGTTTGGTTCCTACTTCTAAAATTGTAGTTATTATAGATCATGTGAGCCTTATTTTCATGGTCTGGCCAAACCAGATGGACCTTTGTGCACTGCAGGGGAACATAAAACATTCAGCCATTGTGCTTGAGTGCTCAGTAGATAAGAAGACTTTGGTTATATCACACATGCTGTTTTACAGGTTTAATTTACCATACTTCATTTTATTTGATTGGACACTGAACAAGGCAAGGAATAGTGTTAATGGGAGGAAGAACACACTTTGGCTATAGTCTAGGTTGTTTATATCAATGGAAATACTGCTTTGACTTCAGTGGAAGATATAGCAGTTCCTGTGTGCATCTGTTAAGTCATTTTTATTCACTCAAGATCAAAAATTACTGATGGAATTTCTAAAGAATCATATTGGTCTTATCAAAAGCTACTTTGGTGCAGATGTAGAGCAGATATTCACCTCACTATTGTTCTCACAAGACCCTAGAGTTTTAGGATTTCTACGATTAACATCTTACAGCAGTTGGTTACGATGGGAACTCCTGACCTCTATAGTGGTGTGCTAGGAGTTAGCCAGTGTTATAGAACTGGGGTTGGTGGTGGAGCATGCTCATGGGGCGGAGCATGCTCGTGCACATGCGCAAAGGGGCGGAGGGCACTCTTGGAGGGGCGGAGCACTCTTGCGCACATGCATGAAGAGGTGGGGCATGCTCGCAGAGGTGAGGGGCACGCTTGCATGTGGGAGAGGCACCCGTGTGTGGGGGTGGCGAGCTGTATGTGTGGGGTGGGTGGGTGGAGTGTGTGTGGGGGAGGAGATCTGTCTCCGCGGCCCAGTCCTGCCATGCCACGGAGCGGCACTGGGCCACGGACTTGGCGTTGGGGACCCCTGGTTTAAGGCATCTGACTGCAGAGCAAGAGCTTTAGAGTTCACGTCCCCATTCTGCCTCCTTGGAAGGGTCTGGACTCGATGATCCACAGGGTCCCTTCCAGCTCTGAAGTTCTAAGATGATGATGACGATGAGGCCTGAACTTTGGACCTGATTGTAGACTAAGACTGAAACCCTGTAGTCGATGACCGTATTGATTTTGGTAAGAGTTACTTCTGAGCTGGCAGTGGAAGTCTGCCGTGTTACAAACGTTTAACTGGGAGCCAAGTTCTACTGAGTTATTTGGTGGACTAAAACTCCCAGAATCCCACGACCACAATAGCTGCTGTAATCCTCAGAACAACTCTTTAGGGAAAATAAAGCCCGCTCCTTTGCAGTACCTGAGGAGGTATAGATTAAAGGAAGGAGAGAGAGGATCTTGGCTATGGCCAAGTAGATAATTTATGGCAGTGGTTCTTAACCTTGGGTTACTCAGGTGTTTTTGGACTGCAACTCCCAGAAGCCTTCACCACCAGCTGTGCTGGCTGGGGTTTCTGGGAGTTGCAGTTCAAAAACATCCGAGTAACCCAAGGTTAAGAACCACTGATTTATGTATGGCATAGATGAGATTCATAGCTGTTGCTTTGTAATACACAAACCAGTCTCTTAGTGCCTACCTTGTAGCTTTTTTCTGCCTGAACAAGCCTGTGGAGGCACGCTCTCTTACAGGGATGAATGTGGCAACAACAACAACAACCATTTTCCAACATGGCATAAGAATCTACTGAAATGTGATCAACCTCAGTGTTTTATTCAAAGGTGGTTAACCAGTCAGTACTTAGGGCTAGGCTGTCCTTAATTTAATTCTTTCCTAGAGTAAGGTTGCATAATTACTTTGACATGCTTTCCCCCCCTCTCAATCAGTTTGGTTTCCCTCCTTAATTTGTTAAATGTGAAGGATAAATAATTTAACTGGGTGAAGAATGATAGATTTGGATATCAAAGGGAGAGGTCCTAGGTGATAAATGACTGGATTTTTTTTTTGAAATACCAAGCAGGGTTGAGGGAACAAAAGCTTGAAAGCAGAGTAGGGGAGAAAGAAACAGTGGTGTTATACACAGAGATTGGTAACCATGTGGTTCTGAATGTTACCTGTGTTGCCAGTATGTAGAAATCATATCGTTAAATGCTTCCTCTGTGTACCTCTTGTTTGTAGTGGCAACACTCAAAATCACATGGGAGGCCGAGGTGCTCTTTTTGATGACTTTCCTGGGAGATAAAAGGAAACCACAGGGATGTGGGCATGCTTGTGCTATACACTGAGAAAGCTGAATGTTCAGGAGGTTAGCCCTTGGTGGCGCTTCTGTTGTCATTGGTTCTAAAGAGAACCTGGCAAGGACAGAGATGAGTTTACAATACAGATTAAAGGGATAAGGAATTGAAAACCTCCTATAAAAGAATTTACTGTAACAAAGAGAGAGAGAGAGAGAAATGAGGAAAATATTTCTTGGCTGTAAAGGTAATGTGTTTATAAGGTCTGAAATGTCATTTACTTATTTGGAAAGATTTTTGACTAAGAGGAGTATCTGGGCATCTATTTTTGCACACTAGTCAATACACTTATACTTATGTGGTTTTTTGAGTGCCTGTATTCCAAAAGACTCTTTGAAACAGGCTCCTGAGCTGCAATAATGCTTTCAGTTTGCCACGTTGAACTGCTTTGTAAATATTATTTAAACATGTTAACTGTCTCTGAAAAATAGCCTGGCCTACTCCTCTCCCGCAACCTGGAGGTACAGTCGTGCCTTGACTTAACGACTGTCCCGACGTACGACCATTTCGAGTTGCGACCAGCTCCGGCCGGAAAATTTTGCTTTGACTTGTGGCCGGAGCTTCAAGTTGCAATAAAAAGAGGCAGGGAAAAAAAGGCGGAAAATTCAAATTAGAGGGCTAACAGTTGGTCAGGAAAGAGCTTCTTTGTAGCTCTTTCACCCCAATGGTTAGAGAGTGTGCGTCGGAGGAGGCTTGGGATTGCCTGGTGCTGCTTTCTGCTCCTTGAGAGTAAGTACATTTACTTTGTTTTGCAGCCTGGGTTTGGTTTTGGGAGGGTTATGTTGCTGTGCTGTGTGTGTGTGTGTGTGGGGGGGGTGTTTTTGTGTTCCGATGAGGCTGACTGGTGTGTGTGTGTGTGTGTGTGTTTGCTTTGTTTTTCAGCCCCTTGCATTGCACTGGGGCTAACTGTGTGTGAGAGAGGGTGCTTTTTTGCTTCGTTTTTCAGCCTTTCGCATTGTGTTGGGGCTGAGTGTGTGGGAGGGGTTTTTTTTTTTTTTGCCTTGTTTTTCAGCCCCTCACATTGCATTGGGGCTGAGTGTGGTTTGGTGTTTTTTTGTGCTTTTTTTCTGCTGGAACGGATTAATCCCATTCCATTGCATTCCTATGGGAAATGGTGCTTCGATTTACGGCCATTTCGAGTTACGTCCATCTTCTGGAATGGATTATGGTTGTAAGTCGAGGCACCACTGTATACTGGAGAGGCAGTTGCCTGTAGGAAGTTCTTTTCAAATCTTGTTAATAGAGAGTTCATGGGTATACAGTGGTGCCTCACACAACGATGTTAATTGGTTCCAAAAAAATCAGCGTTGTGTGAAACATCATTCTGTGAAACACCATTTCTCATAGGAATGCATTGAAAACCGGTTAATCCGTTCCAATTGGAACGGATTGCCGTCTTTAAGTGAAAAAACCCATAGGAAACATCGTTGAGTGAAACAATGTTTCCTATATTGGAATGTATTGAAGCCGACTCAATACATTTCAATGCCTTTACGAAGTCCTTTTTCGCTCCTGTAAAAGTGTCTTACAATGTTTGGACGCTGTTTTAAATGATTGCAATGGTTAGTCCACCTCCTGAAACCTATGCAAACTGATTTTGGTGTTGTTCTGACACTTCGTTAATTTATGATGATTTTTTGTTTTTTCCATTGGAAACCATTAGACAGACCATCCAATGGTTTCCTATGGAGAAAAAACAAAAAATCATCATAAATTAACAAAGTGTCAGAACAACACCAAAATCAGTTTGCATAGGTTTCAGGAGGTGGACTAACCATTGCAATCATTTAAAACAGCGTCCAAACATTGTAAGACACTTTTACAGGAGCGAAAAGGGAGATCGTTGTGTGAAAATCCCCCATAGGAAACATCGCTGTGTGAGGCAGCAAATTTAACAGAAAAAGGCATCGTTGTGTGAATTCATCGTTGTGTGAGGCACTCGTTGTGCGAGGCACCACTGTATTTTAAAGTATAAATTGATAAATGTTTTATTAGTGAGCTAACCCAAAGGACACTCAGTTCATCTATTATTCCTTAATTATGGGATGCCACCTAAAAGAGTACTGTATACAACTAATTATGTTTCCTCAATTGGATAGTTATTTTGTAACATAGGGTGGAGAAGGAATGGCAGTTTTGGGAGTACCATTTTTTAACTTTATTTCCTTTTATCACATCCACAATGACAAGAAACAAAGCCAGTTTACAAATAAACAACTGCATCCAAACAAGTGGGTTATGCCTGTGAAAGCTTGTGCCAAATACAATTTGTTACTCTTAGAAGTGCCATAAGGTGATTTGTTGTTTCTGGACTTTTCGACTTTGTAACCTGGATTTTAAATAAAAATTGGCTATTGGTTGGTTTTTGTCAGTTCCCCTTCCTCAACATTTTAAAAATATTTATTTTACCTGTAGAAACTACTAAGTGCTATAGGTTGATCTTTGGCTTGTCTCCAATGAGAAGAACCTTAGCAAGAAAAGGGAAGAACTATTGCCAGTTGCTGGTAGTCAAAATTTCTTGTAGCATGAAAGTCAAAAGAACAATGTGATTTCATTACTACATAACTCTACCTGAAGCACTGTTAATGTTTCAGCACATTTAACTGTAGGGAATGGGAAATAACCATGACCTATTTGTTCAATCAGTCAGATAGTTGTGTGACTCAGTGGTTCTCAGAGGGATTTAACTTCGGCCCATAGACCTCATGTCATGGGCCTAAGTGACATGAGGTCAGTCTTGAGGGTCTGGATTCCAGCCTTATTTTGAAGGCCCTGCTCCATCCACAATGAGCCAGAGGAAGGAATCCCAGTTGTCTCTGATAACTGATCAGAGGTAAGTGGGGATTGCCATGGAATCCATAGTTTGTTCACATATAATCTATGAATATTGTTATCTTTTCAGGCTATGCAAAGCGACAAATCAGGTATCTAAAGCTGTTTAAAAGCATACACATTATCTATTAGGCTAGCACTTTATTTCTGGTTGTTGTTGCATGTCCTTAGGTTGAATCTGATTTATAGCAATCCTAATATAATAATAATCTTAGAACTGGGAGGCCCCTTTCAAGGAATAAAGCATGGTGTTGAAATCCGCATTGAAGATCAGCAAACTTTTTTTATAGTTAGTAGGTCAGTATTGGTCAGTTGCTCAAAGTTGAAGTAAACATTTTTTTTCCATATTTTAATAGTTCACTCTTTTTGGAATCATTTACTCATTTAACATTGTCCTACAAATTGCGATTTTCACTGAAAATTAAAGTAGTATTGTTAAATATTAAATAAAGGACAAGGACAAGTAGCTCCAGAGCTAATGAAGTGGTTGGGCCAAAGCCAAAAGGACCCTCAGCTGCGGACATGCCTGGAAGTCTGATGCTGCAAAGAAAAATACTGCATAGGAACCTGGAATGTAAGATCTATGAACCTTGGTAAGCAGGATGTGGTCAAACAGAAGATGGCAAGAACAAACATTGACATCCTGTGTAAGTGATCACAGAACAAAAGGAAGGCCAATGATGTGGGTGATCACAGACAATTAGGAAAGCAATTAGCCTTAGAGAAAGTACAGAGAAGTGAGCCACAGATGACCGAGCCAGTGGACCCTAAAGGCAACGCCTTGAGAACCCTTTTTATTAACTTAGCAAGGTTACATCGTATGTTGTGAGAATTCAGGTAGGAAAAAAAGGTAAAGGTTCCCCTTGACATTTAGTCCAGTCATGTCTGACTCTAGGGGGTGGTGCTCATTTCCGTTTCCAAGCCATAGAGCCAGCGTTTGTCCAAAGTTTTGACGCATGACGAATACACCTCCGTGTGATTTCCGCCTAGGCGGAAGATCAGCTGCGTGGCCACCAAGGCAGCCCGAGCCAAGGCACCTCCCTCCCTCCGGGCTCCTCAGGACAGAGGGGGGAGAAAACGGAAGGAAAATAAAAAGGCAAATCCCCCCCCAAGTCTTCTTCCTTGAGTTGAGGATGGAGATGGAGGAGGAGGAGGAGGAAGCGTGGTGCTGATTGTGCACAGTATACAGACTGTGGTGCACTTGCGGGCAATCTGGCAAAAAGCTGAAAGGAAGGCCCCCGCCGGTCCCCGTTCCGTGCCCACAGCCCTGCGCCCTTTCGGCCACCTTGCCTCACCTCCTCTTCTTTTCCCCACCTGAAGGCGCCCTCCTCCTTGAGCTCCTTGCAGGGGGCGAGCAAGCCGGTCTTTTTGTTGAACAGCTCCTACGACAAGGTGGTTGTGGGTGGCATTTTGGGAACACGGCGGTGGAGTTGGGGGTCGCAACGCTGCTACCTCTTGCTCTGCCCCATGGAGGCTAGCCGGAGCTAGAGCACACTCGGCTCGCAGCTGGGACAGCAAGCTAGTTCCGCAAATCCGACCCCATTCGGCAGGGGTGTGTGTGTGAGAGAGACAGTCATATGACAAAAATTAATCACTGGGAGCAGCCACAGCACCAGAAAAAAGGAGGGGAGGGCGAAGGAGCGGGTGGGGATTCAGGCGGCTTCGCCGGCCATCCATTGGCTGAGAAGCCAAGCCCACATGGTGAACACAATGATCCCCTCTTGGCTCAGCTGAGCCGCGGTGCTGGGGCTGTTTTGGGGTTGGAAAGAAAAGAAAGGGAGCAGGCGCAGCTGCTCCTGCGAAAGTGGAGGGGTGGAAGGAAGATAGATTTCCCCCCAAAACTTTGGCCCTATAAGCAGAAAGGAGTTTTGGTCACCAAGATGTCGGGGGTGGGTGGGTGGGGAGGCAACGCCCTTCATGTGGACGTGCTGTGTGCACATGATCTGCTTTAGCTTTCCTATTTTGTTTTCTAAACAGCGAATCCCCCATTGCCTTCCTCAAGATGCTGTGCGCCTGCCTCAGAATCGAATGAAATCAATCTACTGCCACCTTAAGCTCGTGTGTTGCTTGCTTGGGGCGGCGGCAGAAGGGGCCAGTTAGCAAAGGCTGGCGAAGGGAACGAGGGGCCTAGACAGGGAAATGGATGCTGTTCTAGTGGGCTGCCCTTCCACATGCATGGCAGTCTAAAGTAACTCGGCAGTGCAGCACGATGCTCCCATGAATCAGCTGTGCGACAGGAGGTCTGTCTCCGTGGCCCGGTCTGGCTCATGCCACGGACCGGCACTGGGCTGCGGACTGGGGGTTGGGGATCTCTGCTGTAGAAGAAATGGAGTAGCCCTCATAGTCAACAAAAGAGTGGGAAAAGCTGTACTGGGATACATTCTCAAAAATTATAGATTGATTTCAATACGAGTCCAAGGCAGACCTTTCAACATCACAGTAATCCAAGTTTATGTACCAACCACTCATGCTGGAGAGGCTGAAATCTATGAAGATTTACAACACCTTCTAGAACTGACACCAAAGAAAGATGTTGTCATTATAGGGGACTGGAATGTTAAAGTCGTGAGTCAAGAGATAAAAGGAACAACAGGGAAGTTTGGCCTTGGAGTTCAAAACAACGCAGGGCAAAGACTAGTCAAGTTTTGTCAAGAGAAGAAGCTGGTCATCACAAACACTCTTCCAACAACACAAGAGGTGACTCTACACATGGACATCATCAGATGGGCAATACCGAAATCAGATTGATCAGATTGATTATATTCTCCTCAGCCAAAGATGGAGGAGCTCTATACAGTCAGCAAAAACAAGACCTGGAGCTGATTATGGCTCTGATCATCAGCTTTAGCAAAACTAAAGCTTTAACTGACGAAAGTAGGAAAAACCACTGGGCTAGTCAAGTGTAATCTAAACCAAATCCCTTATAAATACACAGTGGAAGTGAAGAACAGATTTAAGGAACTAGATTTGGTGGACAGAATGCCTGAAGAACTATGGAAGGAGGCTCGTAACATTGTACAGGAGACAAGAGGAAAAAACATCCCAAAGAAAAGGAAATGCAATAAAGCCAAGTGGCTGTCCAACGAGGCCTTACAAATAGCAGAGAAGAGAAGGGAAACTAAATTCAAGGGAGATAGAGAAAGTTACAGAAAATTGAATGCAGACTTCCAAAGAATAGCAAGGAGAGACAAGAGGGCCTTCTTAAATGAACAGTGAAAAGAAACAGAGGAAAATAATAGAAAGAGAAAAACCAGATATCTGTTCAAGACAATTGGAGATATTAAAGGAACATTTTGTGCAAAGATGGAGATGATAAAGGACAAAAATGGCAGGAACCTAACAGAAGCAGAAGATATCAAGAAGAGGTGGCAAGAATACACAGAGGATTTATACCAGAAAGATCTGGATGTCCTGGACAACCCAGATAGTGTGGTTGCTGAACTTGAGCCAGACATCCTGTAGAGTGAAGTCAAGTGGGCCTTAGAAAGCTTGGCTAACAACAAGGCCAGTGGAGCTTATGGCATTCCAATGAGACTGTGTAAAATATTAAAAGATGATGCTGTTAAGGTTCTTCACTCCAAACTTAGAAAACTCAGTAGTGGCCAGAGGATTGGAAAACACCAGTCTACATCCCAATCCCAAAGAAGGGCAGCACCAATGCTCCAACTACCGTACAATTGCACTCATTTCACACGCTAGCAAGGTTATGCTCAAAATCCTCCTTGGCAGGCTTCAATAGTATGTGGACCAAGAAATCACAGAAGTAGAAACTGGATTTCGAAGGGGCAGAGGAACCAGAGATCTAACTGCTGTACGACAATGCTGTATATTGTCCCCCTGCTTATTTAACTTGCATGCATAATACATCATGCAAAAGACTGGACTAGATGAATCCCAAGCCGGAAATCAGGATTGCTGGAAGAAATATCAACAATCTCCAATATGCAGATGATACCACTCTGATGGCAGAAAGTGAGAAGGAATTATGGAGGCAGTGACAGATTTTACTTTCTTGGGCCCCATGATCTGTGCAGATGGTGACAGCCACGAAATTAAAAGACGCCTGCTTCTTGGGAGGAAAGCGATGACAAAGCTAGACAGCCTCTTAAAAAGCAGAGACATAGCCTTGCCGACAAAGGTCCGCATAGTCAAAGCTATGGTTTTTCCAGTAGCGATGTATGGAAGTGAGAGCTGGACCATAAAGAAGGCTGACCGCTGAAGATTTGGTGCTTTTGAATTGTGGTGCTGGAGGAGACTCTTGAGAGTCCCCTGGACTGCAAGGAGAACAAACCCAAACCTATCAGTTCTGAAGGAAATCAACCCTGAGTGCTCACTGGAAGAATAGATCCTGAAGCTGAGGTTCGAATACTTTGGCCATCTCATGAGAAGAGAAGACTCCCTGGAAAAGCCCCTGATGTTGGGAAAGTGTGAAGGTGAGAGGAGAAGGGGACGAGAGAGGATGAGATGGCTGGACAGTGTCATCGAAGCTACTAACATGAATTTGGCCCAACTGCGGGAGGCAGTGGAAGACAGGAGGGCCTGGCATGCTCTGGTCCATGGGGTCACGAAGAGTTGGACGTGACTTAACGACTAAACAGCAACAGCCCAATAGCTTATTATAGAATAAAAGTACAAAAATAATATTTGTTCTTTATATCCAAGAAATGTTTATGGCAGATTGCAATATGGAAATACAGCAAGGCATTGAGACAGTAAGATACTGAGATATCAGTCATTCATAACTTTCTCAAAAGCCACATTTGCTTTGATTTCTGGGATCTTAGTGTCACAAAGGGGCATTAGATAAAATTAAGTTTGTGTGCATATTTATGTGGCATAAATCTGTAACTAAAATTTAGCTTATTTCTTCTTAGAATTAAAGCAAGGTCCATTATTATAATATGGAGACAGTGCTGTATTGTTTTGCTTTATTGGTTGCTGGTAGAACTGTTTTGTAAACAGCCTGATGCCTTGGCTATGGGGACTAGGCAGCTGCTCCATTTACGTTCCCTGTAGACATTGTGACTGAGTGGAGGTTGTTGAAGATGGAAAGTAAACAAGAAAATAAGGTATATTTGATCACCTCTTAATCTGCTTCAATGCACCAGTTGTTTTTAAGGATGGATTCCCAAACATGCACTTACATCTGATTTGGGGTTCCACCTGCTCCATGTAATTAGTTGTTGTTTTAACCCATCTCTCAGAATTAACAAGCTAGATATTATTGATCAAATATGTATGCATATCTTTTGTATGCAAGTCAGAAAACTTAATGGTATCATCTTTCCCCTATGGTATAGAAGTTTGTAATACTGTATTTCCAATCCCTTTGAGGACAGACTTTCTAATTTGATTAGATTGCCCCTTATACTTGTTTTTGTGCTTGTTGTCTATCTTTTCCTTCAGGCTACAAGTTGATTGTGGAGTTGAGATGTGTCTTTCTGTACTTGCGCAAAAAAAAAATCATTCTAGTCTAACCTGTTGTTTGTACCTATATGTAACAAAACCCTGTTCTTAAAATATTAAAATGAGCACTTCCTTTAGGAATATATAGGAAGAAGAAGAGAGAATTAAAATAGTGGTTTTTTGTGCATAAAGTTTAAATACTTTTTACCTATTATCATATTTTTACCTGTTATCATAATTAGACAATATTTTATTTTTTAAAATTATTTTTGTGAAAAGTAACAGGAGGATGGCTTTTTTCTGTCTTCCATAGGATAAATACATGAGATTGGAATGGGTTCAGGTATGTCCTCAGGCACAGATTTTCTGCAAATCCCCTTTAAGTCATTTACCAGTTCTAGTGACACTGGTATAAAATTGGTTCGATAGTTAGCATGAACGAGAGGGGCAACTCTTCCAACTGCTTGCTGTAAGACAAGTAGGGACCAAGAAACATTTTGCTTCAAGTCTAGAAAAATAATATCTTTTTGTGAAAGGGACTAATCTATGAAATGCTGACTTGTTTTTTTTCTTGTTCCAGCATTCTACAGGTCATTTATCTGAGTGAATCCTACTTGTGAACCTGCTAGAGATGAAGTGGGATTAATCCCCTCTAAAACTTCCTCAGCCATGAAAGAAAATGTATAACACCTGCAATTAACACTGGTGAGTCAAATAATGCAATGTGTGCATAGTATCACAAATTTAGAACTCAGTTCCAAAAAGTTCAGAAACAACCCCCATTTTTTTTGTTTGTTTTTACCACATAATGATTAATACATTCTAAACATCAAGGAAATATTGATGTAATTTAAAGCAGGGTTGTAAAAAAATAGATTGAGAACTCTTGGTGGATCTCTGGGTGGATCTAAGTAAGCTGAGAAGTTTTTTTTTTAAATCTCAAGTACAGTGGTGCCTCGCAAGACGATGGCCTCGCAAAACGATGAATTCGTATAACGATGAGGTTTTGCGACCGCCATTGCGCTTCACAAAACAGTGTTTCCTATGGTGGAATTTCGCTATATGAGTAGGAGAGTGAGCCCAGTTCCCCTCCTCTTCTTGGCTTCCCTTCCACACCAAGCGACGCTTACTGGAGGCGTAGGGGCGGCGGCGAGGGGGCGGCTGGGGAGTGGGGGGCATTGCGAGCAGCTTCGTGGACTAACGGGGTTTCCCGACACAGTGAGGCAAGCCCAGGATTTCCCCTTACCTCCTTACATGAGCGGGACAGCGCGCACCGGTTACCCTCCGCCCCTTTTGCTTCCCTACCCACCCAGAGCAAGCAAGTCTAGGATTTTTTGGCTGCTTCTCGTCACCCGAGCGGGAAGCGCACGCCGGCTCCCCGCCTCCTCTTGGCTTCCCTCCCCTCCCACACCAAGCAGCGCTTACCGGAGGTGCGTCTGGGGAGTGGGGGGGGGTCGCGAGTGGCTTCAGGGACGACCTGGGCTACTTCAGAAGCTAGCGACAGCGAGGTTTTTCCTGGGCTGATAGCGGAAGGAATTCCCTCCCTGGGCACTTTTAGCCTTAGTTTTCACCCTTTCAGCAGGGCGGGGGAAGCCCCAGGGGATTTCCCCATCTCTGCAGAAGGACGTTCCTTTCACTGTCAGGGCAGGGGCTGCTTTGTTTCTGCCAGCCACGTGCACACTCGGAGCTCCCTTCCAGCACTGAGCAGGGGTTTCCCGGCCTGGGGCTCGGGAGGGGGAGGTTCCCTCATTGCTAGATGGGCCGTCTCTAGCAACTCCTTTTGTTTTTGCCAGCCACGTGCGCACTCAGGAGCTCCCTTCCAGAGCTGAGCAAGGGTTCCCCTGCCTGGGGGAGGAGAGAGGGAGGTCACCTTTGTTTTGCCGGCTCCCTTTCACCGCGGCACGGAAGTCCCCCAGACGGAGTTGAGAGGGGAGGTCCCGTGGGCATTAACTGGGGCCAGGTGGGCACGGAGGAGCTCCCTTCCACCAGGGGCTATCAGCAACACGAGGCTTGCAGGGGCAGCCAGCCATTGTTCAGTTTAATTCAACAGCTGATCGGCGGCTCCGCAAAATGGCTTCCCTAGGGTGCTTCGGAAGACAGCGATTTAAAATGGCTTCCCTATGGGCGATCTTCACACAACGACGACTATTTTCCCCATGGGAACGAATTAAACGGGTTTCAATTCATTCCAATGGGGAAAATCTTTTCGCAAGACGATGATTTCGCTAAACGGCTATTTCAATGGAACGCATTATCATCGTCTTGCGGGGCACCACTGTACTTTAAAAATAATGGGAGCAAAATTACTTCTGCCTACTTCAGTCTGCTCAAATGAAGGACGCTTAGAATAACTGGGAGAGATTCTTACAAAAGAGCTTGAACTCAGCTGAGCTAGTTAGGAATGAAAGTCCTTGTTTGTCTTCAAGAAGGATGAAGAATTGTTATACAGTGGTGCCTGGCTTGATGAAGATAATCTGTTCCGTTGAAATCGCTGTTAAGCGAAATCCTCATGAAGCGAAATTAAAAAACCCATTGAAATGCATTGAACAGTGCGTTCCAGTGGGCTAAATACCTCAGTGTCCAGCGAAGATCCTCCATAGGGTGGCCATTTTCCGGTGCCTGTAAAGCGAGGAATCTGTTCTAAAGCACAGCGGGGAGCCATTTTGCACAGTGGGCGGCCATTTTAGAGCAGCCGATCAGCTGTTTTAAAATCGTCATCTAGCGAAAAATCGGTTCCCGAAGCAGGGGACCGATCATCGTTAAGTGATTTTTTCCCATAGGAACATCGTTTTGCGATTGCAATAGCGATCACAAAAATTTCATCGTAAAACGGTTTCGGTGTTTAACAAGGTAATCATTAAGCGAGGCACCATTGTATATATATTTTTTCTTCTCACCTTGGAAGGTGAATATTTTTTGGTACTATCAACTCAGTTGTTTTAAACAAATTGTGTGACTTGTACCAATTGTGCAATCTTCCAAAGTTGCACACAATTGCAGTGGCCGCTGCTGTTTTCATGAATGATTATACAACTGAAGCATCTAATGGGTTCTTTGCCTGTTTTTAATTTTTTTAAACAATCGGCTCGTCATCCTGTGCTTGTTCATTCTGTGTGTGGGCTTTGCTTTTTAAATGAAAAAGATAGCAATTTTGTGTCTGTTTCCGCGGAAGCATTTTGTACAAAATACAGAACCCTTTATGGAGGAAAATGTATTTGTTGTCCTTCATTTGCACAGGAAATGAGGAATCTTAGGGGACTGGAACATTTCTTGTCTAGGACCAGAAACTGATGTTATAGGAAGTCTGTGACTAGAAGAGAAATATTCTTAATATGAACATCTTGATTCTCAGACCAAGAGCTTTGCTTATCTCTTGGATAGTTTCCTTTGTTTGGTGATAGTTTTTCTGGACTTTAGTAGGGGATTCCTTTGAATATTGATTGCAGAACTATTGAAAGATTGCCTCAGTCTTCTCTTTGCAACGTTAACATGCTTTCAGCTCTAATTATGAACCATCTCTAATGTCTGTTTCTTGCCTAGATGTCTTGTCAGGTCGAAACAGCCTAAATGGAGAAGTGTGAGGAATTTATCAAGTATTCTTTTGATCTCTTGTTCTGATACTAAGAATATATTTAATACTGAATTTTTCCCTATTATTGAATTTTGTGTCTTTTGTACTTGGCTCTAGTTGGTGGACTTGGGGGTTTCTAACAAAAATTTAAACCAGCAAACATGATGCCTACCTTTCAGTGCAGCAGCACGGCAGGGGGAGTTGGTATAGTATTGTTGTACAAATTGTAAGCACAGACATTTTGGTTTAGAATTAAACGTTTAGAGAAGTCATCCTCTCTGAGCATTCCAATTTCAAACAAACATTCTTATGTAGTTGTTGTAAAGATTGTTGAAGCAACTTGATTGTATGTAAGAGGGACTTTGGACACTGAAAAAGTCCTATTTGAATGTTAAGTCTGACTGCTAGTAGTAAATTATCGTCAATATTCTCTCATTTCATTGTATCTCTTAAAATAAAGATATATTCACATTGAAAGACTTTTGTGGCATGAGCAGTCAAGCCAGAAAAACAGTTGCTCATTGACTAGAACTGCTCTACAGGCTTGTAGTAGTAATACAAAATGAATATACAGAAGCTTCTATTGCAGATTTTTGGGTCCCAAAATAGATGGAACCATAGAAGAATCTTTGTTTCAGTTTCCATCTGTCCCACTGACAGAATGATGTCACTGATATGCAGAAGAATTGCCCTTTTTTAAGCCACTCATTCTGTAAACTGTCAACCATTTTGTCTCTGTGAAGAAGTAAAGGTACCTCATCATCTCACCATGGTCAGGTTATCAGAAACACCACATGAGCTCATGTGCTATTTATTTTGCTTGGTGAATTGGCTGGCGATTGTTCCTGTTAGTAGCGTAATCCTGCCTCTGAACTCACTAGTTTGATTCCTGATTTGGTCATAATTTATTTTAAGACCATCTCTTAACTTACTAATATTTATCAATGACATGTAAGTGTACATTTTCCTTAGAAGTTAAAAAACCACCCTTAGTTTTAGTATTAGTTTAAAAGAAACAGATGAATTTGTGTAAGATGCAGAAATTTATGTAGTTTTCTTTCTTTCTTTCTTTCTTTCTTTCTTTCTTTCTTTCTTTCTTTCTTTCTTTCTTTCTTTCTTTCTTTCTTTCTTTCTTTCTTTCTTTCTTTCTTTACATTACTGGCATATCAATAAATACAGTACAGTACTCCTTTTTCTATTACAAGCCTGCATTCACAATGCTGTAAAATTAACATATTTTTTGAAAGGGATTAAGCCTTGATTTTCCAGGCAAAGTGTAATTACTATGCCATTAAACTTTATCATAACTCCACCTTTTTCCAACTGATGTAATGAACTGTAGAATTAATCTGGATGTCTATGTTCAAGTGCATGTATGTGTACTTTCTTATATCTTCATTTGTAAATTAGCATCTTGGTATGGATGATCAGGATCTCTATTAAAAGCAACTTGAGTTTAACAGTGCAACAGATCTACTGAGGAGGAAGCTTTCTTCTTATCTTACATCAAAATTGACAGCAGTCACTTGTTAAGCAGTATGAAGTATGAGATACTTGGGGGCAGTTTTGGGTGTACAGGATGGCTTAACCCTGGTACAAAAGTTCCATACTTGCGTTTTAATGCAGACTCATATATTGTTTTTATAAGGACATGGCAAATGATTTTCTTGTGTGTTTTAGTGACTTCCTGTTGTGATTCCCACCCCTGGAGCTTGGAAAAGTTGTTCTTCCACATCTCAGCTGTTAGAGTCCCCTAACATACAGTATATGGAAAATTCTGTAAGGTATAACTTCACACCCTAAATGGGCATCTGGTACTACTAACTCCCGCATTGTGGAAGGTAGAAATGTATTTTCATCCTTCTTTTCTTCCTTAGTGGGAACTCAAGGAAGCATAAAAAAATTTAAAATCCACAATTAATTAAGCACATACTGATTAAAATTTAAAGCTACAGTGTGCAAATAACTAAAATATTATTTAAAAATTATAAACAAGCTTTTAAAATACCTCCCTATCTCAGTTGGCTTCTGTCTCTTCTAAAGCCTCTTTAAAAGCTTTGCTATCTTATGTCTTTTTATTAGAAGAAAGATAAAATCTAAATAAAATTAAATAAGTAAAGTAAATAATAAAGAGGAACGTATTCGTGAAGGCTTTCACGGCCGGGATCTAATGGTTGTTGTAGGTTTTTTGGGCTCTTTGGCCGTGTTCTGAAGGTTGTTCTTCCTAATGTTTCGCCAGTCTGTGTGGCCAGCAATTTCAGAGGACATCACTCTGTGCTCTGGTGTAGTTCGCTTGGGAGTACAGTATTCATGGCTTTGAGATAGGCTTTTGTCTTTTTCTGTAGATGGGTTATTAATGTGTCTTGTTGTGGGTGTATTGTTGTGCTAAGGAGAAGAGATTATCTGTCACTGTGGTTGATGGGTGTCATTAGCTGGTCTTTTGTGTGTAGTGATCCCCTGTCCTTGTGGCTGGGTAGAGTTCGTTGACCTTTTGCACGCTCTATTTTTGCAATCATTACGTCAGACTGCACAGGGAAGCCATTGAAATCCATAAGCACCAGCAGAACTTCAACAAAAAAGAGGAAAGTGTGAAGCTCAACAAAACTTGGCTCCCAGCTCTCAAAAATACACTTACTAAACCTGCTCTTAAAGTGCAACTACAAAGACTTCGTTTGTACCTCTGGGAAAAATCTCTTAATCCAACTCATATGGATCCAGTGGTGTCTCCACGTCCAGAACATCAAGACACCCCTTGGCCGGTTTCGAGCCCTGCAACTCCTTCCTCTCGTCAGAAGGACCATTCGAAGTCAGCTTCGAAATCGAGCTCGACGTTCACGTCAAAAACTCTGATCTGTCCTCATGACTCTTCTAAGAAAAAGAAAGATAAAGCTAAATATGACCACTCTAGTTGCCTAGAGTGGTCATATTGACCAGATAAGCAAGATATAAATAAACAAACAAACAAACAAACAAATAAATAAATAAACCTAAAAAGATGAAGAAACCTTCAAAATCAACTCATCTAGATCCACCCCAATTGGTACTCCCATCTTCGATCCTTGAAGACTCATCTAGAGATGACCCGGGCTCCATCTTGGATAGAGATGACCGTGTTTTGACACTGCCTCAGGCTGCAGCCTCTGTTGTTAGCCTCTCACTGAGCACTGGCCTATCTCCAGCTGATGTTCATTTCAGCCTGTCCTTGGCCCATTCAAGTCCTAGATCACTGGGGCGGGCAGCACCTATTCAGGTCTCTGGTTCAGAATCGCATGTTCACTCTCCCCTCAAACACCAGCAAAAGAGAAGACATCTATTGTCCATGCACCATGATCTGCATAGGGAATTCTACTACTATCCCAAGCCAACTCGCTACTCAGCCAGTGATGATTATGGGGATCTGTACCATCGTTAGGACCCATACTATCATGAGGATCCGACTGAATACGTCTATTACAATGAGCCCAAGAGAGTGAGATATGTTTGTCCACCTTGATATTCACCCTCCGTATCACTCTCACCACCTCGACGTCGACATTGTTCTCCTTCTGCATATCTGACATTGACCCACCATACAGTGGTGCCCCGCATGACGATGATAATCCGTTCCATAGAAATTGCTGTCTTGTGAAAACA
This sequence comes from Pogona vitticeps, assembly GCF_051106095.1. Lineage (NCBI taxonomy): Eukaryota > Metazoa > Chordata > Lepidosauria > Squamata > Agamidae > Pogona > Pogona vitticeps. The sequence goes on along the minus strand of NC_135784.1, from coordinate 46,467,198 downwards.
TTGTCTTGCGAAAACCGTTTCCCCATTGGAATGCATTGAAATCCATTTAATGTGTCCCAATGGGGAAAATAGTCATCGTTTTGCGAAAATCACCCATATGGAAGCCATTTTGCGAAGCGCTGATCCGTGCTAAAATCGTTGTCTTGTGAGAAACGGTTTGCGAGGCACGGACCCAAACATTGTGCAGCGAAAAACGCCCATTGGAAACACTGTTTTGCGAATCGCTATAGCAATCGCAAAACCTCATTGTCATATGGATTTGTTTTGCGAGGTCGTCGTCTAGCGGGTCACCACTGTATGTTGATCCATACTAAATCAGCTCTCAAACGAACTCTCCCTCCTCCACTTTCTTCAACTCAATCTAAACTGACCAAACACTCTTCCATACCATCCTGTACGTCTCTCCCTATCACTACTACTTACAAAGGACCTCCCCTTCCTCCTCCTGACATCGAACAGTCTCCCGTACCACACCGGCCTCCAACTCAACACCCGCCGCCACCATTACAAACTTCGACATCGGTAGTTAGACCTACACACCAATCACCATCTTCTGAATGATCTCCTTCTGTTCCAGATTCCTGCAGATTCAGTTCTAGCAACCTAGCTTTTGCAAGGAGCAGTGGGGAGGGCTTCCCTTTCGGGAAGCCTGACTGAGGCGACTCCCCCCGCTGCCTTTGCACAGACAGCAGTAGTGGGGAAATCACTTCAGTCAGGCTTCCCCCATCTTTCTATGCCCGCTAGGGCATAGAAAGAGAGAAGTGGGACTCAAGAGATCCCCCTCCACTGCCTTTGCAAAGGGCAGGGATTGCTTCTGTCAGGCTTCCCTCCTCTTCCTATGCCTGGGTGGGCACAGAAAGAGAAGTGGGACCTAAGCAATCACCCACCCCCACTCTCTTTGCAAAGGCAGCGGAGGTGGGGGATTGCTTGGTTCTCACTTCCCTTCTCTTCCTATGCCTGGGCAGGCGTAGAAAGATGGGGGAAGTGAGATCAAAGTGGGATCAAAGCAATCCCCCACCAGGGAGAATTCCTTTGGTCAAGCTTCCTGAGCAAAGCGATCCCCTGTCTTTGTAAAAAGGGGATGGGATTCCCTTTGGGCAGGCTTTAGCAAGCTGCCCGAAGGGAAACTCCCTCTCTGCTTATCCCCCCCCCCCAAAGAACAACTGATCTGCAGGGGCATAAGCAGATAAGGATAGACAAAGGGCCAATATAAAAGGGTTATATTTGTTGCTTTGTATTCATCAGGGTTTCTGGACCTCAAGAATATGAAGCAACAAATGTTTGACAAATCAGCAATATTCATTGAATGTTGCGATTCATTTTTATATTTGTCCCCATGTCCACTTCAAATGTTTGTGAACATTTTATGACACTGTAATAGATAATAATATATTTTTCAGAGACTGAACTCAGGACTCTTTCAGTGTCAAGGTCCTGTTGCAACACAGAAGTTGAAAACTGGCAAATATATATTAATATTGTGTTTTGGTAAATCAGCAAAGTTACTGTTACATGACAAATCTACCCACTTTCTTCTTACGTTGTCATGTGAATAATTCTGCCCAAATATAACTCCCAAAGCAAGTACCTTAGCGAGGGTATGTTGGATATTGTTAGCTCTGGACTAGCTCCAGAACGCAAACTAGTTACATATGCTGTCATGACAATCCATGTGAACCAACATTCGCTCTAATTTTCAGGACTGCTGGGCAGGGCTTTACACCTCTTGTGTGTGACACCCCCCCCCCGCCTAGGGTTCCATCATGAACCAAAGTGGTTGGAAACACTGTGGGTGTGAGGAGGAGGAGGAACACTACGCCGGGGTGGTGGTGGTGGAGGTGCTCAAGCAGCCATGCACCTTAAAGTAATCTAGAAGTGAACATTTCATTTTTTTTTCTTTTTTCTTCTTCTTTCTTCTCCTCGTCCTCCTCCTCCTCTGTCATAGAACTTTCTTTCATGAGGTGTAAGGACAGCAATTTTAACAATTCAATATATACTTCCTAATGTGTTTTATAAGACTGGTGTGCTTGATCCTAGTTATTTTGGCTTCCCTCCTAACACAGTGAACCAAATATTCAGAGGGAAATACTGATCTAGCTGCCTTAATAATAAAAAAAGCTAGACTTCATAAACAGTTATAAATGTTGGCAGGTGCCTATCATATTGTATAACATCCTGTATAGCACATGAAGCCAGTGTCAACTTACATTTTATTTCTAAAGTAGTTTCAAAGCATTTATTTGCTTTCTCCTGAGTCCTTAACCTAATTCAAGTAACATAATTGGCTGAATATTTTTCCATATAACTAATTGGCTAGTTGCCAGCATGGAAACCATTGTCTGACTTGATGATGATCAGAAATTAACATGACATTTGCGTGGTGGTAATGGAATATATTAGTAATGTAATTCTTGACTGTAAGAAAGAGTCCATCATCTTCTCTAACCTATGATCAGCAGGATGGGCTGAAAGAATGATGAAACGTTCCCAGCAGGCAGTTCCCAGCAGTGGCTAGCCAATCTCTATGTCAAATTTTGTTTTAAATTCTTCAGACAAAGCTATAATGCTTACCAATTAATTACCACAAATGTCAATTAAAAATCTACCAAATAATGCGGTAAGATTAAATTTCAATTAAAAGAATTACATTTAACAAGGAGGAATATAACATTATTTTAATGAATTCTGCTGAAGGTGACAGATTACTTAGATAAGTTTGTGCTCTGTAGGTGGATCTGGATTCATTGGCCATGGTGAACTGTGTAACTTCATACATATATTAATTGTGAGAATAATTTTCATTGCAATCGTGTCCTTAAGGAGTTGGGAGCCCATGTCATTAAACAAAGGAGGCCTTTTAAAAACTGTTTAAATGTTCTTTTCCGTGTGTAGAAATGCATTTTTTTGTCCTTGTACCAAATATGTTTATGTTTTTTTCCCCGTCACTGCATTACTGAAATAGGGTTAATTTCATGAGATATTACGGAGAAAATTATATTCTCTTCCCTCATTTTGTGGTCTTCCTTATTCATTTCCCAAAGTAACAAGTTATTTTTCATTTGTTCTGTAATGCTCTTAATGGAACTGTATGCCAATGATAGGTATAATAATAAGTCTAAGACATGTCTTTCTCAGGGTTTTTTTTTTTTTTGGTAGCCTGTATACTCCCATGCTGTTTTTGTTGATATTTAACCCATACTATAGTCTGTTAATTCCACAAAGGAAGCTTTGACGGGCTTCCTATAGTCGGCATGTTGTTTGCTTTTTTTGTACATAACAAAATTTGAAATAACCCAAAATTAGTGATTCGTGTGTGTCTTGCAGAAGACTTGGTTCATCTCTAGGTAGGTAAGTAAGTCATGATATAGTAGTCCCATGGAATTACCAGGGATTTGGTGAGACAATTTGATTCAAAAGGGCGAACTCAAGTTGTGACTTACATTTGTTTAATAAGTCTTTACTAGACTAGGCCCCTTTGACTTAGTAGAAATTATGGAGAAATTGACTCACCAAGTCCTTACTGATTCCATGGGTCTATTCCAGTGCAGCATACTGTGGCGCAGTGGTTAAACCGCTGTACTGCAGCTAAAACTGTGCTCACGACCTGGGGTTCAAATCCCAGGTAGCCGGCTCAAGGTTGACTCAGCCTTCTATCCTTCCGAGGTCGGTAAAATGAGTACCCAGCTCGCTAGGGGGGCAATGTGTAGCCTGCATAATTAAATTGTAAACCGCTATGGGGCGGTATATAAGCAGCACGCTTTGCTTTTGCTTTGTTATACTAGGCTTGTAACTCAGTCTGATTACACCAACAGGAAATTAGCATGGGTAGACGTATAGAAGCTACTCCATCATGTCCTATTATGCTGTGTCAGTATAATCAATTTAAGTTGCTAAAGTCTAATAGTAGAAATGACTAGATTAGCACTGCACTTGTGAGCAGATACTCATAGATCAGGTGAAGGATGGAGTAAGACCTGAGTGAATATTGCTTAATAGAACATTGAAAAACCCAGTATAACTCCAGTGAGGAGGTCTCATCTGCACATGATCATGCAGTGGCATGCCACCTACTGCAACTACGTGAGTCCAAGGCACTCAGAAAGTAATGGCAGGTTAAAATTATGCCCGAAGGATCACACTATGTAGCTACCTCTGTTTCCCTGAAAATAAGACCTAACCTGAAAATAAGCCCTAGTATGACTTTCCAGGATGTTCATAATATAAACCCTACCCCCAAAATAAGCCCCAGTAAAGTGAAACCCCACCCTCCACCATTGTGCAGCAACCAGGAGAGGAAACTACTGTATTTCAATAAATGTAGATTGTTGTACATGAGGGAAAAAAAACATCTGAAAATAATCCCTAATACATTTTTGGAGCAAAAATTAATATAAGACCCTGTCTTATTTTCGGGGAAACATGGTAGTTGACCCTAATTCTGTTGTTTCACTTAAAACGTTAGAATCATTTGCTGTTATTATGGACTATCAAGTTGTTCCCAACTCATGGTGACCCTACATTCTCCGAACGGCTCTGGTGTTAACAGCCCTGCTCAGAGCAGGGGAACTCCTTCTTAAGCATTGTGTTTGGGTTCCTTGACGCGTATCGTGTTCCTTTAACATCAAACTCTTGGTGTTGTATTATTAAAAAGAGTGATTTACATTTAGACATAGCATATGGTTTTTTTGAATGCTATTTTAACAGAATTGTTTGTTAATCACTTGTAGTGTGTAAGGTGAAGGGCAAATGTTTTGAATCCTAAAACTGGAAGTAAAAGATGAAAAGGCTCTGCAGTATTGCAAATGCATGCCTGCTGTTTAGAGAAAAAAAACAGTATTATAGGCCACAAGTCTTAAACTGATAAAGGTTAGTGAACATACAACAGATAGACATATACTTTCTTCTTAATCTCTGAATTTCTTTGTGTCCCAGAGTCTTTAGAGAAGAAACAAGTCTGCTTATTTGTGTATTTCTTTACCTTAATGTAAATTCTTTGATGTTCATATTGCTGTATCTGAAGAAGGGGGAAAGAAGATGACAGCGAGTCTGCTTACTGTCACCAGCACTTCATTCCAGTGCTCTGCTTCATTTTTCGTCAAGTTGCAGTAGAATTAAACTACAGGATCGTATATCCCACTTTCTGTACCTAGTGGTCGGAGTGTGTTCCTGCTATGCAAAAAGAGACGGAAAGTCACTTTTATCAGCAACAAGAAGGCAATAATACCAAGAAACAGCATCCTACAAGTTGTCTCTTTTGGCAAAGGAGAAGAGGGTGGAGGTACACAGAATTGTGTTGACTAGGACTGATGTAAAGAACAGGCCCCTGAAACCAGCTCAAAAGAGCAATTTTCCAAAAGGATTAAACCCTCCAAACAATGTTAAGGTAATAATTCAGAGTCCTGAAAAATTGTCCTTTCCCTGCTGCCCCTGGGTTTATTGCTTTTTGGGAGACAGAAGGTGTCATAATAAAAGAGGCTGTACTTTCCAGAGATTGAAGCTCTGAGGGCCAGTTCATATATAGAGCGTTTCGTATATACATGAATTTGCCATGTTGGTGCCTGTGACAAGACGAAGAAACATATGGGTCACAAAGGTTTCAAATGAATGCATCTAGTGGCAAACAGTTCTGTCTCCTGTCCTGTGCACAGTACAACAGTAACACGTTTTCCAAATGTTGTGATCTTCGGAATGCCTTTGAGTAATTCTTGCAGTCAGTACTTGAATTTAATTCCTAATTGTTCTAAGTGAAAACTGTTTCATTATTTCATTATGATTACCATGGTTTCTTTCATGGAGCAAAAAAAGACCTAGATGCCTTGGGTAATATAGTCCGAAGCCGTCTTGGTAATCCACGAACAAGGCAGCTGTTGTTTTAAATGTCATGTTTCTGTCTTTGAAGCGTCATTCCCGAAGTTTCACTGATATTTATCTCCATATTAACAAAGTGTCCTAACTCTAGAACATTTTTGGACCAGTTAGAACTGTATTTTCCACATGATATGATGCGAGTAAGGTGGGGAATTATTTTCTGAAAAGAATTTTTGGATTTAGCTGAATGGAGTGCAGATCCATCACTTTTATGAAGAAACATACCCAAGTACAAATATATTCTCACTGCTCATGAGCCTTCGCATATATTATATATCATGGAGGGCTTGGTATAAGTACTCCATAGATATGAAGAATTAGACTTTGATTGGCAAAAGCAGGCATAAAAACAAATTTGCTATTGGGGAAAGGGCTACAAAATGTCCTCCCCTACTTCTTTTTTCCCTTTAATTTTTTTCCAACATACTGAGATAGACTGGCATGACTACTTTTTTGAAAACATTGGAAAGAAGCAAAAACTGCTAAATAGATGGAAAGCCCATCCTTGGATCTGTTTTGTAACATATTCTTTTAAATGGTGAACCCTAGACAAAGCACTCCCAAGCCAACTACACCAGAGCACAGAGTGCTGTCCTTTGAAGATGCCGGCCACAGAGACTGGCAAAATGTTAGGAAGAACAACCTTCAGAACACGGCCAAAGAGCCCGAAAAACCCACAACAACCCTAGACAAAGAGTTGTTTATGATCTAAAGTAAATAAAGGTTGTTAGGTGTGGATTTGTGATTTTCAAATAAGTGAGTAATAGTGACTTATGCAGTTGTTATTATGATTTTACACAGAATCCTGCCTTTCACTTATGAAAAGGGATCTGAACTATATTGTTCATCAGCAAATATATAGTTAAGCAACACCATGATGACTTAACTACATGCTAAAGAAGACTTATTATGGAAAGGTATTTTTTAAATAAGAAAAAGACATGAAAACTCATTCCTGGCTAATTCAAAGTGAACTTTGGCTTCCAGTACTAAGAACTGCTTTTGAAACTTCTACTTATGCTAGATGGAGGTTCTGAAGAGCTTCTAGACTAGGAAAACACAGGTCACAAATGTGTAATATTCATACAAAGGCACATTTATTAAATCATCAGAGCAGTATTACATCTCTGGGGGACAATGCATAGGTTTCTTCTGTTCGTTCGTTCGTTTAGTCGTTTAGTCGTGACCGACTCTTCGTGACCCCATGGACCAGAGCACGCCAGGCCCTCCTATCTTCCACTGCCTCCCGGAGTTGAGTCAGATTCATGTTGGTTGCTTCGGTGACACTGTCCAACCATCTCATCCTCTGTCGTCCCCTTCTCCTCTTGCCTTCTTCTGTTACCCTCCATTAATACTATTTTCATATGTTGTTTAGTTGTTAAGTCGTGTCTGACTCTTCGTGACCCCATGGATCAGAGCATGCCAGGCCCTCCTGTCTTCCACTCCCTCTCGGAGTTGGCTCAAATTCATGTTGGTCGCTTCGATGACACTGTTCATCCATCTCGTCCTCTGTTGTCCCCTTCTCCTCTTGCCCTCAAACTTTCAAAGCATTTTCATATAGAACCTTATAATTTCAAAGCATTAGAGATAGCTTGGACTGTTTGCCAGGAAAACCTTCTGTATAAATACTGATCCTAATGTTCTGGATGTTCTTTGTATAGGAATACTAAGTGCTCTTCAGAGAAATGAATGAATGATTTGTTATCCAATCCTCTTTTATGAGGTGCCCTTGAACTGCTGGATAGCTCAGTGGTTTAGATATCTGGCTGTGGAGCCGGAAGTTGGGAGTTTGATTCCTCACTGTGCCTCCTTTGTAGGGGCTGGACTCCATGATCCATAGGGTCCCTGTCAGCTCTGCAATTCTAAAATAAACTTCTTTATGCTAGGAATAGAGTGCATAGCAAGATGTGACTCAAGTAGAAGGTTGTTAAAACAGTGGATGGTTATAAGTTTTATTGAGTTATCTTGGAAGATTCACAACTGCTTGTACCTGTTTAGAATCACAACTATGAAGTGTGGCAACTTTTATATAAATCCTAGATGTCAACATTATAATAGCATTTTTAGGTACTTATTTGCTTTGCTTGTTAGATATTAGGCATTATTCAGAAAGTTAAAGATGCCTTATTACTTTAATGATTTAGCCTTAAATGGAGAATTTCCCACTTTTGCTTCTTACACAAATATTTTTTTCATTTCAGTATAATGTCTTACAGATGTTTGTTCTTACAGTTTTTTTTTAAAAAATGTACTTTTAAAATCTGTCACTGAAGTGCATGAGAGCTGACATGTGTAAATATGTAGTTAGACAACTGCAAAAGTATATTATTTGCTGATCGACCATAATGGTTCCACAGAAGCCATTATACTCAATCATATCATGTCAATCTATGGTAGTTATTATGATGGTAATGCAAATACACACTCTTGTTTCTTTTCTTATTTATATAAAAAATGTTACTGTACATTTGCTGTAGCTGCTTGTAGTTGTCAGTGTTATTGTTGTCCCTGTAGAAATGAAGGAATTTAGAATAACGTATAGTGAAGACTGTACAGAGAATAATAAATTGATGAGTAATATAGACAGTGAAAATGTGGTATAGGAGTTTCACATTAGCTGTGAACTTAATTTCTTCATTTGTGACTAAATTGGAAGTTTCCCACAAATTCTGTGTAAATTAAGTTATATTGCAACTGAACTGACTCCCTGGACAAGTTAAAAATGCAGATGGACTATATCCTTGTGAGGTGGGTAAAATGTAGTTCTGAATGTTTTGCAATCAACTGCAGACTACTCTGAGCCTTAATTTAGGTTATCTGGATTAGTCAAGTGTTAGGGTAGTTCACTGAAAGCTTGGGCTTTTATTGCCTTTTTGTGAGGGGCAGATGGTACCATGAAGGAGAGAGACACAGTTAATTTAGGCAGCAGGTACTGGAGGCAGCCGTCTGGCTGTATGTCATGAGAACCATGGTCATCTTCAAGAAAGTGGGTCATCTCTAAGAAAATGCCCTATAAAGGCTGTCTCAAATCCCTGAAACTAGGCATCTGACTAAGAATTTCATAAAGGGTACTGTCCTGTTACTAATGCTGAAGTAGTATTTAACTGCTGGTCCAGATAGCTTCTGTACATGAAATAGAGGGGAAACTTCTTCCCCTTTGCTCCACGAAGCACAATACGTTGGCTTCTCCTTGTTTCTACAGCAATTTTTTTCTATTTACACAAGAGCTTTATTTTAGCATTAAGATTTGACTTTTCATTGCAAAACAAAAATTCTGTTCCATTGGGATATTCAAATGCAGCAAACAAAGAAAAGATAAACAATAACTAACAAACCAAAGCTTATAACAGATTGTGAAATGAACTTTGGAATCAGAAGAAATAGAGGAAAATATTTAAGCAAGACAGAAAAAGTGTAGTGGATGCTTCTGGTTGAGATTCAATTTAATTTATTAGAAATTACCTGTAAGGAGGAAATGCTGAAATTAGTAATGACTATCAGTTTATTTAAAAAAAGTAAAGTAGAAAAGAAGAGCTTCAGTGCCGGAGATCAGAGAGTGCTTGTGTCATGGAAAGAGCAACCAGAAATATGAAAGTTCTTGTTAAGAGGAAAGTACATTGCGTGTGGGTGGTCATCCAGGAACAAAAAAAAATTTGATCAATATTTCACTGAAACAAAAATGAAGACTTAATAAAACCACTATCATTTAGATGGTGGTCATATTCTTATATTTGGTACTGAATTTTGGCAGTCCAGTGATGGAAACCAAGCACTTTAAAGCAAGATGGGGTAGGAGCATACCTTGTTTTCAGGTAATTCTGCTTATGAATCTGGTGTGGACTCGACATAACCTCATTTAAAGGAAGTGTATGGCTGGTTTTGCCCCTGCCGTGCCAGTAGAATCTGGTTCTGTGGTGCAAAAATCACAATGCCTACTTGGTAGGAAGGGATGGAGTTTGAAGTCTAGTAAGACTGACTGGAACATCAGAACCTTCATTCTGGTCTCATACTTTCTTGGAGCAGATTATTCATTTTGAACTCTTCTAGGTATTTCAAGAGGACTCCTGCCTTGCATTCCAGCTTCAGGCCTAAATATGATGGAGGTGTTTGACTGCGTCAAAAAATGTTTTACTGTCTTGCACACCAAGGGTATATTCTCTCCTCACATTATTCCACATCAATTTATGCATTTAATTTTCTTGTCCTGAGTATACAAACTGCCCAGAAATTTGCAAAACAGTTGGCTTCGTTGTGTCTATCATTTTGACTTTTAAATTCGCTGCTACATATTTCTGTCAGGGATTGAATCTTACATTTGTAGAAGAAACTTGGCCAGGGAAAGTCAGCTCTTTTAAGAGTGCTTTGTCTTCCTCTTATTAGAATCTGAATGACTTTCAGTGCTGCAATTAAAGTCTTTTTCGAGGTAGCTATTTAAATATTTATTAGCATCAGAGTATCGGGTTTTCGAAATAACTCTCAAAGCATTTGCATGCACACACAAATACTGTTGACAGTTCCGTAGTGGAATAGAGTAATTCATTTTTTTTGGACTCACTCGAGTGTGGTTGGCTTAGTTACTGTGGAATTTATTTTAGGGGAAAATTCAGTGTCAACTGAAAAATGGTTCCATTCTGAAAAGACCAAAATTCCCCTTACTTGTGAAAATGTGTCTTGGCAGTTGATCTGCCTTCTGATATAAGATTTAACACTTCTATTGAAACATGAATATTTACCATGGCAACAGCAACATTGTACACCACATGTTTAGAGATTTGTTTTTTTGTGTCTCCTTGTTTTGTGTCAGTGGCATGGACTTCAGGTAGCTGCCCCTTGCTATGCATCTTTATTCCACCTCTCTTCAGGAGTCAAGGAAAGTAACATGGCAGTTCAGAGTCTAGGCTGCTGAGTCTCATGCTCCATGCTTTGTCTTTATGCTTGCATACAGCCTCCATTCAAAACACTGCTCAAGCCTAAAAACAGCAACTCTTCATATTTGTTAGGCTGCGGTCACACCAAGGAAATGTTCTGCTGTTCTAATGATACTTTCCATACCTTTGTTATACTGAATTACAGTCATGTGGTATATATACCTGAACAAATGTCCCAATGTCGTTTAACGCTACCGATTCATTTTCTCCTATTTGAATCAGTATGGCCAGCTACATTATGGTACCAATTTATTTTCTCTCTTGTTTTCTAGGGCACTGCAGCCCCTTACTGTAATTTTTTTAAAAACAATGCATCAATATGTTGGGAGGACTTCCTGTTTAGTAACATTTCCTCTGTTGCTCTGGTTCCTCTGGAAGAACTGTATTGCATTCCATGGACCTGGCACCCCCATCCAGGGCTGTGTCACTTGCCAAACAGTAGGTGGAGTGATGCAGCATTTTACAATACCCTGACATACCTGGCCATAAGTTTATCTACATATCCACATACCACGAAAAAAAATCAAATCAAATAAAGAAATAGCAGGGCAGCCACGCAGCAGTTAAAGTAGTTGCTTTCCCCTTTGACTTGTCTTCAGAAAAGAATCGATAGGTTTGTGCACACATATCATACCACTAAGGAATATATTGAAACCCTGTTGGAAGAAAATAACAGAAGCCTCGTGGCAAGGGGGAAATAAGCTGCAGTTATACTGCTGGCCAGGTAAATGGTTCAATAATGTCTACATTGTGTGACTGGAAATTTCTAAAATGATCTAACAGGGCTATAACTAGGGAACATTTGCCTTGTGTGATCATCCTCTTAGTTTGGAAAAATAAAAGTTCAGTAAGAAGCTGTCAGAGGGTCCTGGGATTGAGAAGTTGGTCCCTGGATGCCTAAAGGGGATTCCAGAGTAAAGGTGCATTTTCCTTTACATTACCTGGTCTCATTCAGTCTACATAGAAAGGAAATAGGATTTGCTGAGGTATGTAGAAAAAGGATTGTTCTAAAACAGCCATGATTATCTGAAATGAAGAAAGAAAAGATCTAAAAATTTCGGGATGAATATTGTTGGGCCATCATTCAGATGAAAATGATTTGTAATATGTCTTTTTCTAACCGTGTGATCCAATAAATTGTCCTGTCCAAGTTCTTTCTACTGATCAGATCTCTGTGGAAAACAAGAGACTCTCTACCCATTTTTCTGTGCAACAGACACAACTATAATACAAAAATTATCAGCGTTTCTTAATGCAAATCACGGTTTTATCAGAGTGATTCGCAGCCCAGGCAGTCCAGAAATAACTCACACACAGTCCAGCAGCATTTCCTTCAGCAACGTGTATTTACAGCAGTATTTACAGCATTCTGGCAGTATAACGTGTAGAAGTGATCTTCAAGCAGGAAGAAGATACAACTGACTGTACAATTCACACATATATGCATATACTGTACAGGACCAATCAGATCACACATTGCATCATCCCTGAGTTGCATCATCCTTGAGTTGCATCAGCACTGCTGAGTCATCCTGACTCAGCTTTAATACACCTGATCATTATGGATCCTCATTAATACATTCCATTCTGCTCAGGCCTGTAATTTTTCCTTGACACCCCTCCAAATTTAAGGTCTGAGCAGAACATATACCCAGCTTTTCAGTTATTTCTATGTGTTTCTATATGTTCAGGGGTTTTGCCAGAATATCAGCTATGTTTTTCTCTGATTCATAATATTGTAACTCAATTAATTTCTCCTTTATTATGATATTTTATGTCTATATGCTACATTATGATATTTTATGTCTATATGCTTACTTCTGCTTCGCATTTAATCAGTTGTCACCATCTGGATGCAGGTTGTATTGTCTTCAAATTCCATAATTGCTTGGTTTTCTACTACTTTCAAATCTTTGATTAATTGTTTATACCAAGTAATCTCTGAACACAGCTCAGTCAAAGCTGCAAATTCAACTTCACTCATTGAAGTTGCAATGGAACTCTGCTTTCTTGACTTCCATCCCACTAGAACATCTGCAAACAATATTGAAAATCCTGAAATTGATTTTCTGTCTTTTATGTCACCTGCCCAATCACTATCCACAAATGCTTTTAACTTTAACTCATTTGAGGGTTTTATAACTAGACATTTGTCAAGCGTTCCTTTTAGGTACCTGAATACTCTTTTTACCCCTTGCCAATGGTTTTGATACGTGCCTACTCAGGATATTTACCACAGCAGCAATATCTGGTCTAGTCCAATTGGCTAGGTACATCAGACTTCCTATTGCTGATTGATATATCTCCTGATTTTCAAACCCCTTACTTTTGGATTCTGACTTTTGAAAATCCACTGTCATTGGAGTTTTTGCAATGTTACATTCTTGCATGTTATACTTTGTCAACATTTGTTCTATTTTCGTCTTTTGACTTAACACAAATCCTTTCTCTTGTTTCTGGATTTGCACCCCCAAGTAACTTTGTATTGGGCCTGAGTTCTTTAATTTGAATTCCTTTTTCAATTGCCTCTCAAACAAATCTATTTGGCTTTGATCTTTAGACATAACACAAATGTCATCTACATACGCCAGTAAAATCTTTAGTTCTTTTCCATATTCTTTAACATACAAACATGGATCTGCCAAACTATTCCTGTATTTCAATTTCTCCAAAGCCGAATGCAGACACTGATTCCAATTCCTTGCTGACTGTCGTAGGCCATAAATTGCTTTGTTTAATTTGTACACCATTCCTGGTTTGGATTTTTAAAAACCAGGTGCCTGCGCCATGTACAATTCCTCCTGCAACTCTGTATTTAAATAAGCAGTTGTAATATCAAAGTAATTTACAACATAGTTTCTTGATGCAGCTAGGGCTAAAACCAATCTTACTGTCTCAGTTTTCACAGTTGGCGAAAAAACTTCATCGTAATGAACGTTTTTCTTCTGTGTGTACCCCTGAGCCACTAATCTAGCTTTATATCTGTAATCAACATTATTTTGCAATTTTCGCTTGTAAACCCACATGCTGCCTATTACCTTTTGCCTTGGTGGCAACCTTGTTTCCGTGAACACCTCATGTTCATCCATTGACTTCAATTCATCTTTCATGGCCTGTTCCCATTTCTTTCTTTCTATTTCTGGAAGAAGCATTACCTCCTCTAAATTCTTTGGCTCTTGGTATATGTGACACACTCTTATTTCTCCCACACCAAACCTTTCTGGAGGGATTCCCTTATTAGCCCTTTATGACCTTCTTGGTATTTGTCTTTCTTCTTTAACTACAGGTTCACTTCCTGCCTCACTACACTCTCCATCATCTTCTTCTTCTGAGTTGCTGTAACTGGTACTTTCTTCAGCCTTTTTGTTTGGCTCTATCTGATTTCCCAGACTTTTCTGTCTTTCTGTGAAGGGAATATACACTTGAGAGTTTGCATGCATCTTATCCCAGTTCTCATGTTCACAAAAATTTGCAGATCTGGAAATTACTACATTTTTGTTTCCATCCAAGAAACGATATGCCTTTGACCCTCTTTCATAGCCCAAAACCCTCATTTTTTTGCTTTTGGTTTTCCTTTTCTTCTGGTTTCCTTTGGTACATGTACCCAAGCACTACAACCAAAAACTCTCATATGCTGTATGGAAGGCTCCCTCCCATAGAGCATATAGTATGTATGGGGTTTGCTCTATAGCAGAAGAGTAAATTCTGTTAATAATATAGCAAGAAGTAACCACAGCTTCTCCCCAAAAGGCATGGCTCATACCAGCATCAGCTAATAGAGCATCCTTCATTGTCTGTAGGACTCCATTCCTACGCTCTGCAACCCCATTTTGAAAGGGAGAATATGGGCTGGTCTTCCTGTGAAAAATGCCAGTGTTTCTCAGCCAAGTTTGAAACCTTTCTGACATAAATTCAGACCCTCTATCTGTCTGAATTTGTGCTACTTTTTTTTATCAAAACCTTTTTCCACATAGGCTAACCAATTTCTGAAATGATTGAACACTTCTGATTTGTTTTTCATCAAGTAACAAAATGCATATCTTGTAAAATCGTCCACAATGACTAAAACATACCTTTCTCCACCCATAGATGGTGCAAAGGTCCAATTATATCTGCATGAACCAGCTGAAAAGGTCGCTGTGTCTGATTAGAACGCTCCCTTGGTCTTGGACTAATCTGAGATTTTGCCAGTTTACAAATATTACAGTCCAGATAGTTTTTACATGATTTTACTTTCACACCCTTAGCAAAACTTTCCATTTTCTGTACCACTCTGAAATTTGCATGCCCCAGCCTTCTATGCAACAGATGTGCACATTGATCATGAAATGGTACATTTTAACTATATTTGCCACTTTGTTCTCTTTTAGTACATATAAATTATTTTCTAGTTTTGCTGTGGCACAAATTTCATTTCCTTTCTTAATTGTACAAATGCTGTTAGCAAAAAACACTGTATAGCCTTCTTTATCCAGCTTAGAGACACTAAGTATGTTGCAGTCCAGTTTTGGAACTAGCAGAACATTCTTAATCTCTTTTCTCAGATTTGGTATAAATATTGTCCCTTCTCCAGCCACCGTTCTCCGTTTGCCAAACTCACGAGGCTGTGTTCTGAAGCTCCTACGAAAGAAAACAACTTCCTATCATTAGTTAAATGGCAAACAGTGCCGCTGTCCAGGATCCAGGTGGTGACCTTGTCCTTATCAGCAGCTGCCTGCACAAGAAAAACACTCCCTTTTCTGTCAGTTTTATTTCTGCTGCTAGAGGCTTGTAAGCAGTCCCTCTGAAGATGTCTCTGAGAATTACAGATGAAGCAGCGTTTCACTGCAAATGTCTTGTGTTCTTGTTCTCCCCTCCTGAAAGTAGTCCTCCTTCGTTGTGGGCTGGCTTGTCTCATTTTATCTTCTGATCTTTCACTTCTTTTTCTAGCCTTCACAAGAAGCCTGCTTATGATGTACTGAAGAGTTAAGTCCCTTTCTCGCATAGATTCAAGGCTTGTCACTAATATGTCATAGTCCTGCGGCAGACTGCTCAAAATAATATATGCCTTATGCGACTCAGTAAATTCCATATTTCTCTGTTGAAGTTCATTAAACAGGTTTTTCATCTTTTGTAAGTGATGGGACATGCTTTCTCCTTCTTCTAGCTTAGCTTTATACAGGTTTCTGGTTAAGGATACTTTGGTTCCTGCTGAATCACGAACATAAATTCCTTTCAGCGTGTCCCAACATTCTTTTGCTGAAGTCAGTCCACTTACGTGAGTCAGTTGGCTGTGTTCCAGGCAAAGAATTATTGTAGATAGAGCTTTCTCATTTTTCTTTTGTTCCTCCTCATCTAGGGCAGCAGGGGGATTGCTTACTATCTCCCACAATTCCTCCCGTCTCAGGAACATCTCAGCTTTCACTGACCACATCTGGTAGTTATTTTCATTCAGTCTGGTTACAGGAAAACCTCCCATACTGCCAAACGCCTGCATTTTGCTGTTTTTCTCTCGGTCCTCCGTTTTTCTTCCCTTCCTGGGCTTTAAACGGCAGAACTCTCACTTCCCTGGACTCTCTCTTGCCTCTCTGGTACCCACTGGTACTCACGGCCTTCCTTGACGCAACGCAGGTATTGGAGGGCGCAGCGCTGGGCCCATAACCTTCTGTCAGCGTTTCTTAACGCAAATCGCGGCTTTAGCAGAGTGATTCACAGTCCAGGCAGTCCAGAAATAACTCTCACACAGTCCAGCAGCATTTCCTTCAGCAACGGCAGCATAATGTGTAGAAGTGATCTTCAAGCAGGAAGAAGATACAACTGACTGTACAATTCACACATATATACATATACAGGACCAATCAGATCACACATTGCATTATCCCTGAGTTGCATCATCCCTGAGTTGCATCAGCACTACTGAGTCATCCTGACTCAGCTTTAACACACCTGATCATTATGGATTCTCATTAATACACTCCATTCTGCTCAGGCCTGTAATTTTTCCTTGACAAAAATGTCAAGGAGGGGAAGGAAAATTCTCACTTTTGGATACCTCTAGGATTGGCAGAGCTGGCTAGTTTAGGTATCTGGCTGTGGAGCCAGAGATTGGGAGTTTAATTCCCTGCCTCCTGCAAGAAGAACCAGCCTCTGTAGTTATGGGCAAGCTGCACAGTCCTAGGGTGCCTCCAGAAGAAGGGAGTGGTAAACTGGTCCTGTGTATTCTACCTGGAAAACACTGGAAAGGGTCACTATAAGCCAGAATCAACTTGAGGGCATACACACACAGAATTGACAGTTCTGCAGGGCCCTCTATGCATTGTTTTGTCTACTGTCACTCCAAGCAGGTTTATGAAACCCTTTCGGGTGTGAGTGTGTGAGGAGTGTTATCAACCCTAAAGGTGCCCCCGTAAACTCCCCCCTTGAGGTTTCCTGCTCAGTAGTTCCAGTTCCAGCTAACATGCGCTGGATTATGGAGAAAGCTAGAGAGTTCCAGAAAAATATCTACTTCTGTTTCATTGACTATGCAAAAGCCTTTGACTGTGTGGACCACAACAAACTATGGCAAGAGACATCACCTTGCCTCATAGTCAAAGCTATGGTTTTTCCTGTAGTGATGTATGGAAGTGAGAGCTGGACAATAAAGAAGGCTGACCACTGAAGAACTGATGCTTGAACAAATGAATGATATTGTAATAACTACTAAAATGATTAAGAGGCAAGTAAAGGCTGTGAAAAATTGGAGTGCACTTGGTCCAGATGAGCTGCACTGATTTTTGTTAAAGCATCTAACAAGTCTCCATCAACATATAGCAGTGCAATTTAATTGCTTACTTCAAAAACCTAAAACTGAAGATTGGATGACAACAGGCCACACATTTCTGATAACAAATGATCATCAAAAGGGCACTGAACCCAGTAATTATTGACCAGTTACATTCCTTCACACTCTTCACAGGAGTAGTTGCAAGATCAATATATAATTATTTAATTGAAAATTCACTATACCCAACTGAACAAAAAGAAAACTTAAAAAAATCAAAAGGCATGAAAGATCAGCTGCTTATTGATAAAATGATACTAAAGAATGCAAAAAGATGAAAAACAAATTTAGTCTGGGCTGGATAGGCTATAAAAAGGCATTTGACTCATTGCCACACAGCTGGATTAACAGCTGCCTAAATTTTTTGGGATTAGTACAAATATTAAGAAGTTCTCAACAAAACATAGAAAAATAGAAAATTGTCTTAGTGGCCCATGGTGAAGAAATTGGAGATGTTAGCATCAAAAGAGGAATATTTCAAGGGGATTAATGCCGCTAATCCCCATGTCAATAATTATAAATAAAACTGGATTGGGCTACCATATTTTAGAACAAGCTACAAAAATCAAACTATATGCAAAAAGTTTCACAGAGATAAAATCAGCACAGATATTTAGTGAAGATATTGAAATAAAATTTGGAATTGCCAAATGTGCAGCTCTGTTTATACACCATGGCAAGAGCCAAAAACTAGATGGAAAAGAATTTAAAAATAATGATAGTATAAAATCACCATCAAGTGACGAAAATTATAAGTACTGTACCTTAGAAGAGTAGAAGCAGATAACATCTTGTACACACAGGTTAAAGAACTGACAGAAAGAGAATACAGTGGTGCCTTGCATTACAATGTTAATTCGTTCCAGCGAAATCGCTGTAGAACAAAATCATCGTAAAGCGAAATTAAAAAGCCCATCGAAACACATTAAAACCCAATTAATGCATTCCTATGGGCTTGAAACTCACCGTCCAGTGAATGTCCTCCATAGCGTGGCCATTTTCGCTGCCTGTGCAGCGAGGAATCCGTCCTAGAAAAGAGCGGGGAGCCATTTTTTTTACCCGGTGGCCATTTTGAAACTGCCGATCAGCTGTAGGACAATCATCGTTTTGCGAGAATCGGTTCCCAAAGCAGGAAAACGCTTAGGAAACATCGTTTTGCGATTGCAAAAACTTCATTGTAATGCGATTTTGTCGTAAAACGGAGCGCTCAACTTGCGAGGCACCACTGTACAATGTTGTATTCGCGAAGGCTTTCATGGCCGGGATCTAATGGCTGTGCTCAGAGTGCTGTCCTCTGAAGATGCTGGCCACAGAGACTGGTGAAACGTTAGGAAGAACAACCCTCAGAACATGGCCAAAGAGCCTGAAAAACCCACAACAACCAATACAGTGGTGCCTTAATTTATGAACATAATCTATTCCAGAAGATGATCGTAACTCAAAATGGTCGTAAGTTGAAGAACCATTTCCCATTGAAATGCGATTAATTCGTTCTGGCTGTTTTTTTGGTTGTATCTTGAGGCGTTGGTTGCAAGTCAAAGCATTTGTTCCCATAGGAATTAATGCAAATGTGATTAATCCATCCACTACCACTAGGGGGAGAACTTTTCTTCTTTTAACCTAAAATGACTTAGGTTAAAAAAAGGGCAGGAAAGGAGGGAGGGAGAGAACAATGTGGAAAAGAGCAAAAAATGAAGGTCATCACTGGGGTACACAGACCCCTCAGACAAAAGGGGTTTGTTAAGCACAAAAAGAGATAAGATAGAGAGAGAAAAGACAATGGGGGGGGAGACTTGAGTGTAAACCACATTTTACATCGTTCCATCCACCAGACCCCCTCAGGGAAAGGTTTCTTGATTTTAAAACAAAAGACTTTGGAGTCTAAACCACATTTTACACAGTTCCAGCAACCAGACTCCCTCAGAGAAAGGTTTCTGACTTTAAAAGAAAAGACTTTGGACTCACATTTTAAAGCCACACATTTTAAAACAAAAGAGAGGTCACAGTAAACAAACCCTAGGAGCCACAGAATGGATGGATGGATGGATGGATGGATGGATGGATGGATGGATGGATGGATGGATGGATGGATGGATGGATGGATGGATGGATGGATGGATGGATGGATGGATGGATGGATGGATGGATGGATGGATGGATGGATGGATGGATGGATGGATGGATGGATGGATGGATCCAGCAACCATTATTCCAGCATACAGACCTTTCAGTCTAATTTTGCAATTTAAAATTACAGTCTAATTTGGAGATTTAATTTTAATTTAATATTACAGTCTATTTTTCACATTTTAAACCCACACTGCAAGAGCAACCAGAGCACAGAAACATACCCCCCCAGCCCAAAACCATGCTGCAAAACCCACACAAAAAGGCAGTTTTTAAAAAGCAGAAAGCAGCACATTACCAGGCAGTCCGAAGCCTTCTCCGAATGCACACTCTCTAACCGCTTGGACGAAAGAGCTACAAAGAAACAGCCTCTTTGCCACCAATGGTTAGCATTTTGAATTCCCCACCTTTTTCCCTGTCTTTTTTCCATTCATAACACAAAGCTCTGGTCACAAGTCAAAGCAAAATTTTGCAGTCAGAGCTGGTCATAACTCGAAATGGTCGTAAGTCAGGACATTCTTAAATCAAGGCACCATTGTACATCAAAAGACTGTGGAAAATCTTAAAATCAAAATTAAATGGGGGAAATACAGTCAGAACCATTAACATATGGGCAGTTCCAGTAACCAGATACCCATCTTGAATAATAGATTGAATCCAAAATGAATTAGAGCAGTGGTTCTTAACCTTTGTTACTCGGATGCTTTTGAACTGCAACTCCCAGAAACCCCAGTCAGGACAGCTGGTGGTGAAGGCTTCTGGGAGTTGCAGTCCAAAACTCCCGAGTAACCCAAGGTTAAGAACCAGTGAATTAGAGGACTTGAATTGAAAAACATGGAAATTAATTAACATGCTTCAATCACTGCATCCAAAAAGTGATGTGGACAGATGATGTTTGCCACAAAAACGGGAATCTGCGGATTACTGCAAAAACAGCAGGTAGTAGAGAAGGAAAAAAGAATATACCATTATATCAGTAGAAGCCGTGAAAAATTACTTAAGGTAGTGAGAATATGGAGAATATATTGAAAACAAAAGAAACAAAGGCTCCATATAAGAAACAACAATTTGAAAATAAATTAAAAGAGTTGGAAAAATAAACCACTACATGGACAACACCTGAGAAATACTGATTGAAAGCATGATTATAATTCAACATGGGCATGGTTAAAACTGGGAATCATTAAGAAAGAAATCAAAGACTTGTTTTTTGCTGTACAAGAACAAGCACTCCAAACCAATGTAATGAAAGCTAAGATCCAGTGAATTAGTACTAACAGCAAATATAGACTCTGCCAAGAAAAAGATGAAATTTTGTCACACCTCATCTGTCAGTGTCCAAAGACTGCACAGATTACAAAATCAGACATGACAGAGTCACAAAATTACTGCACTGTCAGCCTCCAAAACCCAGTTTACTTTCTGCCTCTTTCTTTTTTCTTGGAATTTTGGAGGTGTCATTTTAATAATGACAGTGTTTTAATGTGCTGAGTTCTCAGTTTTGCATAGAGTGAAATCCTCAGTGCTGGACAGTTTTATTGGGTTTGTCTGTGAAGATTCTCAGTCATCTAGGTGAGGCTATCTGGAAGCTGAGTCATGGCAACTTGACTTCTTTCTTATTAGTTTGAAATGTTTTGCTACTCATCCAAAAAGCTTCTTCAGTTATTAGGTTGAAATACCATGTCCTAAATCCAATGATTAGTGCAAACTGGAGTAGACTAATTGAATCAGTGGGGTTTACATAGATGTTATATTTCTGTTTGAAGGCATTGTTACCATTCAGGCTTTGATCCAGTGGGCCTTCTCTAGTTGGCATTATCAATTGAATTTACGCCTGTCTGTTTACATTTGCCTTTATCTGTATGTGTTTTAAATTTAGTAAATGTTCTGTTGTTATTTCACTTAATACATAAGTGAGGTACACTTGTTTATTACTAAGATTACTAGTATGCGAAGGTTATGTCAATACAATACTGTTATAAATATAATAACGCAAAAAGGAGAAAAAGTTTATAATGTTGCCTAAAATCATTATGTTCCCCGAGAATGAAGTTTGAACAGCATCATTCAATTCATATTGAATAGTTTGAATTCAATATTATTTTTATGTTGTGTTGCAAGTACATCACTCGGGAGGCTATTTTAAGATATATTTATAAAGGAAATGGGTACAGTAAGACAAGCCATTGCAGCCCACATATACTTCCTTAGCTTTTCATTTTACGCTGTTGCAATTAATAAGTGAAAAAAATCTGGTTTTTACAGAACTGTATCAGAAGTATATTTGTAGTGAGACAAAAATAATAAAAATATGTTTTAACAATTGTTAGGGTGAACCAGTCTGCACATCAGAAAAATGCATGGCATTCTCTATATATAACTTCAGAATGAAGATAGAGCACCACATATTTAGATGTTCTAGAATAATAGTTAATATATTTGTATATAGCGAATTAAAACATTAAATTGGCTGATTGTCCCCTGACTTTTGGTATACATGTCAGGAAACATTTAGTCACATGGTCGTTCACCTACATATGTGAGTGGTATATCCTCATACTTATGTAATGCTGGGCCTCAGATTCAGAATCTGAGTGGTGCCTGCTGAATATCCAAGTGTAGTTTGTTAGCAAACTTGCACATCCTTGCCTGCAGATAAATCTGTTTTGCCTTTTACATGGTCTGGATATAGGTGGCTTTTGGTCTAGAACAGAGGGGAGAGAGAGCTTTAATAGAAAAGTTTAGCAGAGGAATTCCGGATAAAAGCAATTAACTTTTTCTGTGTGTGACCATGTCAACAACAGGAAGATGATTACTGGGAGTGGGGAGGCTTTATTATATGACTGTTATGTTCTTATGATAGTTTGGCTGGTTTCAACCAGTTTCCCAAACTTTTATTAACCTTGACCTCCTTTACAGAGCATTACACTCTATCATTTTGGACAAGTGGCCCGTTTTTAAAAGCCACAGACTGATCTAGCTATAGTAATTTATGATTTAAAGACATCTCAGTCAGGCTTCCATAATGTAGATCTCCAGTTCAAGAGGCCTTGTCTTTTAACAATTCACTTGGCAAACTGTGGCAGCGAAAATTGCATGTAGGTAAAATCCATGGAATGATATTGAGGTGAATGAGTGCGGTGATGGAAGAAGGATAGATTTCTCTGTCCTCTGTTATTCAGAGTAGTTTTCAGCTAGAATGGAAACATGGCTGGCTTGGGAAAATGAAGCCATCCTTCACCTCCTTCCCTTCTCTACCAGCTCTCTAGGTAAAAGAAAAGCTTGTAAAAGTAACTGTTTTGGACTACAGATTTCAGAATCATGCCACTGGGAATTATAGTCCAAACCTACTTTTACAAGACTTTGATAGATCCCCCTCCCCAGTATAGTTGCATGATAGCAGATTCACCCGAGTCAGAGGAAAGCAATGTACTGTATGTCAAAAATGACAGTCATCTTACAGGGTTGCAGCATGATTCTTGGAAAGGAAGGTTGGAAAGGGTTAATACCCAGAGAAAAGTACTTTGTTATACCAGTGAGGATGATGCTGATGACTTTCAGGTGTCAACTAATGTCCCATAATAACTCATTAATTTCCTTCTTTTATTCTGAGCCTGTTCAGTTCCGGACTTCTGCTGATCACCATGTAAAACTTATTCCCTGGCCCACCTGTGTGAAAAGCTGGCAGGGATAACGCAGCAAATGTGTAGCTGTCCACTCTGCCCCACCCTTATCCACCCAAGATAAACAGAGCGCCTGCTTGCCCAGTAGATGTAGGGAATCCTGTTGTGGTCTCTGTCTTCTTCCCTGGATCTGGGAAGTACATTATCCAAACGAAAATCCAAAAAAAAAGCACCCCAAGAGTAGTGGCTTTCTTTTTGCTTCCTTAACTGGGCAAATCTCTGGAGTTTGAGCAAAGCAGATGGGAAGTGGACAAACTGGATTGTCTCTAAGAAGGAAGTAAACTTTATTATCTTAAAGGAAAAGAGATCAAATGCATTCAAAACAAAAATTGCTACAATGCAGAAGAATTACAGAGATGGGATTCTGGGCCTAATTCTACTCACAGCACTTTGTTGATTCTTATCCTCCATAGTCCTGGGACCATTTCTCCCTTATGACCAACTGAAGACAGAGAAGGGACCAGGGGAGAGGAACAAAATTCTTGACTGGCTGATAACTGTGTAACATCAGCTGATACCAGTGCATCATCAATAACATCACCAGTGATATCCCAGATTACTTTTCTCTGAGTGTTCACTCTTTCATATCTTTCCAGGTATGTACCGTGTTTCCCCGAAAACAAGACAGGGTCTTATATGAATTTTTGCTCCAAAAATGTAGTAGGGCTTATTTTCAGAGGATTTTTTTTTCATGGACAACAATCTACATTTATTCAAGTACAGTTATGTCACCTTCTGGTTGCTGTACAATGGTGGAGGGCGGGGTTTCACTTAACTAGGACTTATTTTGGGGTTAGGTCTTATTTTTGGGAAAACAGGGTACGTTGTAAGGTTGAAACAGAAACTTGGACTTTTTTGACGTATGTTGCAGCCTTAGAAAATATAGATGAACCTTCTGTTATGACAGTAACCTACTAACTTTTGTGGCTTTATTTATTTAGAAGTATGCTTTGGAAAGTTCCCAGAAACTACAGCTGTAGCAGAAGATGGCTGTGAGGCTGTTCACCAAGTCATGGCAATATAATACTATAGGAATATAAGTACCCCAGAATCAATTTGACTTCCAGACTTCATTTGAAGTACTAATTTTAACCTAAAGTTCTCAATATAAGAAATCATACAATGCATATAAAAATAATGATAAATCAAACTACAGAGGAGAAAAAATAGCAGAGAGAAAAAGGAAGATTCAGCAGAAGAGATAAACAGACTCTACAGCCAACTTACACTAGATGGCAAAATGCTGACACAAATAATAAGGATATTTCCTTGCTCTAAAAAGACATAAGGGAAATATCTTAGGAGAACTGTCTACAGACAAAGAGGAGACTTTCTACAGTCTCCTCTCAGTCCCCACTCACCTAACTTTAGAGGGATGGAGAAGAGAGTCCAGAGATTCCTGTAAGATTTATTCAGTCTTGTACAACAGAAGATGGAGCTTAAGGCATCTATGTACAAAACTGCTTAAGGCTCTGGCATGTAGTCATACCACTTAGATTGTGCCCAGAGAGGACAAATCCAGCTGTGGAGAATCATGAGCCTTACATCTAGTTCTGGTTAGTAACCCAGCTGAAATTTCTGGGAAATTCTGGAGCTTGTCCAAGTATTTCAGTCATCTTTTCTGAAAGTTACAAGTGCACTTATTGCTGTAACCAGGCTATTTCTATCTGGAAAAGGTTGGTGTTGAACCAGTCTATGCTCCTGGAAGCCATTGCATACCATGAAAAGCACCTGAGTCTCCAGTGACAATGTGGAGTCTAGCAATATCCCCAGATTGCTGAACTTGGCTTTCAGCGGAGTGTGATCTCAATGAGAACAGCATGAATACACCATTGCATAAGATGCGCTGCTTGGCAACTGAGGGTGTGATTAGTTGGTGGGAAAAGCGAGCGTTTGATCCACCAGAAAGGGTCACTTTGCATGGAGTGATCTGTCTTAAAGCAATCCTTTAATCTGTTGGTGAATTGCTCCAGCCTTGCGCAAAAAAGTAGTAGTCTTAACGGTTGGACCAAAACTGCCCAGCTTCAGTATGGATCAGGGTTGGGCTGGAGCACAATTCCCTGTATGCCATGTGATTGAGGGGAAATAGATTGCATTGGGCTGCTCCACAAGTGGCCCAAAATACGATCTATTTTCCCTTCCAATCACACCTTTTCTCTTTATCTTGTTGGTTTGCCTACGTTCATGTTGTTACTAATTGCAATGCTGATTCTGTATCTAAACTGCCTCTTCTGACTGATGAAAGAGGAGGAGCTTAGTGTCAGAAGCATACTGATAACATCTCATCCCAGCATTCTTGTATGACTGCAGATGGAGGGTTTGGACTGCCAGATCTCTAGCCCACCAGATGATCCTGCTCTGCAGCTCTTGTCATCCCTGATCATGGGCTGTTTTGGCCCAGCTGTAAGACTACTACTGCCAAGGCTGCTGGGATTTTGAGTCTTGCAACCCTTGAAGGATCATAGATTTGCCAGTCTTCAGATATATTTTGGAAGCATGGGAAATAAGATGCAGGGCTCCATGCCATGAATGTCTCAAAGGCAATCAGTGATCCCCCCAGAATTACTTTTTGGAACTTGCCGTTGATATGTGAGTGAAACATTCAGGTTAAAATTTTAGGCTGCCTTTTCTGCACAGTTGTGGTGCTAAGTGCACAGTATTGTCTGTATGGCTTAAAGAAATTAAATTGCTAACATGGGCATAAATGAGTTTGGATTCTTACATGTGGGGATAAAGTTTTTTAAAAAGCTTTGTCCTTACTACACTCTTTGCCAAGGCATTATATGTACTTCACCAAACTACAAATCCAACGGTTCTGCGGCATGGAGCCATGAAAGCTGAATTGGTATAAAACTGTGTCGTGTAAACATGCTCTTACATGTTTGACCTTGTTGAATAGCTTTCACGATGATTTTGTAATCAAAGATACATCTTGAGTAATATTTTTCCTTATTATTTATTTCACATATATCGACAGGGAAAACTTTGAGTTGCTGTAAGTATGAATGAGATTCGAATCCAGAAAACATTTATGTATTACAAGTTCCATGTAAACAATAAAGTGAATAGGATAGTCTTCCATTTCTGTGTATAGCCAAAGCCCAACGGCTTCCCATATTCTTCGACCTGCTTTTAGTCAGTAATTACCATCTCTTTCTTTATGGCAAATAACATGTTCTCTTTTATCACTGCTTTCTAATATAGCTAATATCACAGAGGGCTTGTTTGGATTGGGGAGTTGTATAGCGTGCAGTAGAATGGCACATCCCAGTCATGCCCAGAGACTTGCTTTAACCACAGTTATAACACCTCCCACAACAAGAAAAAATGAGTCAAAAAGCAATGAAGCACACAATTACATGATGAAAAATAATAAAATGTACCTTCTGACATGTACTTCCAGTGATTGTATAGCTTTATTATAAAAATAAAATGTAATTACGTTTTTCAGGTCCTGTATGAAAAACATCTTGCAAAGACAAGTCTTTGTTTAATTTCAGTCTTTCGAGACGTTCACCTGCTACGTGCTTGTCATATCCTAAATGCTTCTGAAAAAATTAAGTTAAAATGGTTGAAAACAACAACTCTTAAGATAGACATTGGGATCTCTTGAACTTGTTTCTGACTCTTGTTTTTATGTCAAAAGCGTGGTGGTGGACAAACAAAAACTATACAAATTGAAAAGTCATACGGGAGAAGCAGCTTTGTATATTACTATATGCACTTTATTTCTTGTATACAAATGCGATTTGTGTTTTCTGGGCATGTGGTAATGTCTGAAGCTACTTCAAGCAAAGATAGGAGGTGGAACAATTGGCTTTATAGTTCTTTGAATGATTGGATGTGAGGAAGATGATCCTTGTAGCAGAGGAAGATGCACAGGTGTTAAAGGGAATCTGATGTCTTCCAAATAAAGTATTAGATATGGTAAATGTCAAAATATAGACTTCAAATGTAAGGAAAAGAATTTTGCACTGGGAAGCAGAGGGAAGATTCTAAGTGGAACTCTAGAAAGGCATGGGGTTGCTATGATACTAGAATCTACACTCGAAGGTTAAATAAAAGATGTTGCTTATTCAAACCGGGAATTACTCTGAGGGTGTAGCAGGAGACATTGTGGCTGGCATTCTGCCATTCTATTGCATTCTCTGTTCACAAACTAAGAAAGCAAGTCACAACAACATGTCTGCTATTTTGTTTCCATTTATATCTCCACGATACCTTGTTTCCCCATGGGCCAGCTCTCAATCCTCATTTCCTGTTATCAAATCAAATCATTTTCTCTAATCCTAATTTATTATTACTTTTTAAAAAAATTATACCAATTCTGACGAATATACCTCTCACAAATCAGCCTCTCCAAGAAACCACTTATCTTCCTCTGAAGAATGCAATCCATAATCAACTTAACTCTTTAAGTACCACAAAACAAATACAATAAGTGCCAGAACTAGAAATGAACTCTTCCATTTCCATACTTCACAATTTTATTTTTAAAAATGTGCATTTTCATTTGTAGGGCAAAAATATTTTGAGTGCATAACTTAACGAAATACTGAAATACACAAGAAAAACAGCAGTGGTTCCCATGAGTAAAATCAAAAGCAAAATGTGCTGCTTATATACTGCCCCATAGTGCTTAAATCATTCTCTGGGTGGTTTACAAGTTAATTATGCAGAAAACTACACATTGCTGCCCCCCCCCCAAGAAGCTGGGTACTCATTTTACTAACCTCGAAACGATAGCCTGAGTCAACCTAGAGCTGGCAACCTGGCATTGAACCCAGGTCATCAGAACAATTTTGACTGCAGTACAATGGTGCCTCCACTTACAAACGTCCCTACTTATGACAATTTCGAGTTATAATCAGCTCAAGCCGCATCATTTTGCTTCTACTTGCGACTGGAGCTTCCACTTATAAACAGAAAAATGTAGGGGGGAAAGGTGGGAAATTCAAATTGCTAACTGTGGGTGGCAACGAGGCTGCTTCTTTGTAGCTCTTTTGCCCCAGCAGTTAGTATGCATCATTGTTGGATGCTTGGGACTGCCTCCTCCTTCTCTCTCTCTCTCTCTCTCTCTCTGTCTCTGTGTATGTGTATGTATGTGTTTGTGTGTGTAGGCTTTGGGTTGCCCTGTAAGGTAAGGTGCTGTTTTCTGCTTTTTAAAAACTGTTATGGGTGTTTTTGCAGCATGGTTTTGAGCTGGGGGCTTATGTTTCTGTGCTGTGATGGGTCTTGGGTCTCTGTTTGTTTTTTGTCCCCCCCCCCCATTTCAGATGGACCTTGAGTTTTTTTGTTGCTTTTTGGAGTGTTTTTTCACGTTTCTGGTGGGTCTTGAGGGGGTGTTTGTTTTTTGGTTCTCCCCCATTTCCGCTAGGTCTTTGGGAGTTTGGTTGCTTTTTGGGGGGGGGTTGCCCATTTCTGATGGGTCCTGCATGTTTCCTTTGCTTTTTCCTTTGTTCTTTTTGTATTTCCGACCTGCCCCCTTTGTTTTCTGTGCATTTCCGATCTGCTCCATTTGTTTTTGGTGCATTTCCAATGGGTCTTGCATGCTTGATTGCTTTTCTCCCCCTCCCCTTCAGCTGGAAGGGATTAATCACATTTCAAATGAATCTTGCAGTGATTTTTAATCTATTTATTTATTTTTGATTAATTTTTTCTTTAGCCGGAACAGATTAATTGCATTTCAATGCATTCCTATGGGAAATTTTGCTTTGACTTACGACCATTTCGAGTTACGTCCATCTTCTGGAACGGATTATGGTTGTAAGTGGAGGCACCATTGTACAGCAATTTAACCACTGTGTCACGAGGCTCTTCTGAGTAACAACGATAGCTATAGAAAGCATAGCTCATATAAATGTTATACTCCTCAGTAAACATTTTGAGCCGGGTGGTCATCCAGATTTCTAATCCATGTTGATAGGCAGGCAGTGGCTTCACTTCTGCATTTCAAAACTGCAAGCATCACTCACCACTTGGTTGTTGTTTAGTCATTAAGTCGTGTCCAACTCTTTGTGACACCATGGACCAGAGCATGCCGGGCCCTCCTGTCTTCCACTGCCTGCCGGAGTTGGGTCAAATTCATGTTGGTAGCTTCAATGACACTGTCAATCCATCTTGTCCTCTGTCATCCCCTTTTCCTCCTGCCTTCACACTTTCCCAACATTAGGGTCTTTTCCAGGAAGTCCTCTCTTCTCATGAGATGGCCAAAGTTTTTGAACCTCAGCTTTAGGATCTGTCCTTCCAGTGAGCACTCAGGGTTGATTTCCTTCAGAATGGATAGGTTTGTTCTCCTTGCAGTCCAGGGGACTCTCAAGAGTCTCCTCCAGCACCACAATTCAACATCATTGATTCTTCAGCGGTCAGCCTTCTTTGTGGTCCAGCTCTTGATTCCATACATTGCTAATGGAAAAACCATAGCTTTGACTATGTGGACCTTTGTAAGCAAGGTGATGTCTCTGCTTTTTAAGATGCTGTCTAGGTTTGTCATCACTTTTCTTCCAAGAAGCAGGTGTTTTTCAATTTCGTGGCTGCTTGTCACCATTTGCAGTGATCATGGAGCCCAAGAAAGTAAAATCTGTCACTGCCTCCATATCTTCTCCTTCTATTTGCCAGGAGGTAATGGGACCAGTGGCCATGATATTAGGGTTTTTTTTATGTTTCGCCACTTTGTAGATACTGCATTGCTTGCAAAGGAAAGACTAGGGCCATCGGGGTAGAATAAGGTATTGCTAATATTTCTTAATAAAGAAGCAGTCCTGAAGAGAAGATCCCAGATGGAAGATTTATGCCCAATTGATCTAGTTTCCTAGATTACTTCTTTGATAATGAAAAATAAGATACTCAGAGTCTGGTTACAAATAGTCAGGAATGTAATTAGCTGCAACATTAGGATTTCAGATCAGTTTAAGATACTTTGGTTTGATGGAGTGAACGAAGTTGTTGACGTTGAGTCAGCAGGAGTACCTGAAGGACCACAACACAAAGTTTTGTGCTACTGAACAATGGTACTTCTTACCTAAATGTAGCAAGTAGGACTGTGTGTTAAATCAAGTAAATTGCATAGGGGCTGCGTGACTCAGAGTTGAGAAGCCGTTGTGGAGAAGATCGTAGATCCCAAGTGGTTACATCAGAAGAAGACTGCCAAAATCAGTAAGCACGGCAGTGTCCCTTTTAATACTTTCTGCCATGGACTGGTTCCCAAAGGATGCCTGTTAAATGTGTTGTATTTGCACTGCCTTCTGTGTTACAGAGGGTAGGGCGTCAAAAGGGTGAGGAGGAGAGGGAGGCAAATACATAGTCATCAGAGTGTCATAATTAAGCCACCTTTTGATCACTCAGCACAAAGAAGCAGCCTCACCAAGAAGTTTCTATGGGGGGGGGGGAGAACCAATACGTATTTATTTATTTATTTTATTAGACTTATATACCACCCATCTAGAACATGTCTACTCTGGGCAGTTTACACAAAATACAAAAAAATCAAAGATACAAGCTTGATCTTTGCCTTATTGTTCAAGGAGATTTTCCTAGCTGGTTCCATTTGAAGAACTGGAAAGATCTGGAAGAAATTAAAATAGTTATCCAGAGCTTCTGAATGTCTTACAACATAGCCTTTTAGAATGTTCTGAAAAATTCTCCTTTGCATAATGGTTTTTGGGTGAATTCCATGCATTGTAGATTACCCTCACAATGCTGTGGCAACTTTGGGGTAGCATATGTATTCAGGATGCAAAACTAGAAGTTCAACTTCTTAATGACCTCAGGTTTACTATATTTCAATAATACAAATATATTTTTGCTTGAATGATTTTGTCACATAATTGTACAAGCCCAGATAGAAAGAGTGAGAGTGAAATGAAAGGTCTTGTGACAAAGGAAATGGAAAACTGTATCTATCCATGTCAATGAATATATTTGAGGCAAAAATAGGCCTCAAGAAGCCATATTGTTCACTCCTTTGCACTGAGGCATGCTGAATAAAAGTCCATTTTGAAGCACTGAGTTACTGTAGTGTAGGCACCTCAGCTTTTATGGTCTGTGAATTTGAAGAATTATAAGCCTAACACCGCTTTGAAAACATATTTGTAGTTATTCAAGTAGTTCCTCCTTAACAGTTGAGTAAGCCAAATGCAGCAACACTAACCGAAAGCGTCAACCCATTGCCTTCTGCCTTGAAGGCAATCATTCTGACCTTATCCACCATGCTTTTAAGATAGTTAACTAAATTCTTAGAGAAACTGGATTATCCAATACATTTTGATCTTCCAGTAATAAAGCCTCTTCAGGTTATTTTGATACTTGTTTTTTTTGTTTGTTTGTTTGTTTGAGTTCCTAATTTCCCAGCAATTATCCTAATACATTATGTAAGTATTCTTCTGTGCAGGTTAGGGTTATTACTAAATGGTACTCAAATACCATTGAAATAAATGAGTCAAAATAGGAACTGTTTTCAGTAGGTCGCAAAGTCCATTGAACTTTGCAACACAATCGAAAAAAGAGCCATTGAATTCAGTGGGGCCTACTCTCAGATAAGCATAGGAGCAAAACCCAAGCTGCAATCCAATGCATACTTACAAAACAATATGTTTATTTGAAAACAATTGATCTTACTTCTGTGTAAACATGTGTAGGATTGTGTTGCCAGTCTGGACCCTGCCTGCTGTGTTCTGGTGCCTGGTTGTACTTGTGCATATGGCCACAGTTCTACATGTAATTTATCATGCTCCTGGCTAATATTTTTTTAGAAGAGATGAAGGAGTTGCCTGGCAGAAAAGGAAATAGGTTATAACATAGTTATGTGGCATCAAGTCGGAACTTACTTATAGTAACCCCAATAGGGTATTCAAGGTAAGCAACATATTTAAGGACTGGTTTTAACCGTTCTGATGTGGTGGCGCTGCGGGTTAAACCACAGAAGCCTCTGTGCTTGCAAGGTCAGAAGACCAGCAGTCGTAAGATCGAATCCACACGACAGAGTGAGCTCCCGTCGCTTATCCCAGCTTGTGCCAACCTAGCAGTTTGAAAGTATGTAAAAATGAGAGTAGATAAATAGGTACCACCATGGTGGGAAGGTAATGGCGTTCTGCGTCTAGTTGCACTGGCCACGTGACCACGGAAATTGTCTACGGACAAAATGCTGCTTCTGCGGCTTGGAAATGGGGATGAGCACCACCCCCTAGAGTCAGACATGACTGGGTTAAATGTCAAGGGGAACCTTTAACAATTCTAAAAACACCTCCCCCCATGAGTGCATTGCCATGTGGGGAATTGTTACTCCATCCGTTGCACAGTATTAGGTACCCAGGTACAACATAGGTAAAGGTAAAGGTTCCCCATGACATTTAGTTCAGTCGTGTCTAACTGTAGGGCACGGTGCTTATCCTAGTTTCGAAGCCATAGCGTTTGTCTGAAGAGAGTTTTAATAGTCACATGGCCAGCGCAACTAGACACGGAATGCCATTACCTTCCCACCGAGGTGGTACCTATTTATCTACTTGCATTTTTACATGCTTTCGAACTGCTAGGTTGGCAGGATCTGGGACAAGCGACAGGAACTCACTCCGTCACGTGGATTTTATCTTACGACCGCTGGTCTTCCGATCTTGCAGCACAGAGGCTTCTGCAGTTTAACCCGCAGCGCCACCATGTTAACCCGCAGCACCACCACGTAGGTACAACATAGTAAAGAATAATTCCCCAAATTGCCTGTATGTGCAATAATAGAGAAACTGGCACAATTGTGCCTTTCCGTTATGTTAGAAGTATTACCAATGTTATTCAGTAGTTTTCTGCCATTGCTGTGACTGGCCTCTAATTTTCTCTCTCTCTCCTATTGTCAGGTAATGGTTAGAATCCAGGAAAGAAGCAAAATTGGATTAGTATTGATAATACATTAGGCTGGCCTATTAATATTGACAATCTGTCAGTGTTGTTATAATGCTATTGTAGTAACCCTAGTAAAATGGCAACACTTGATACAGCAACATAGTAATCTCACAATTATCGTCCCACAGAGGTGATCTGCACTTTGATCCCTTCTGTTTTCACCCAATTTGTTATCTCACAACACGCATGCATTTGTTCGCATCTTTTTGTTGTGTCCATACAGCTTATATAGCAATACTTGGCATTTATATAGTGCTTTGTATACGTAGCGTCATATTATCATTCCTCTTGGGGCAATTTGTCTTGAAAACATCAATAGGCTGCTAAGAGTAAATGAAAGGAAGGAAGGAAAAGACATAGACTTGGCAATTTCACTTGTAATCTCCGCCTCCCCAATATTAGGAAGTATTAATACAATCTTTATGGGTCATTACTCTCCCCCACCCCTGAGTATAAATACAGTCTTCAAGGGGTGTTCCCCACTCCACTTAAAAAACACTGTTGGACTTCAGTACTTCAACGCAATGCTTTTTTTAAAAAAACCATCTTCTATTTCTTGTGAGAACCCTTTTTCATTCCCACTGTAATTAGATACTTCTTCTGCCATCATATGGTTATTTTCTTATTGATCTTTGCAGCAGGAGAAAGTGCATTGTCCAAGGTCACTGAGATAAATTCCTGTCTGATCAAGGCTTGACCTTTGTTGAGCTTTACTTCTTTATTCCTATGATCTGTTTGTCAGACTGATGATCAGTGAGTTAACTGCAATCTCAAATGGGATATAGGATGGGATGCAGAAAAAAATTTCAATTAGGCCTTCTCAGTGCTTTTCTCCAATTCCTGATGGAAATTGTTTATAAACTGGAAATATGCCTGTGTTATAAAACTCCTCTTCTTCAAATCCAGAAAAGGACTGCACTGAAGGAGGGGATTGAATGTTTTAATGAAAACCATACAAAAGCTATACTGATGAAATGGTATTTTAAATATAATATAAAACCAGAAACAGAAATCAAGTTATATCTAACTTATACTACAAATGATACTTTTCTGAATAACTTAAGTAGATTTTTTGTAGTTCAGGTCATTTTCGCTTCAACCCAGGTGTTCTTGGTCTGCAGTTCCCAGAAGCCTTCACCACCAGCTGTGCTGGCTGGGGTTTCTGGGAATTGCAATCCAAAAATATTTGGGTTACCCAAGGTTGGGAACCACTGGATTAAATGGTTTTAAAACTATCAATTTTACGGTGATTATTTGCCAGTTTACAGATGTGTTGTATATTAATGCAGGTGCTTTAAAATTAATTGATGTATTTATTCTGTTTGCTTTATTCAATTTTTAAAACTCACATTATCCCAAAGGAAACAGTGTAGGATGTCAAAGTGCTCTCGATACACATTTGCCTGGGTGTAAATCCTATTCATTTAATTTCTAAGCAGACATGCCCTGCACAACATTCCGTTGAGAAAAAAAAAGTTTCCATTTTTAAAAAATCTAGCATGGAAGTCCTTGTCATCAACAGTCAGTACATATTAACAGAATGTACTGTATTTCTGTGTTTTACAAAATAGTAAAACAAGGGGCTTATTGGGTTAGAATTGGAGAATCTTCAGCCTTCTCAGATGTTCTCTGTTACTTTTCTGCTTCTGGGAAGTCCCAAACATTTGGAAAACCAATGACCTACCTTTGTCCCCTCTTATATTAGCATGTTTCCATGTCATTTTTCATATTTCTTTCCTTTTATATAGAAACTACTAAAATCTTTAGAAGAAGTGTATTTTCACGACAAATGCAGACATATTTTCAGCTATATCATGGTGTCTAATGTATCTTTGGGTTTTTTAAAAAGTTCTAGGGACCAGTAGGATATGAGCTATTTATGGTGAGGTGACTCATGCTAAATCATATAACCTGTTTCCCAGGTTTTTGAAGTGTTATTGGATATTCTTCTCATAATTCTCTCAGTATCCGAGACCTAAATTACAACATAAGAAAATGCCTTGTATACAGTCCTGGTGTCATATCAGAGAGCCTTGTCTGAGGTTATACCTGTATTATCTCTGCCCATGAGAAAGCAGTGACTGAAAAACCCTGTTGTGTGTGCAGAAATTCACATTGCAGTTTTGTCAAATGGCATTCTGATACAGTTTTCCCCCAAATAATGTAGAATGTGAAGCAGGCATCATGTTAGACTTTGGGCTAAATACCTTGGATTTAAGTTCTCCTTTCATAGATTTGCTGGCTGGTTTTGAGCAAGGCACAACCACTTGCCTTGTGTTTCTCATTTCTAAATACCAATAATGACTTTCCTGAAAGATCTGTTGTAATGGTGAATAAAAATTAAGTGTATACTGTTTACAGTCTGCTGTATAGTTTCTTATTAACCACACATTTTGGATGTAAGACAAGTAAATATATGTATTTTAACCACATTCGTCTTCCTTAAGAAAAGATAAGAGCCAATGTGATATAGGGGACAGAGAGTTTGAATTCAAAAGGGAGAGTTGGTTCAAAATCCCACTCAGAAAAGATATATTCTGATATGTTACTGGATGATTATGAAGATAAAAGGGGTTGTGTAAGGGAGTTTTGGACCTTGAAGTCTGTGAAATGTCTTAAAATGCTGAGATGTTCTTTAATATTGTTTACTTAAGTGGTTTATAATAATAATAATAGTCAGGTTGATTCCAACTTATGCAGTACTTTTAAGGGTTTCCTGTGTATTGAGTGGCTTACCATTTCCTTTTGGTGGTGCTCTGGGAACATGTAGCTTGACCAAGATCACGCACGCTGGCCCTTCTCCTACAAGGCTCCGTAGTGAATTAAACTCCTGACGCCTGTATCCAACTTGCTGTGCTATCCAGCCAGCAGAAATGGTATATAGATGATATTATCAAATGTTCTTGTTGTCTGTAGGTGTTACAGTAGAAGATTGGTATTTAAGCTTAAAAATAATCAGTAATTTGGCAAGCCGGGTAGGTGGGGCTCGTCAGCCATGGAAGGCAGCCCATCTAGGAGAAGGAAAACTCCAATTTCAAACCTCCACTGCCTTGTGGCTATATCCACCAATGGAAAAGGCTTCAGGAGTTAACCTCGAGGCAAAATCCGGAGCTGGAGTCCCGAAGGCAGCTCGTGTCGTTCTGCCAACTCCTGCGACGTTGCTGGAACCAGTCGTATTGGCTCTTGCCTTTCCATTGGACCATTTCAGCAATGTGGAGAGGGGGGATCTGCTGCTTGGGTAACAGCCTATCCTCCATATTACCTTACCCGGGCTTCATGCTCTGGAGAGGACACTCCTCGATTCAGAGCATGTTACCATAGTCTCTTGAGACTGAAGGATGCCTATGTGGTAGGGACCAGCGTATGCTGGTGTACAAGAATACTGTGTGTATTCCTGATTGTTAGAAACAGTTTGGCAAGAATTAGAGCTGCCGCTCTTCTTTTCCTATTGCTGTAATAGTTCTGCTGTGCTGAATGAAGAAAAAGGGGCACCACTTAACTGCAGTAGTAAAAGGACTTCAAGCACTCTCTGGGCGGTTTACAAGTTAATTATGCAGGTTACACATTGCCTCCCCAGCAAGCTGGGTACTCATTTTACCAACCTCGGAAGGATAGAAGGCTGAGTCAACTTTGAGCCGGCTACCTGGGATTTGAACCCCAGGTCATGAGCACAGTTTTGGCTGTAGTACAGCGGTTTAACCACTGCGCCATGAGGCTCTCATTCACTGATTTTGCCTAGTAAACATGAACACTTCGTATTTGTATCACAGTGGCCCAGTTTGCACCCCCGAAACTGTCCGGACCACTCACAGGGCTCTGCACGGCTCTAGGGGTCTGTCTTCAGCAGCAGTGTGCCAATCCTGGCAGGAGCTTGGCCAGCCCTTCCCCACCTCCACAGAGTGGGGAGACACTCTTTCCCGTCTTCATGCCGAAGTCTATGGCATGAAAATGCGAATATGAATTGCTCATGTCTAATGCCTAGCATTACAACTCATTTTTTAAAAACATAATTTGTCTATGATGTGGTTGATTTAAATGTTTTGATGCAAATTCATCATCAATACTACATGATACTGATGACAGCTGATACAGGAAAACAAGTGGATGAACAGGGGAGAGTAATGTCCAGGCTAGCTTTGCCATTACATTAAGTAGATGTGAAAATTGCTCTACCAAACGTATTAGAGTCTAAATTGCTAATGAACACTATACTTTCAGTCAGATCCATGTATTGACCTGATAGCCAAACTGTATGCTAGGCCAGATAATCTGGGCCCGATCCTCTGCAGATCGGGTATTATTGTCTCCTGAAGAGCACAACATAGCAAAATGGATTTTTTAACATTTAAAAGCTTCCTGTGCAATTTTTCAGATCAAATTGCTCCCTCTTCTACAGTTGTATGTGTGTATGTGTGCATGCATGTGTGTGTGTGTGTGTCCGTGCGTGTGCACATGCAGGTGTGTGTGGTGGGTTCAGAAACAAAATGTGTATTTCGTCCCTCCATGGAGCAAACAGTCATTTGAGGGGAAGTTATCTTGAAAGGATTCCAAGGGAAGTCATTAAATACAGTGGTGCCTCGCTTAACGACAATTATCCGTTCCAGGAAAATCACCGTTAAGCGAAAACATCGTAAAGCGGAAAAAACCCCCATTGAAATGCATTGAAACCCCTTCAATGCGTTCCAGTGGGGTCAAAGCTCACCGTCCAGTGAAGATCCTCCATAGGACAGCTGTTTTCGCTGCCTGTCTTGCGAGGAATCCGTCCCAGAAAACAGCGGGAAGCCATTTTGTTTACCCAGTGGCCATTTTGAAACTGCCGATCAGCTGTTTTAAAATTGTCGTTTTGTGAAGAATCAGTTCCCAAAGCAGGGAACCAATCATCGCAAAGCGAAAAAACCCCACTTAGACCATTGTTTTGCGATTGCAAAAAGATCGTCGTAATGCGGGGCAATCGTAAAGCGAGGCACGGTTGTAACTCTTTGGCCATTCACTGTTCTCAACCAATTGGTAGATGCATTTCAGTAACTAAATAAATTAAAATAAAATGAAAATAGTATTTGTTACATATCCTGGTATAAATAGTATGTTGCTGCTGATCTTTGGAACATACTAATGTGATGTAAATGGGTCTATGTTTTAATTTGTGATCAGCAATTCGTGATCAGTTTCCAGAATGCAAAATCTGTGAGGTTTCTAGAACTGAAGTTAGACTATGAGTCCACTATGAAAATTATTATTGTCAATTAGGTTCCTTTTTGATATAGATAGTGTTGAGCATCTGAGTAGGAGTGGTTGATCAATCAGATATAGTTAGTGTTGAGCATCTGACTGAGTAGGAGTGGTTGATCAATCAAATGTTATCCATTGGCTGTCAAATATTTTTAAACATTTATATTGATGTTTGCATAAAGTTTGCATAACTTGCTGTGGCTAATTGGACAGGGTGATGAGATGTGTCTTGCTCAAGTACCTGGCCTAATTGTACAAACAAGATGTGCCTTAGCACTTTTATATTAGTCACAATTAGTCACTGCAGCTTGTAACACAAACTATATATAACTGTTAATAGAATTCCAGCCAATATATTAAGAATAATGCAGATGATCATCATCAACAGGTTTGATATTTGTGCTCATTGTAAAAAGACAAAATAACCAGTTATTATTGTGAAACAATTGACATTAACACCTGGGTAACAATTTTTTGTTCCATTACATTTCCATTTTTTGGGCTGGATGCTCGGACCCCATTTTACTCTCCCTCCACAACAACCCTGGGATATATGTTGGACTCAGAATATGAGACCTGTTGAATGTCACCTGATGATCTTCATGGCCAAAGATTAGAATTTGGATGACAGTTCTGCACACTATGTAGTGGCCTTTGCCAATGATTACTATATGGAGGTGCTGCTGTCACAGCAGATAGTCAGTGGAAGATGTTTTGTTGTAGTGATAGCTTTGCTTCGACTGTTCCAGGGATAAGGTTCTGACCAACTTGAAAAAATGAAATTTTAAATTACCTTGGCTACAGGGAGCATACCACTTGATTACTGGTTTGTTTGTGTGTGCAGTCCAGGATACAGAGGTTAAAATTGTAAGAAGCTGCATGGTTTGAAATCTTTATTCTTGAACCAGTTGTGCTTAAAATCTCCTTGAAATTCCTTCTTTAGAAGCCACTGAAACAAAAACTTTGTGAACAAACAAAACAATGAGCGTTCATGGCTGTCTAATGCTTTTCTGGAATGTCTTTCTTGCGTGTACTTATCAGAAGATGGAACAGTTTTAAATGAGTTTTTTCATACTTTTACATTGGTTCTTTTTTGTGTGATATAAGCATATATTTGGTGTGGATTGGAAATAAAGCAGCAGAAGTCATAACAGTGTTGATATCACCAACAAAGATGCTCAGGAGATACTAGCAAATTATATCTGGTATTTCTTGACACAAATGAATGACCTTTTCATAAACATATTTTGATTTTCTCTGATTGTGGTGATAGACACACAATATGTCCAGTTTTTCAATCCATGTTTATGAGTGATGATTTTTATGTATCTTGATAAATGTCATCTTAAATATGCTTTCTCTTTGACTTCATTTAATTTAATGGAACACTTTCAAGCAGTTGTGCTTTGAACATAAGCAGTGGGGTGGTAAGCGGCAGTGTTACTTGATTGTGGATAGTAGCTTGAATGCGTATATGGTTACATGCTGAGTGTCCATGAAATAACTTTTCAAATCAATGTATGGATCTGGCTTGAATTCATAAAGTTAACAGATAAAATATCATAAATCACTGGAAATAATACACACACCAAACCTTCCCCCTTACAGATTATTAATAAGGAACATAGACATGTGAATATATGTCTCCTATTTATATTTATGGGGCTATAGAGAGTGATTTAATAAATGCATCATAGGCTTTAATACACACCTTTCCAACTAGCACCCAGGACATTAGGAGACCTTTTCCAAGTTGTAAAGATATATTTATTCATTAATTTTTCACTTGACAGAAATGTCACATTAATAACATGATATTTGTGTGTGAGAGGGAGCTAAAATAAAATAAAATAAACCAGTTATGTCTCCTAATTGCATCACTACTCTACGTAAGTACATCACGACTCTGATTAGCACCAAAATATATAATGACTTACACCATGAGGCAGGAGTCTAACCCTTTGTTATTCTTACCTTTAAGAAACAAGGAAATGCTGATGCAGGAACACTATTGAGTTCCTGATAGATCCTCCAGTCCTTTGCAACTTCACAATTTGTGAAGTAGGGGATTACTACTACTGTAGCAGTGGCTTCTTCAGAAAGTTTTCTAAGTTATCTGATACATTAGCAACTAATTTATTTTTCTTTTTAACTTCTGCCTATTTATCTACTCACATTTTACATGCATTCGAACTGCTAGGTTAGCAGTAGCTGGGACGAGCGACGGGAGCTCACTCCGTTGCATGGATTCGATCTTACGACTGCTGGTCTTCTGACCTTGCAGCACAGAGGCTTCTGCAGTTTAACCCATTAGGCAAAACAACAACAACAAATCCTACCAAACTAACTTTATCTAGTTTTTTTAATCAGGTAAATTCCCATGTAGACGGTGGGATTGCTGTAGGTGTAATTTATCTTGACTTCAGCAAAGTCTATGACAAAGTGCCTTATAATGTTCTGATTAGCAAGCTAACTAGGTGTGTATTGGATAGAACAGTTGTCAGGTGGATACACAGCTGGTTACAGAACCGTACTCAGAGAGTGCTTATCAAGGGCTCCTTCTCAAATGGGGAGGAGGTAAGAAGCAGGTAAGAAGTGGGTTACCACTCCTGGACTCAGAGCTGTTCAACATTTTTATTAATGAGTGAGCTGGATGAGAGGGTGCAGGGATAGTCTCCAAATCCCATGAAGAACTAGAACATCCCCATACCCACGCCCATGACCACACACCCCTCATCTTGAATATTGTGTCCAGTTCTGGGCACTGCGCTTTAAGAAGGATTTGGAATCCTAGACGTTTGAACTCCCTCCCACAGGGCAAACTGGCCCCATATTTGCTATCCTTCCACAAGCAAGCAAATACATTTCAAGGAAGCCATCCTTCAGTAACTAGCTACCTGTACTTGTCTACTTCTTGATTTTTACCTTAATATTGCCTGTTAATGATGTAAGATGCTTCTTTATTCATTGCTCATAGTTTTAAATATTGTCTTTTAATGATTTTAACTACCATTGTATACACATTGTTTTCAATTTTTAATTTTGCTTTTCGTTGTTGTAAGCTGCCTTCGGTCCTTTTCAAGGAGAAAGGTGAGGCAAAAATAATTTAAACAAACAAACAAACAAACAAACAAACAAATTGTAACAAGTTCAGAGAAGGGCTAGAAGGATTATCAGAAACCAAGCTTTATCAGGAAAGACTGAAAGAACTGGGCATATGTAGCCCTAAAGGAGGAAAAAAAACCTTAGGGGATATATGAAAGTGCTTTTTAAATTCTTGAAAGATTGTCATACAGAGGAAGGGTAGGATAGATTCTCGATTGTCCCAGAATTGAGGATATGTAATAATGAGCTCAAGTTAAAGGCTGATTTTGATTGAATATTCAGAAGAAAATTTTGAGCAGTACAAAAATGGAACCAGTTACCTCAGGAGGTGGTGAGTACTCCAATGCAGAAGGCATGCAAGAAAAAACTAGACAATCATTTATCAGATATGAATTGATTTGGATTCTTGTGTTGAGTAGGAGGTTAAACTCAGTGGCCTTATAGGCCCCTTCCAGCCTCATTATTCTGTTCAATGACCAACAGTAATAGCAACATCAAGAACAATTATATTGTGCTGTACGCATTCCAGGAAAATCAACAAAATAGTTGTTTAGACCTAATAGAGTAGACCTTTGATCTAGATGGATGCAATAATCCAGTAAACAAACAAACAAACAAACAAATAAAATATACAAAATGTATACAACATTTAACATTCATATTATATTTATTTATTTATTTTATTTATTTATTTGATTTTTACCCCGCCCCTCTAGACCGAGGCTTCCTAGGGCTCCTTTTGGTCCTAGGGAAGCCTTTGGGAGCTGTGGGACGTTGGGGAGGAGGAGAGTTGAATAGTAAAAACAATTGCCACTGGATTACCAGCGGTGGTCCCAATCGTGATAGTGGTGATTTTTGGCCCTTCTATCCAGATTCCCGTTGTGCTCATTTCTATAATCAACTGGCCCAGAAACAGCATCCCTAAATCTTGCCTTCCCTGCCTCGGTGCTTTCGCAAGTATCCTTCTATGACAGCAGTCCCCAACCTTTTTAGCCCCGTGGACCGGCTGGGGAAGGCGGGGCATCCCCTGCGCGCATGCATGTGCTCTTGTGCTGGTGCACTCGTGCGCATGCGCAAAGGAGTGGGGGCGCTCATACAGGCGCACGCTCATGCGCATGCGCAAAGGGCGGTGCCACACTTGTGCAGGCATGTTCTCGCTCTCTCACACAGGCACAAATGGGCTGTTTGTGTGGGGGGGGGAGGTCTGTCTTGGTGGCCTGGTCTTGCTCAGGCCACGGACCGGCACCGGGCTGCAGACTGGGGGTTGGGGACCTGTGTTCTATAATATTATGGAAAAATGTGACACCACAAGCACCTTCCCCACCAAGCTTACAGTGGAATAATCTTCTCTGGAATTCCAAAGGAAAGGGAATTTTCTTGAATTGTTGTCTAATGCTGATGTAGAGGAATAACTCATTCCCGAATCAGAATGTTTCTGTTACTTCCCATTTCAGTGCAGGGTTTGTCAGGATAATTTCTTAGTATCTCCTTCTTATGTATTTGTCATATCCTACTTAATTTTGGACTCATAAATTTGGACTCAAGGGACCTTGACTTTGAGCAGTATCGTAAACCATTGTAAATAAAATCTGTAATGGAAAGATTAGAAAACATTTGTTAATATTTCTGCTGAACTCTCTTATCTCAGTGAACTTCCCTTTACATTCATGTCCTTGGTTGCTGTATATTTGGAAGGCTGCAGCATAATAGGAGAAGTATGGGTTAATTGTAGAAGTTCAAGAAAAAGAACTGTGGGACACACAAATTGGAAGACTCTAGGTAAGGTGTAATGTTTGAAACAGTTTTAAATTTCCAATAAACAATTTTTAAAATTCTGCACCATTAGCATTTTTAATGCTTAAAATAAAATCGTATGGGGAGGTTAAAAATAAGCATTCTGTCAGATCGTGGAGGTCCACGACTTTGAACTCACTGTTTGTGGCTTTACAGTGTATTTGGAACAAATGCTTCCCTGTAGCTTAGCAAGCCATATTTAACTCATGCAATAAAATTCTATCCAGCCCACCTGCTATAACATATTTTTATTTATATCTGGCGTAAAGCCATATGGTCCATGTTAGAGGTCCTTGAAATATCTTGCTAGGTTTCATTATTGAAGGTAGCAAAGCTGCTTTAATTATTTTTCCCCTCTAGCTTTGCTGGTAATAATTCAAAGCATCTAATGTTATTTTATATAAATATTTATTTAATGTAAAAATGCCATTCTGTATATTTTACATTTCATTTATTACACAACAGATGTGGTTAAAAATAGCAGCTGGAGTTTTCTCCATTTCAGATTATATGCAGATTATGATCTAGTTTATACATGACTTCGCTGAATGGCCAACTCATAACATAAGAACTCAAGTTCCTCTGCCTTTCTCTTTACAGTCTTTCTCTGTCTTGGAATTAGCATTATTTGGGGAGCAGCAAGTCACAGGCACTCATATTACAATTGTGATTATTGGTAAATATAGTTTACAAAAAAAATCGGTCATACAATCTTTGTTCACTCTTTGAACCAATTTGTATTTTGAAACTCTTTATTGCCTTCTTTATGGCAATTCATATGTCACATTAGTTTATTATCATAGTGCCTAAAATAAAAATAAATGAGTGTGGGTTGAGGGAAAATAAAAGGAGCTGAGTCAATGTTCAGCTTTACTGGACATAACAAAAAATGCAATTTCTCAAGTTTGCTGTAGAAAAGCTGGAACTGTATCTTCAGTGGTTACTAATGTTCCTGAATCATTTTGTGTTTGCCCATGGCGCAGTTTCTGGAATGTCCTGTATATTCCACTTTTTTGCTGTGGTATGTGTGGGAATGGGAGGACATATGATCTGTGGATTCGATCTTTCCAGTTAGGAATTTTCTCTGGAAGAATCTATATCAGAAGTTGGTTCTGGGGGAATTCTTTTCAATACCCTGGGCATTGGTCTGTGATGCCCA
The DNA here is from genome assembly GCF_051106095.1 of Pogona vitticeps. Taxonomy (NCBI): domain Eukaryota; kingdom Metazoa; phylum Chordata; class Lepidosauria; order Squamata; family Agamidae; genus Pogona; species Pogona vitticeps. The sequence goes on along the minus strand of NC_135784.1, from coordinate 46,422,615 downwards.
TCAGGATCCAGTCCTGTCCCCCATATTATTCAACATCTATATGGAACTGCAGGGAGAGGTTGTCCAGACTTTGGGGCTTTTGGGGTGCCATTAGTATGTTGATAATACCCAACTCTATCTCTCCTTCCCATCTGACTCCAATAAAACTGTTCTGTGCTTAGACCAATGTCTGTTGTCAGTGATGGACTTAACAAACTGAGAACTAACTGAAACTTAATCCAGACAAGAGAGTCACAAGGCAAATCAGAGGACAGGGATTCAGTCTGTGTTGGATGGGGTTACACACTCCCTGAAAAGTCAGGGCTCCAGCTTGGATGTGCTCCTGGACTCAACCCTAAGCACAGATTTCAGCGGTAGCTAGGAGTGCAATTGCACAGTTAAAACTGGTGCACCAGTTGACCCTTTCCTTGAGATGTCTCATCTGCCCATGATGACACGTGCCTTAGCTATATCCCATTTGGATTACTGCATCATGTTCTACATGGGGCTGTCTTTGAAAATGGTTCAGAAACTTCAGCTGGTTCAAAATCCTGTGGCCAGACTGCTGACTGGCACTGGTTACAGGGAGCATGTAACCCTTATTGCAACAGCTTCACTGGCTGACAGTCTGTTTCTGAGCCCAATTCAAAGTGCTGACTGTTGCTTTTAAAGCCCTATACAGCATGTGTCCAGACTATTAGAAGGATTGTATTACCTCATATGTGAAGGCAAGAGGAGATGTGAAGGCAAGAGGGGAAGGGGACGACAGAGGATGAGATGGTTGGACAGTGTCACCTAAGCTACCAACATGAATTTGACACACCTCCGGGAGGCAGTGGAAGACAGGAGGGCCTGGCACGCTCTGGTCCATGGGGTCACAAAGAGTCGGACACAACTAAATGACTAAGCAACAACAAATTACCCCATATGAGCCTACTTGGCTTTTAAGATCTAGGGAGGCCTTTTTCTCCATTTCATCACCACCTCAAGCTTATTTGGTGAGGACACAAGAGAGGGCCTTCTCAGTGGCTGCTCCTAGGCCTTGGAATGCATTGCCCTGAGAAGCCAGGTTGGACCCCTCCCTTTTGTCCTTCTTTTGTCAGGCAAAGACCTTCCTCTTCAGGAAGGCTTTTAAGCAGTACGTTATCTCAGGAATGCTGTGTTTTAACTTACAGGTTTTTAAATGTTTATGAATTGTTTTTAAATTTATTTTTAAAATGTTAATATATTTAATTATTTTTAAATACAATATTTATATAGTGTTTTTAAGTCTGTTGTTTTATCTGTTGTGAACTCCTTTGGTCCTCTTTAGGGGGTGGATAAAGACAGCATATAAATAATTTAAACAAAATAATGAAAAATAAAAATACCTGATTCTAAGTTAATCAGGTGTCTTCCTACCCACCCAATTTTCAGGCTTTGTTTCATCACTATTTTTTATGTCCTATAGATGTATAATCTATGGACCTCTCTAGAGGCAAAATGATGAAACTGAGACTGTCTTACTTTGGGGACATCATGAGAAGGCAAGATTCTTGGAAAAAGATAATTACGCTTAGAAAGGTTGAAGGAAGGAATGCACTCCCTATGTAAGATAGGATAATAGGTTTTGCGTTGTTGTAAAGTATTGCCATTTCCACATATTTTGTATTTAAAATGGCCCTAACTTTGGACTAAACCCAGTGTTTGTCCCAACAGGACGAACCCCACTGAAATCCATGGAATTTACATAAGTGGTGACTCTTAGGTCCCATTCAGTAGATTCAGTAGTAGACTAGCATTGGATTTAGCTGTATTTATTAGAGCAAATGAATAAATGTCATTGGCATCTGTAATGTCAGTAGGGCAGACAAAAACTGACTAAGAGGTTTTATTCTCTGGAATTCTATATAAACAGTATTTGGTGTGCAGACCCCACATACTTAATCTTCTTTTTGTCAGTATTGCAGTCTCTGTGTGTCTGGTGGTGGCTGTTATCTAACAGTTGGTCTCAGATTATACTGATTTTCTCAGTGGCTAATCTCTACTGTCAGGCAGCCCTTGTTCTATTCCCTTTTCAATTAAATTAATTATTTAATTATTTTTATAATTAACTTGCTAGCCAATGCGAAAAGGAGCGAGAGAGTGAAAACTATCAGTATGGATGGTGTAATGTAAAGTATGAATATGACAAGCCTTTGTCCTGTTAAGTGTACAATCCCATATTAGAAACTGAGCTTGGAAGTGATTAGTTACAAATAATCAGTTGCTTGTAATTAAGTTTCTTTTTCTAGTAGCAATAGTATAATTACTTTTCATTCATGAGGTAACTTAATAAGAGATAATGTCTTTTGGGAGACAACTTTTAAATAACTTTGATAGTTATTGGAGTATGACCTCACTAAGTACTGGTGGAAGAAGAATATTACATAGTTCAGGTGCTAGCTTGTGCTGTCCCATGCTTTGTGCTCTTTATTTAGGTCAGTGGCTTGCAGCATTCATAATATTAAAAGTGCTTTTTTGAGAAATAGATAAATACCTATCATAGTAACCAACTATGTTTGAGTCTTGGACTATAATTGTTTGCTTTTTAAAAAAAGGAAAATTCAGACTTCAGTGCCCAAGAGGCAAGAGAAGAAAGGGAACAAGTGGGGAAGGGGTATGAGTATAACATTATCTGCTGGTTAATACTGCCTGGCAGCAGTGGGTGAGAGAGATAAGAGACAAATATATTCAGATGCTAATCATGCAGCTTCTGCTCAAGAATAATTGTTGTTATACTCAACAGGACAGGTGAAGCCCAATCCCCTGGATGTCACACTATTTAGGTGCACCTAAGTTTACATACACCCACAAATTCACATACATTACACTTAGTGTGGAAGAATTTTGTCTCCAGGGAAATTAGCATGATTATTCACTTTTTTCACTTAGATCTTTTTTCTCCTCTACTGTGAGTTTAGGCTTATCCTCCCCTCCTGTCCCACCACCTACTACCTCTTGTAGTAGTAGATTGATAATAGAATCCTATATGTGTCTACTCTGAAGTAAGTCCAGTTGAATTCAGTAAATCTTCAGGTCATGCAAATGGGTAGGGCCTTACGGAAATGTCCTTAAAATCTAGTCAAAAGTTCCAAGTGATTTATAATTTTGCTCCTAAATAAGATACCTTTTATACAGAGATATTCTATGTATTAGAAGACACTCTGAGCTTCCTTAGGTAGATTTATGTTTGGCATTAAAATCCTCAGAATTTCAGGTGAAGTTACAATTTTTTGTTTTTGTACATACGTGGTATTTTTACATAAAGGTGTGAAAGTCTGGTTGGAAACATGTCATCACAAGAAGTAGAGCTAGAAGTACCAGGGATTTTCAGGAAAGTGTTGTTTGAAGTTAAGCATTTTTTTATTTTCACAAGCAATTCTTCAGCCACAGTTTATATGGTTACTGTGATGGGTACATCTAAACATAGTAATCAGATTACACTGTAAGTAGAAGACGTAGAGTACAGTACATGATTTCTCTCCTTTGTCTCCCTCTCTTGCTCTTTTGCACAATAAAACCCTAAAAAATCTCAGCTGCCTCACTAATAAGATTCACATTTCTTTTATATACTTGCTTATTTTAATGAACATTTTACATTTGCCATGCTACATTAGCAAAGTGTCTCCTGATTTTATGTAACAAAGGTTTACATAGTGGTTTTCGAAGGACTAACTACTACTTCTTCTTTTTTTAAGCTTTTAAAATGCCGTAGTTCAGTCAACAACTATCAAGGAAGGATGGTGATACTGCTGTTGCATTACAAAGACAGAAGGCTGCTAAGTATCTGTTAGGGAGCTGTAATATAATGTAATTGCTGGGGGAAAAGGTTAGTTCTTACAAGGAGAGAGAATTAAGAATCCCTACCAGCTCATCAGTCTTCAGTTATTTTACAGTTGTAAAACTGGATGCTTGCTTTGTCAGACACCATTGGAGTTAGCAAAGTAGTGCGATGCAGCCTTGTATTGTTGACTAATGGCTCTTATTTGAACACTGTAGGAAGCTAGAGAGATTAAAAGCCACACTGCTATGTAGAGGCATTTGTCTTACACAGTTCTTAGAAAGATGTTCTGATGCCATCTCAACAGACTTGATCTCTTTGCTTACATTTTACCAAGCATTCCATTGCAGGGCAATTGCTACTCTCCACTCTCTTATGTTCCTCGAAGTGGCCCATGCTGAAATGATTGCAACTCATTGATATCTGTGCTGCTCTTAACTTGTCTTCTGCCATCTCTATTTTTTTTTTTTTTACTATGCTCTTCTGTCAAAATCAACTAATCACAAACGTCTTCCTGTTACCTAATCACCCAGCACTTTTTGTTTCTTTGTTTTGATAAACATATTTATCACTTCCAAGCCTTGTCTTCCTTACTGGATTCATTCTCTTATAGCCTTTTAGACGCTTCCTTTTTAATTCCTTGCCTCCTCCGAATATTAAACCTAGAGTGTATTGTGAAGTCACTCATACCTCCAATACAGTGTGCCCACCCCCAAAGTTGAAAAAATTTAAGTTCATGCTTTCGATGCTGTCACTGTCAAGCATATCAGTACCAGCCCAATATTAGCACGCGCACGGCACACACACATATAAGAATAATGAGCCTGGTAATATGAACCCTACAGTGAACTTTGTATCAACCCAGGCAAAGAGATGCTAGCCACTGGAGAATAGCCTTTCCCCAATGCCAAAGTTTTGTATCTGGCTCAGTTTTTATTTTGCAAGACTTTTTCAGGCACAATGTTCTCATGCCACAAAATAGCCTCAAAATGGAGAGGGAACTGGGCTTTGGGACACCCCAGGTCATATAACCATCTTGAGTCCCTTACATATTGAGAAATGTGGCAAATAAATAATATAATATAATATAAAATCTGAGAGAGGATCCCACAGCATTGTATCTGGCCTGATTACCATCAAGAGAAATGTGTGGGGCCCATGAACCAAGCAGAGATGCTCCATTGCTCTTTCTACAAGCCACTACTGGATCCTCTACAACAGTGGTCCCCAACCTTGGGCCTCCAGATGTTTGTGGACTTCAACTCCCAGAAATCCTGGCCAGCAGAGGTGGTGATGAAGACTTCTGGGGGTTATAGTCCAAGAACATCTGGAGGCCCAAGGTTGGGGACCACTGCTCTACAAGGTGTTATACAGTGTTGTCAGAATGAAGCTTTGATTGGGTGCCAGGCACTGCTAAGTATACTTCCACCTTGCCAATAATAACAAAAATATTATAAAAGAAGAAGGAACTGGGTGTCTGTACCCAAACTGAAGTTTCCCCCACCCGAAATAAGATAAGCAAAACTCAGGGTAGCTTGGGTAAGATAGCACAACACTGCATTCAACACAATACTTTGGAGTGCACAGTTCTTTCAAACATAATTTCCCACACCAAGAGCAGCTAATCACTGGGCAGTGGGTGCTTTTCCACAACAATTTGAGGTGAAGCACCCCTTGTTCTGTTTCATTATCAGCCCCCAATCACATGTAAATAATATTTATGGTACTTAGAAATGTATATGGACATTTCAACTCTGCCATAAGCTTTGGGTCATTTGTTTATTTGTTTTATTTATAGACTGCCCTTCTCCTGAGGTGGCTGAGGGTTATGTCAAAATATACCACCTTTGTGAGTGGCTCATAGAGATGGGGGTATTTGTATACAAATATGAATATAACCCTGGGGAATTGGAAATGAGGGTCCGGCCCAGTCATGCTTCCGATGGCAGTGGCGGCCTCGCTCATCGTTCCAGTCACTCCTGAGGTCTGCTCTCTTCCTGCTCAGCTGGCTACTCGGCAGCTTTACAGGAAGACTCGTCCTCCCTCCTGCTGCCTGGAGTGTCTAGCCGAGCAGGAAGAGCAGGGGTCTGGAGTGATTGAAAGGATGAGCGAGGATGCCACCGCTGCTGGACGCATGAGTGGATAGTCCGTCCTGAGGGGCCAGACCCTCCTTAAGTCCAGCTGCATGAGAATATTTGTAATACCCCCATCTCTAGTGGCTCACCATTACATCTGGCCCTGTTCTGCAGGTACACAAGCCTTTCCTTTCTTGGGAAGATCCAGCAGTTAGCAGGAGGCACACAGAAAGTAAAAGTTAACTTGAAATATGGAAGCTGCATTTCTGACATGGCATATATGCCAAACAGTATCATGGTGGTTTTTGAAAGGTTTGTAGTACTTTTCTTATGTATCTAATTTCAAGCAGATGATAATCCCTTGAAAATATCCCACCAGCATCATGTAATCTGATGTATCTAATGGATCAGTCTGGAAAGACACATACAGTGGTGCCCCGTATAGCGAGGTTAATCCGTTCCGAATTAACCTTCGCTATACGAAAACATCGCTGTGCGGGCAAGGAAAGCCTATTGGGATGCATTAAACTTAGTTTAATGCATTCCAATAAGCGTCCAAACTTACCCTCCAGCGATGTTTTCGCGTCCGGCGGCCATTTTGGAGCCGCCGATCAGCTGATCGGCGGCTCCAAAATGGCCGCGGATGACCCGAAATGCCCCCCCGCAGCGTTTTCGCGACCTCCGTAAGCAAGGGGAGGACGCGAAAACACTGATAGGGGGCCATTTCGGGTCATCCGGCGGCCATTTTGGAGCCGCCGATCAGCTGTTCGGCGGCTCCAAAATGGCCGCCGGATGCCCCAATCGTCGCAAAGCGAGTGCGGCGATTGGGGCAGATCCGTATAGCGATCCCCAAAAAGGGATCGCTATACGGATTCTTCGTTAAACGGTGCGCTCGTTAAGCGAGGCACCACTGTATGTGGAAGGTATCCCAAACAGATCCATAGTTGCCAAATCCTGGTATCTTTGGTTGGATGAGAAAAACTGTACCTCAGTGCAACCAGAATGGACAATTCCTGGGCAAGATGAAAAGAAGTTCCATGAGGGCTGGGCTGGCTATTAGCTAAATCTATCTGTTTGCCTGAAGCAGTGGAGTACTGGGGACACCAGTTGCTGTTACTGTCTGAGTTGGCCATCTCCCCTGATTCTTATTCCCTTCTGTTGTGTACCAGTGTACCCTCTTACAGGAGTGGCCCACCAAAGTTCCACAACACTTACTAGAAGCAGGGGGAGGAGGAGGAGGAGAAGAATGTCTGAGGTGCCTTTCTGCCTGCCACTGCCTGCCCATGTACTCCATGGCTGCCACTGGGAGATGCTTTGTGTTGGATGATGCATTATTTCTAGAGAGGTATCTAGGTGGACGATGACAGAGAGAAAAGCATCTCCACTGCCTCCTTCCCCTGATTCTTCCCACCTCAATGAATTTTATAGGATTTGGATGTGTATGCAGCGGCGTCATTTACAGTGGCCCCTCAACTTACAGATGGCTTGACTTACAGACTTTTCGAGTTACAGACTTCTCTGGCCACAATATTTAGGTTTGACTTGCAACCGAAGAATCGGCCTACGGACCAGAAAAAAACCAAAATGGAACAAAAACCGCCGGTTAGGGGATTAATCGGTTTTCAATGTATTGTAGGTCAATGGAGACTCAACGTACAGACTTTTCAACCTGCAGCCACCGTTCCAGTACGGATTAATTCCGTAAGTCGAGGGTCCACTGTACCACCTCAGGTAGCAGGAGAGCTTTTGCCACCACTGAGTTCTGCGAACTGATGCACCACAGCAATTAGTGTTGGCCATCCTGCTGAGGGACCTTGTGTTTAGAAACAATTTTACTGGAACAACAGTACTATAGTGGCATACATTTCACAGTGGGAAGTTATGCTATAAAGAGGGCAGACATTTAGATTTCCATAAAATAGTTCCTTAACAATGATAATCACATTTATTGTTCCATAAATCAAATTAGGTCCCATTCAGTATCAGTTTCGACATGAAACCAAGAGATGTAGAAATTTCTTAGGCCAGCATCAAATATGAAGACAAGAAGAGCTGTGCTGCTAGATCAGACGAGAGGCTAGATCTAGGCTAGCATTTTGTTTCCACTGTGGCCGGCTAGATTCCTATCAGAAATCCTTAAGTGGAACATGAATACTAAATTAAAAACTAGGCTATTTAAGCAGGCCTTCCCTCCAGTCAGCTAAGTCTTTTTTTTCTCCTCCTCCTTTCTTATTCTATCCCATCTTGGTACTCTTTTCTTAATTTAATTGCCTTAATTAATATTGTAATTGTATTTTTACATTTTTTTATATTGATCTATTTTATGCTGTAAGCCGCCCCGAGTAGACGTGGTCTAGAGGGGCGGGGCATAAAATAAATAAATAAATAAATAAATAAATAAATAAATAAATAAATAAATAAATAAATAAATAAATAAATAAATAAATAAATAAATAAATAAATGGCGCACACTCTCCCACTGTTCCCAGCAAATGTTATTAAGGTTTGCTGGCTCTGATGTGTTATGTTACGGGCTGTCAAGTCAGTGTATAATTATTACTATTAATATTTTGAGCAGGGGCGTTGTACCATAGTAATAATAACTTGCTATCAGGTCAAGTTTCCAGGATCTTCTAGGCAGAGGGTATTTAGCAGTGGTTTACCATTCATTTCCTCTGGAAGCACTCTGGGATCATGTGGATTTCCCAAGGCTACACAGGCCAGTTCTTTTCGCAGGAGCCACCGTATGGAATCATATTCCCAGATGCTGTATCAGAAGCCAAGGACCAGACTCACTGAGCTATCCAACCAGATATGATACCATATTGAGGTTGGAAAAGAACAGTGGCACCAAGAAAAGGAGTAGTGGGAAAAGATTAAAAATCTAAGAAGAGGAAATTGAAAAAAGAAAAGAAAAGAAAAGAAAAGCCTCTGTTCTGCCTTTTCCCGTATGATTGCCAGATAGAACAGTTCCTCAAATGTTCAGGAGTATGCACATCAGCTCTTATCGTCCTTGGCCCAGCTCCAACATCAGTGGATACTGTTCTAGTCTTTCAACATTGCATCGTCTAACCAGTGTGTTAATTTTGAATTGAGCACAGCCTTAGCAGGAGTCATGTCCCTTTTTCTTCATCGTGCCGGAGCAAAGCCTTTTCCTGCTGCTTAAAACTGCAGTTTTGGATAAAAGGATATGTAGTGAGTTCAAGAAAATAAGGAGATCTTCTGTTAATACTGGATAACCCTTTTAACTTCAGAAAGCTTAGAGTCAAATTTGGCAGAGCTTACAAGTGTAGCAACCAGTAGTATACCCAGGGGAATAAAAACTTTTTTCTTTCATATTTGGACTGTGTTATATGTACCTCTCCCCTTCATGGATTGCTGCCTTGTCGTGCCAAAGGGGCTTGAGTAATTCAGAGGAGCTATGGGCTAAGCCGTACAGGAACACCCAAGACAGACAGGTCATACTGGAGAGTTCTGACTAAACACAGTCCACTTGGAGCAGGCAGTGGCAAGCCACTCCAGTATCTTTGCCAAGAAAACTCCATGGACAGAAAGAAAAGGCTAAAAGATATGACATGGAAGATGGACACCTCAGGTCGGAAGGTGGCCAACATGCTACTGAAAAAGAGCAAAGAACAAGTGCAAGTAGCTCCAGAGCTCATGATGTGGTTGGGCCAAAGCCGAAAGGACGCTCAGCTGTGGACGCGCCTGGAAGTGAAAGGAAAGTCCAATGCTGCAAAGAAAATACTGCATAGGAACCTGGAATGTAAGATCTATGAACCTTGGTAAGCTGGATGTGGTCAAACAGGAGATGGTAAGAATAAACATTGACATCCTGGGCGTCAGTGAACTAAAATGGATGGGAATGGGCGAATTCAATTCAGAAGATTATAATATCTACTATTGTGTGCAAGGATCCCATAGAAGAAATGGAGTAGCCCTTATAGTAAAAAAAAAGTGGGAAAAGCTGTAATGGGATACAATTTCAAAAATGATAGAATGATTGCAATTACAAATCCAAGGAAGACCTTTCAACATCAGAGTAATTGAAGTTTATGCACCAACCACCAATACTGAAGAGGCTGAAATAGACCAATTCTATGAAGACTTACAACACCTTTTAGAACTGACACCAAAGAAAGATGTTTTTCTCATTCAAGGGGACTGGAATGCTAAAGTAGGGAGTCAAGAGATAAAAGGAACAACAGGGAAGTTTGGCCTTGGAGAGCAAAACAAAGCAGAGTTTTGTCAAGAGAAGAAGCTGGTCATCACAAACACTCTTTTCCAACAACACAAGAGGTGACTCTACACATGGACATCATCAGATGGGCAATACCGAAATAAGATTGATCAGACTGATTATATTCTCTGCAGCTAAAGATGGAGAAGCTATATACAGTCAGCAAAAACAAGACCTGAGCAATTGTGGCTCTGATCATCAGCTTCTTATAGCAAAACTCAAGCTTAAACTGAAGAAAGTAGGAAAAAACACTGGGCTAGTCAGGTATAATCTAAACCAAATCTGTTATGAATACACAGTGGAAGTGAAGGACAGATTCAAGGAACTAGTTTTGGTGGACAGAGTGCCTGAAGAACTATGGATGGAGGCCTGTAACATTGTACAGGAGGCATCAACAAAAACCATCCCAAAGAAAAGGAAATGCAATAAAGCAAAGTGGCTGTCCAATGAGGCCTTACAAACAGCAGAGAAGAGAAGGGAAGCAAAATGCAAGGGAGATAGGGAAAGTTACATGAGATTGAATGCTGTCTTCTAAAGAATAGCAAGGAAAGACAAGAGGGCCTTGTCTAAATGAACAGTGCAAAGAAATAGAGGATAACAATAGAAAGGGAAAAACCAGAGATCTGTTCAAGAAAATAGGAGATGGGATCATGAAGAGTCAGACATGACTTAGCGACTAAACAACAAGAAATATATACCTCTACTTGGCTACTCTACATCTCTAAATATTGCTGACATGTATGAGTGAATGCCTTTTTAGTGCTGTGTTATGCAGAGACACTTGGTATATGGTTCTGATGCTTTACAATCTCAGACTTTTTCTCCTTCTTCATCTCTGTGTTGCGTGCTTCTTTGTATAGGATGCAGTTCCATGTTCTCAAGAGGAATTCCAACAAATAGAGGTATTTTAACATCTGAATATGATTAAGAAGTTGTTTCTTATTTTATTTAAATAAGCCAGGGCAATAAAGTAGGTAACAGTACTTGTGTGAATTGTGATTCAGTCAGTTGACTTTTATTTTATTTTTTAAAACATATGCCTCAATTAAATATAAGAAAAGAGAACACTTTTGGGGTGTGTGGTGGAAGCTGCTGGAACCTGATTTTGAATTATTTGAAAACAAGAATAATTTGTATTTTTTAAAAGAAATCAGAATAAAACCCTTCCACTGTGGAAGTTTCATGATCTGTAGTAAGATTGCATAAGGGCACAGAATAAGGCATCTGATTAATTATGTTTCCCCCCCTCCCCATCTTGGTATTCTGTTTATGAGAATTACACGACTCTTTATTAACTCTCTGGAAGAAAGTAGTGTTACAGAATGAGATTTCCTTCATCTGTTACCCTGTAGGTAATTTTTGTGCTTTTCCCAGTATTTAAGTGCCTCTTAACTGCTTGCTGTCCATCTGTATACCATTCATAGTACTGTAAACTAGTATATGTAGCATGACCTTGTAACTTGCTTTGTTTGTGCATCTGCCAGGACAATATGTTGCCTTTCCTTAAAATGCAAATAGGCTGCATAAGGCAGAGAGCTCCTTAGTCAATAAATAAATTGAGGTTAGGAGAGGAAAAAAAGCCCTGTACCTAATACCCATTTAATTTAAATTCATTTTATAAACATAAAGACGCCTTTTAAGAGAAGCTTTAATTCAGACTAGCACCTTGATTTGTGGTTGCCATGGAGAATCAAATCTGTCATTTGACAAGAAAAGTCACCCATTTATGACAGCACTTTATCTTGTCTCTCCAGGGGAAGAAAATGTCAAAAGTGAGAGCAGGGGGGAAAAAAATAAAGCCTTGAAACACCAGAATTTCTTGATTTCATTTTTATTATTCAGCTATCATATCCCTTCTGATAATAGCAACTTGGTGAAAATAAATAACGTTCCTACAGTAAAATCAAATATTTCCTATTGGAATGGACAGGGCTCTTTGTGACTGTCAGCGCTGTGAAGTCTGGCAAGAAACAGTGTTATTAGATAAACCCACAGTGCCCAAATCCCATTTTCTTTTCATTATAGTGTCAAAATAATTACACCTGTGTAATTTGGGTAAGAAATTGTAGAATAAGTAAAATGGTCCGTCGGAACAGATTGCTTTAAGGCTGTGTTATTATGGGGTGGGGTTTCCGGCAGGCTGTAGCAAAAAGAAAGTGGTGTTATAAGAAGTATTCAGAATTTCATTAGAATAAAGATTCATGGTTAGCCTTTCATATTATTGGAAAAGAACAGTGGAAGGCAAATTCTATATTCCATTTACAATTTTAAGTCTCTCTCTCTCTCTCTCTCTCTCTCGCTCTGTTTTTGTTTGTGTGTGCGCGCGCACACACATTGTATAGTAGTTTACGGAAGAGAGTTAAAAGGCAAAGGTCCACTCCCCCTTTCTTTTAACACTTCTGACCTGAGTTTCTTCAGAGAATCCCAGAGATACTGTGTGAATCCTAGTGTGATCAAGGACTCTTGGAAAGTGATTGTATTTCAGAAAGCTTAGGACTAATAAGAATGGAGTAATTCTAGGAATGTGGCCAGAAGTTACAACTGTTTATATTTGGTGCATCTACTGTACCAAATCTGCCTTAGGGGCAGAAGTGGTATTTTCTTTTCTTTACAGTGAATCTTAAAATGCTCTTTAAGTGTCCATGCTTAAATAATCAACGCTGTGCTGCTTTTCTTGAGAGAGCTTCTCTGCCCCCAGGCCTGTTAATGCATTGTATGGTTGAATGTGGTTCAAATATAATCTTGTATCAATGAGATAGTATTAGAATAAAGTCTTTTAGTAAGGGTTTAGTGTAAATATAGAGTGGAGGGAGCTTCCTTCTGGAACACTTATGCCTGAGCTGGAAGAGATTATATTCACCCCCCCTTCTTCTCCCCGCTTCTCCCCCTCCCTGAACAAAAACCTGGAGAAAAAAAATCTTACCCTTTCCCTCCCCCCCAATTTTTGAAGAATTGTTTGTGATGTTTATTCATGGCCATTATGACTTGGGATTTGCTAGAAGGATAGTCCGTATAATAATCCCCATTCTACCATTGTTAAGTTAGTGCATGACAAGCCTTTAGTACTAAAGGAAAGACAACAGGAAAAGAAAAGATGAAATGAAAAAGTTTCAACCTTGAGAACAACCCCTTGAAATGTATTTCAGTGGATACCTGTTTATATTCTCTTTCACAACAGTCTGAAAATATATTTCCTTCCAAAGGAACTTAACTTCATATGATCCATATACATTGCTATATTTTATATTTGATACAAAGAAGTATTCCATGAGTGTGTGATTGTTTGTAAATGGTTAGATGCAAGCTGAGAAATAATTTCTGCTGTGCTTGGATATTGTACAGGAATATTGAGTGTTTCAATATAGGGGATTATTATAATATTGGTTATTTTAATAGTTTTAATATTTTTCTGAAGTTTTAATATTGTTGAACGCTGTTCAGAGACTGTTAGTAATGGCACAGCTAAAAAAATCTTGCAAATAAATAAAATAAGTATAAATATATTTTAGGGTGATAGAATTGTTGCCTGGACTTATCATAGATAGGTGTGATACCAGCAAAGGGAAATGTTGACTCCAAGTTAAAATAAACTGAAAGGCACACGACTAGCCAGTGATCTCACCAAAAATGAGAATGAGGACCACCCAAAAGCTTTCCAAAATTTGTGTAAATTTCCATATATTTAATTTATGTTAATATATGCAAATATATGCATAATTACAAAAATAATTGAAAATCCTATACAAATCAGCATGTGGGAGATACTAAGTGACATGTAGCTAAGGAAGGGAAAATGGTCTGCACATTCAGAAATTCTTCTGATTGTTATATTACTGTTAAATGTGTTTCCAGAGTACCTTTTGTTTGAGAATGGAACTGAATGAGAAAGGAATAGATCAACAGTACATCTGATGACTAATGTCTCTAAACATATGCAGAAAGTCTGTTAACTTTGACCTTAAGTTACTAATTCTTTTTTTTAAAGAAAGAAGTATGGCCAATGTAATCCTATACATATCTACTTAGAAATAAGTCCTACTGAGTTCAGTACTCCTGGTTAAGTAAAAACTCTGGAACAACATCTTCATCACTGCAAAAGTACAGTGGTTGTGTCTGTACTGGGAGCAGTTAGAAAGGGTGAAACACTTTTTCTTCAGAACCCCTGTTTACTCCCTGACAATGGAAGTTTGGGGGGAGAAATTGAGGCTACAAACATGTAGAGATTCCCAAATTTTAGAGGATAGATAAACAAGTTGTGACATAAGGATATCTGCAAGTGGGATCTGAAGGCCTTAGGAATGGACCTCAACAGATGGGAAACTTTGTCATCAGGGCGTTCAGGCTGGAGGTAGGCGGTGCAGCATGGCCTCTCCCAATTTGAAGAGACACTTGTTCAGCAGGCCGAGGCAAAGAGACAGTTCCTAAAGCAGCCAAATCAGGGAACTGGACAAGGGACATATTGTATTTGTCTGCAGTGTAGAAGGCATTGTCACTCTCGAATTGGCCTTCTCAGCCACACTAGACGCTGTTCCAAGTCCTCCATACAGAGCACATTACCATAGTCTCTCGAGACTGAAGGATGCCTACTACTACTACTAGATAAAGAAAAAGAGAAATAATTAAAAAGTAGACCTGTGAGACCAGAGGCGAGGCAATTGAAGCTCTCGCCGGAGTATTGTCCTCCCCTAAGAAGGAACAGGGGACCCAGACAGAGACAGTGGCTCCCCGCATCGTGACAGTACATTAGGGAGTGGACACCCGGGATCTAGAGCGGGGTATGACAGGACTCTCGGTAGCAACCCAAACAGGGTTGGAAAAGGCGGGAACAAGAGAGAGAGGAAGACCGTTCGTCGAGGCGGGAAATGCTGATATAAAAGGAGATGCAATACCCGGGGATTGGGAGTTAATATGGGTTGAAGATCCCTGGACAGGGAGATGTGAGAAGGTGAAGGTGCCTCGGGAGGAGGCAGATTACAGAAGGAGATGTGGTTTACCCCCCAAACCATCTTATTGGGGGGAATCCAAAGCTAGAGAGTGGCGAAGGCGTCTGAGGGAAGAAAAAGAAGCGGTGGAAAGAGAGGAGTGAGAGAGATGAGCATGGTGTCTGGAGAAGGATCGCCGGAGGAGGTATTTACTGGACCTTGGGACCCCTATGCAGAGGGAGTCGACCCCTTCGACCTGGAGGGAAGAGATGAGGAGACCCTTCCCTTAATAGACATTGACGTTGATAACCGGGACCATGTAGACACTAACCCTTTTGTCAAGGGTCCTTGGTATAAATCCGGTTATAACCCATTGTTGCAAGACTTATGGACACCCTCGTTTGACCAGTTGGCAGTGAGAGACAAAGCTACAAACAAGTTCAATGTTGATAGTTCTTTGTTTAATGTTCAAATAAATCCCAGTTCTGATTTCACAAAGACTGAGCAGCCTGTGTTTGTGTCTAATCAGCCTGAGGTCATAGTAGAACCCTCACAAGACCATACTTCAGAATGAGTAAGCATGAGAAACACGTCACATTTTTTAAACATACGTTGTATTTTATGTATATGAGAAATATGTAGGACTGAGGCCTCCATTAACTTCAGCCTCCTCTATTATTGATGATCAATGAGAATTCAAGGCGCTCTAGAAGAATTCAGGGATCTTTCTGTGATTTTTATCTCTTTCAATGGGAATGTTAGCTGAGATTTCAGCTGCTTTGTAAGCCAAGTCTTGAAGACATAGCCTCTAGTACCTTTTCACAGACACACGTGAATGCTCAAGTGCATGTGCAGTCACGTACACAATTTCTCACCAGACAAGTCCTTCACTAGACCTTTAGGAGAACAAGTTCCAATTTCCTAAGCTGTCCAACCAAGCATCTACTTAGTGGACATGCATTATGGAGTTAAATGATTTCAATACCTCTTTAACAGTCATGGCTCCATGCAATGAATCCAGGCTTTTGTAACCTTGTGAAGTACAGTGGTGCCTCGCACAGCGAGGTTAATTCGTTCCGGATTAACCCTCGCTGTGTGAAAGCATCGTTGAACGGGGCAAGAAAACCAATTTGAACACATTAAACAGTGTTTAAAGCGTTCCAATTGGGCTGAATACTCACCGTTCAACGATGCTGACAGCCATTTTCGCGCCCTCCCCTCACTGAACGAGGGCGCGAAAACGCTGCGATCAGCTGTCCGGTGGGTCCAAAATGGCCGCCAGAACAGCCGAAAGGGCCGGGCGCAGCGTTTTCGCGCCCTTGGTAAGCGAGGGGAGGGCGCGAAAACGCTGCACGCAGCCATTTCGGCTGTTCCGGCAGCGTTTTCGCACCCTCCCCTTGCTTACCAAGGGCGCGTAAACGCTGCACCCGGCCCTTTCGGCTGTTCCGGCGGCCATTTTGAAGCTGCAGAACAGCTGATCGGCGGGTCGCAAAGCGAAGGTCGGTAAGCGAACCGCTTACCGCCCTTCGCTCTGTGATTCCTGCCCTATCTAGGTGCCGTTTTGCGATCGCTTTTGCGATCGCAAAAACGGCACCGTTGCGCGGATTCGTCGCTCTATGGAGCGACCCTTCTGCGAGGCACCACTGTATTTAGAATTTGCTGCCAGAGATCTCTAGTACACTTATAGATATCTTTGGCAGAATATTCTAAGCGCTTCAGCAAATTATAAATCCCAAGAGTTTTTTTAATATGGGCTATGATAGTTAAAAAGGTCTTAAAGTGTGTAAATCAGACACTTACAGGGCTTCCAATGAACATTTGGGCCACAGGCCTTTCAGTGCCTTAGAAAATATTTGCTTTTGTTTAATTCCAGTGCTAGGCTTCAGTTATAATAGACACTGTACATAGTTAAGCAATGTTGTTTTGTACAAGATGTTAAATTTGTTCATAGAATAGGCTGACGTGCTATTTTATTGGATGTTTTTGCTAATTGGTTAAAGACAATGTCTGTGTTGATAAATGCTACTATCTAATACAAATGTTGTCAGATTTTTCCTTGTCTCAAGAGTGATAGATACTTGCCAACTTCCAATTTAAAAAAATTGTCTCCAGGGTGGAGCCTGGAAAAGAGTATGAGAGATGGTCTATGCCCAAAGTTCTTTGCTAATTTAAGAATCAGTTTACATTTTCTTTTGACAGAAGATTCATTACAATCCTGTTTGTGAAACCTGATGACAAATTACAGGATTGACAAAATTTGATTAATCTCATTTAATTTTATTAAACTTTTATTAAAATTAAGAATATTATGGAATATAATGGAGACACCATGGAGAACAGGTGCCCATTCAGCACCTTCCTTTAGCATTCATGGGGATAAGGAGAGATAGTCTCTGCTATAATGCACAATATTTGAAGGTGGCTTGGTCTTGAACAGGCAATTAAGAGCTATTAGCTGCACAAAATGCTTGCTTCTTGTTTGTTCACATAGACCAATCTAGCAACCTGTACTTTTAGATTCTCCCTTCTTGCAGAGGCAGATGGCTATGGAGACTACCTTGATGAGTGTCTGCACTTTTAAATTTACCACCATATCACTGGTTTTGCCTTGATTTGTTCTGACCTGCTGGCTACCTCCCGAACCTGCCTGGTTAGTTGGAAGAGTGGGGCATGGCTTTTGCTTGATGTTGTGCATGGCAGAGAGAAGTGCTGCAGTTCTAAAGCTTCACATTTGTTTCATTTTCATTTAAATAGTTTGCCCCAGATCAGCCAGTCCAATACTACCTTCTGCGAGGGTCTGATCAATGAGGGCACCAAAGCACTGGGGCAAGCAAGGTAGGCTTTTCCCTGCCAGTCCAGTCATCGTTATGCTGTCTTTGTTACCTCTGTGCAGGTGGTATATGATTGGTAATTGTTTTTTGCTGACATATTTGCTCTTTTAGCTGCCATTTTTGCTCTGAAGTATGGTGACTGATCTAAAGAAGGTTGAATGAGCATCATGACTGAATGGACGGGCCCCAGTTCCCCCAGCTATAGTCAAATGTCTGTGCTGCTCCACTGATCCTCCTTGAGCTGACTCTGAAAAGTGTGTGATTAAGCATGGAATCATTTCAGATTCTTAGTTTCACCATTTATATTCCATGGGTGTATGGTTTTTTTAAAAAAACAGTTTTACAGCATTAATTGAGTTCCTCCATGCTAGAAAGCCCGATCAAACCTTGCTTGCTAACAAATGGAAAAGCTTCCTGATTGTTTTTGTGTTGGAAAAGCATGGTTTACATGGCAGCAGTTCCTCCAAACCTAAATCTTTAACAGATATTGCCAGAGCTCCTGCTGAGCAAATATGTCAAACGTAAATTATGTGGGAAATAAAATAATGTATTCATTTCTATTTGTCGGCATTTCAGTGGCACTGCAGTATTTGAGCAATTCACAACATCTGTGAGGTTGGAAACGCTTGTGCCCATCATGAAATGGGAAGAACCGAGACATGTGGGTGTGAGATAATCTGTCTGTGGCTAGGAATAGAACTTTAATCTCTTGAGTCCCAATCCAGTGTCTAGCCACAGGGCCTTCCTTCAGGGCAAGTGGGTGGTCAAGAAGCAATGTGATCTTCCTCTTCCTTGATCTTGTGTTTGTAAGCCTAGGAAGAAAAGGAATAAATGCTGTTTGGAAAGCCTTAATGTTATTTTACCACCTTGAAAGCCTTCTAAAGTGTACATTATTATGATTTATTATTTATTTTACTAACCTGAAAACCTCTCAAGGTGTACACACACACACACACACACACACACACACACACACACACACAGAGAGAGAGAGAGAGAGAGAGAGAGAGAGAGAGAGAGAGAGAGAGAGAGAGAGAGAGAGAGAGAGAGAGAATTTAGATGATGCCATCACAGTGCACAGGCTTTGCAGAGTAACTTTAGAAAAAAAATAGATCCTGGCTCCTAAGAGTTTATTTATTTATTTATTTATTTATTTATTGGATTTATATACCGCCCCATAGCGCTACAAGCACTCTCCGGGCGGTTTACAATTTTAATTATAAAGGCTACACATCCAGATTCCACCACTTGGGGAAAGGAAGGCATGCAGACAAAGTTTAAAGGAGGTGAATATACATAAGCAGTCACACATATTTCAGCTTCCTTTAAGCTAGATGATATTCAAGGGAGTTAAAGGCATAGTCCAGTGGTAAGAGAAAGCAAATTATGACATCATAGTCAGATAAATCACTATATTTCTTATATATCTATTGGCCTGTTTGACAATCAGTAAATAGACTAAACTTGAGAGGTTTAGAGGTGTGTAAAATAAACAGTACATTGGAATAATCATGAAGAAGAATCCCATCACATCCTTTACCTAGTCTTTTCAGGCAATGGTTTCATCACATATTTAATGTCCCCAAGTATTACCGAATTGTTAACTTATTATATTTTAAGTAATAGTGCTTTTGTACATCTTTGGTACAAATAACAAAGAGGCAACACACTGATTTAAAAAAAAGTAATCACATAATTTTGTTCATGTTAGCTCATCCATTGTTAAGTTACTGTTTATATCTCCGCCCTATATTATATTGCTGCCCAGAGTAGACTATCTGTCTAGGTGGGTGGGGTATAAATCTAATAAAATAAATAGATAGATAGATAGATAGATAGATAGATAGATAGATAGATAGATAGATAGATAGATAGATAGATAGATAGATAGATAGATAGATAGATAGATAGATAGATAGATAGATAGATAGATAGATAGATAGATAGATCTCAACCAAAAGTTTAAGATGCCAAAGCTCCCCCAGTGAGTAAAAGGTTGCATCAATGAGCAAAAACTCCTCATCCCTGTTCCAACTGCTTCTGTAGGTCTCCACACCACATTTCTTGGTGTCAAGAATAATTTTTGGATAGAGAGAGAGAGAGTGCAGGAAAGCCTGTTTGAATCCTCCACACTTAGAGAAAAGTGTGTGTGTGTGTGTGTGTGTGTGTGTGTGTGTGTGTGTGTGTGTGTGTAAAAGCAAGCGGTGCTAATTGAGGAAACCTGGAAACCTTAGAACGATGTTGGGAATGCGAAAGTATAGAAACACTTTGTGCATACTCACTGAGTTCCTTTTAGTAATGGTTGGGCCATTCCACTACTAGATATAATGGAAAAGATGGGTACTCACTGTTTTGTAGTCTTTTCTCACAGCTCTTTCCGTTCCAACATTTTACTGAAGAACAGTTACTGACCTATACAGTGGGGTCTTGACTTGAGAACTTAATCCGTATTGGAAGGCGGTTCTCAAGTCAAAAAGTTCTCAGGTCAAATCTGCATTTCCCATAGGAATGCATTGAAAACCATTTGATCCGTATCTGCTCTTTTCCGTCCATAGAAACTAATGGGAAGCTGCTATTCCGCCTTCGACCACTAGAGGGGGATATTTTGTTTCTTTTTTTCTTAGGTCAAGAAAGGTTCAGGGAAGGCAGGGAAAATACTGTCCAGGCAGTACCAGGCAGTCTGAAGACTGTCTCCCAATCCACTCTCTAAACGCTGGGAGGAGTGAGGAAGCAGACAGGCACCCTTTTCACTGGCCAACAAGTTAACTGAAAGTTCACATTTTGCACTTTCCCTGCCTCCCACGTGGGTTTTTTTCAGTTCTTAACTCAAATCTAAGTATGTAAGTCAAGTCATTATTTTCCTATGAGAGTGGTTCTTAAGTCAAAATGTTCTTAACTCGAGACATTCTTAAGTCAAGACCCCACTGTATAGGACAAAAGGAACTATCATCAGGATAGGGGCCAAGTTGTTCCTCTTACTCTTAGTTAGTTCTCTGAGTCACTTAATTGTTTTTTAGAAAACCCTATTCAGTCATTATGAAATGAGGATTAAATAAAATATCTGAGGAGGAGGAATGTACTAGTCCCACCCCGCTCTATGACTTCATTTGCTTGCCTCAAGTTGATGATGAGGCAAGCAAATGTTAAGCGAGATCCTTCTCTATTCGCACAATCTGGAGTTCTGGAAAATCAACATTCTGAGTCATTTATTTCAGACTGTTTCTTGAGGCCTGTTCAAGCATTAACTTTGTATGTGTTCTACACGTGATTTTTTTGCCTATGATTTTTGTTCATTTGTTTCTATCTGAGTTTGTTACCTCATGTTTTATCCTCTTTATAGATTAAAAAGGGTGAATAAAAATTTCCCAAAATAATGTTGTAATAGGGTGTTTAGAACTGGTGGTTTAGGTGTCTGACTGCTGAGCCAGTTGACTGGGTTGGACTTGATTATTTATAGGGTCACTTCGAGATCTGCAGTTCTCAGACTATTATTATCATTAACTTAGGGAAATCAAACTTTAGCATGTTGCCAGTAGAATCTGAATGTCAGCGTACCCAGCATCCAAGAATTTAGAGAAAATGCATCTCGTGTATTGTGCTGGTTGTTAGAATATATTCCATAGGACGGTTGTTTTGTGTATTATTAATACACAAATGCTCTACTTAGTGTCTTCACGCCAAGAAAACTGCTCATGTTGAATTTCTGCCTGTCAGGCAGCTGTTAGAGGCACAGAGGAATATCAGGAGAACAAAGGGACTGACGTTACACAATTTGCAGTTGGATGCTAGGTCTGTTTTGCTAAAACTGACAAATGTATTTGCATTAGCTCATATTAGTTGATTTAATATTTTTAGTCCTTTTCTGTTCTTTTCCCCCACTCCCAGTAATTAAGCCGTCTCCCTTAAGTTCACACATATTGTTTTCTCACAATTGTGATTTTAGTAAAAGGAGGGGAGCCCCCTGGAAGTGTCAGATTGAAACACTTGATGCTATCTCTCTCAGTTACTACCCTGTACTGAAACTATCAACTGGGTAAGAGTTTTAAGCTGTTGGATTTTGAATTGCCTCATTGTTCATCTGATTAAACTGTATTTAATTAGCTTTGTGTTTAGTCCTTTTGTTTCAGGAAAAGATTACAGAGAGGGAATGAGATTTATGTAAAAAAAACCCTGTTTAAATGAAGCTTCATCATTTAAAACACATATAAAAACTCCACAAGATGCCTTTTATTCTCCAGTCCTTTATCTTCCCCCTGCAAGCTTTTCTGAGAATGAGTAGTGCATGTTGAGGTTTATCTTTGCTTTTATGTGCACTAGCCACATGCTTAACATTGAGCACATTTGAGTTGCATTTCATAGGGCTTTCACAATCCTTTTATAAAGGAACTGATCTGTTAACAACGCCCTCTTTAGATCTAGCAGGCAGGATGTTCTTCCATACAAAGGAGTGCTCACAGTCTTTCTTGCCAGACCAGTAAGTGAATGTTTTCAAGCCTGGTGGGCAATAGTTGTGTCCATGCGTAACACAGACAGACCACAGTAGTAGGCAGCTGCATGTAATTTTGAACTTCACTCATTGAACTGTAATAAAACAATATAAGCACTGCTTGGGGGGAAAGATTGGATGCAGTTATCCTTACACAGGGCTCAGGCATATGAAAGCAGTGCTGGCTGACAAGAGGATTTTAAGATTTGATTTTGATTGAATTGCAGAACTGAACGGGCCAGGAATGTCAGTGGAAGGCTAAATGCCTGTAGTGCCATAAAGTTTTATTCATGTGAGGCTTTCCAATATAAAGTAGATGGATTCTTCGAAAAGGTGTCAAGGGACATGAAATAGAAGTGCCCAAAACTTTAAAATGAGGCTGGAAGGGTAATAATATATATATATATATATTGCTCGAGTATATATTAAGGTTGTGCAGAGTGGTGTGTGTGTTTTTTCAATAATTGCTTATTAGCCAACAACATTTAAGTAATTCACCACAGGATTTTTAAAAGGCTTTTATTCCAGACCCTCCTAAGGCACAGTATTCACTGCTTGTAGAAAAAGGATATTGTCACTACACTTTCGAAAGCACAATTTTGAATATGAATTGGGAGAGGTCTGGGGGTGGGAACTCCACAGGAAATGAACATTTAGCAGACACAAAAAACTATTATACCCCCCAAAACAAGAACTCAATGTGTCTTCAGATGCCATAACACACTGACTTATTTCATAGCTTGGTAATGTGCACCCATTCAGAAATAAATTTGCACAGGTCAGCTAATACTCCCAGATTTGTTCTGTATCAAGGACATGTCCATTCACTAGCAGTAAGAAAGGTGCTGCAAATGTCATTGCCAGATGATTGTAGATGAGTAAATCAACCAACCAACCAACCAACCAACCAACCAACCAACCAACCAACCAACCAACCAACCAACCAACCAACCAACCAACCAACCAACCAACCAACCAACCAACCAACACTGTAATTGGTTGTATTGTCATACTATCTATCTATCTATCTATCTATCTATCTATCTATCTATCTATCTATCTATCTATCTATCTATCTATCTATCTATCTATCTATCTATCTATCTATCTATCTATCTATCTATCTATCTATCTATCTATCTATCTATCTATCTATCTATCTATCTATCTATCTGGTGATGTCATCCTTTTTGCAAAAATGCTCTTCCAATAGGATTATGTAACTTAACAGTCAATGATTTCACTCCATTTATGGTGCAGCTGCATTTTTAATTTATTTTTATAGTTATGAGGTATTGCCCCACCAAATAAGGGAGGAATTAGAGTGTTGAACTGCTGGCTCACGTTGCAGTGTATGCTGCCTCCTCCTGTTCTGCTGTATGTGTTGAGGCAACATCAGGGAGGAGCAGAATAATGTGTTTTGTGGCACAGATCAGAGGCTTGCAGCATTCATCAGTTTAAAAAAATTGATATACAGATTTTACTTTTAAAATTGAGATGGCAGATAGTTGCTTTTGGGGTTTTTTTAAATGTGTAATTGTAACAAACTTCTTTTTAGAAGTTGTTTTTGAAGCCTAGATAAAGAGTTCTGTTGAAGCCTAGATAAAGAATTCTGTTCTGTGCTTCAAATGTCAGATCATGAATGTATGTATTCAGGGGTTGTTAAACTATATTCAGTGATGTTGGACTCAAGCACAATGAAAATGTAGGCTTAGATTCCTGAAACGATACTTCTGAACTGTGTCTGTGTGTGAGTCCTGAGGTTTAGGACAGAGCTTGCTAATCTGAGGTTGTACAACATATAACTTGGATAATGTTCTAGGAGACTTAATCATAGCCAAGAAACACAGTGGATGTATAAATTTAACCCACTGGAAAGATCTGCTTGGTATAAATAAAATCTTCAGCTGAATTAGTCCAAAATATTAAAATTGCTTTCCAAAACCACTAGGGCTTTTGTTTGCTGTATAAGCATTGGGTGGGTAACATTTCTTATGTGGCTTTTAACATGCTTAAATTAATTTCTAATTTGATGGGTCACATCTGAGAGCCATTACTTAACCAATGATTGTGCTGTTTTTCTGCCATGACCACCCTCTTAAATATAAGGCTTAGAATGTACATTTGCCATGCTTGGCAACTAGATTATTTGAGGAAGCCCGAAAGGATTGCAGATCAAACTCCAATTGCAAACAATTCTGTCACAGGAGACCCCTTAGTTGCAAGCGGTGGTCAGTCTTACTGCTCTTCCAGTCACTGTTTCATAGAGCTGGAATACTACTTTTAAAAAAGTAAATGCATACAGATACAGTGCCAAGGCATCAAAACTAGCTAGAGACCTTTATAGCTAATATTTTAAAGTCGTTACTTGTTCTCCCTTTCTGAAATGTGGCTGAACCATTACTTTTTGGTGACTTAGAAAGAAACCCAGTCTGATTTCTGCAAGCTGCTGGACTTTGAATATGCATTGTGAGAACTCTGGAAAAAAACTCCCCCCCTCCTCTGCACCTAATTGTTGCCTCAATAGAGCAGGAGGGAGCATTTGAATTTTGTAGTATTCCTCCTTCATCATTTAGTGGGACCACACTCCCAGCCGTAAAAGTAAGTAAACCTATAGTTATTTGCAGATGGAATGAGGTTATAACTCATAATGTTGCAGTGGTAATGTAATGTAATGTAGTTAAACTTTTGTTAGTGAGCAGATGAATTAATTAGGAATAAATAATTGTTTGTAGGTAGCTGTTTAATTTCAGCAGCCCTGAAATTAAAAGGCGCCTTCTTCTTGGGAGGAAAGCGATGACAAATCTGGACAGCATCTTGAAAAGCAGAGACATCACCTTGCCAACAAAAGTCCGAATAGTCAAAGCTATGGTTTTTCCTGTCGTGATGTATGGAAGTGAGAGCTGGACCATAAAGAAAGCAGACCGCCGAAGAATTGATGCCTTTGAATTGTGGTGCTGGAGGAGGCTCTTGAGAATCCCCTGGACTGCAAGGAGAACAAACCTATCAGTTCTAAAGGAAATCAACCCTGAGTGCTCACTGGAAGGACAGATCCTGAAGCTGAGGCTCCAGTACTTTGGCCATCTAATGAGAAGAAAAGACTCCCTGGAAAAGACCCTGATGTTGGGAAAGTGTGATGGCAAGAGGAGAAGGGGACGACCGAGGATGAGATGGCTGGACAGTGTCTGCGAAGCAACCAACATGAACCTGACACAACTCCGGGAGGCAGTAGAAGACAGGAGGGCCTGGCGTGCTCTGGTCCATGGGGTCACGAAGAGTCGGACACGACTAAACGACTAAACACACACACAGCTGTTTCCAAGTTCTGTCATTTCTTTCCTGTCTGTTTTCTTTCACATACTACCTTTATTTTTGTCTTTGACTCCTCCCTTCCATCTGAAATTTCTGCCTGTTTCTGACAAGGATATTGGGATTATATCTATAGATATACTCTGGCTCTTCCATACCAGTTCTTTCACAATATCACTAGCTCTTTGTTTTGTATTGTCCTTGTCAGAAAATAGTTCGGCCAATGGAGAAAAAGGCATGGGAAGAAGAAGAAAAGAAATGTTTAATAGGTCAACATGTGAGAGAAATAAATAAATGAATAAATAGTTTCCCACTACCACTCTTAGATGTTATAATCTGCACTAAGCATATATTTTCATAAAAACTGTACTATTTTCTTGAATTCATCAGTGACTACTGCTAGTTTAAACTAATTGGTGAACATTCTCATAGAATCATAGAAGTGCAGAATTAGAAATAATTTGGTAGGTCCGTCTCTTCAGACTTCTGCCGTGGTGCAGGCAGGTTATGTAATGCTTGCGTCCTCCCAGACTATATTAGTTTCTCCAACAGTGAATGTTTTGAACACTCCCTGTGGAAGTGCTTTATAGAAGCATAGAGAAGTGAGACATTCATTCTACCTTTCTCAACTCTCTCCCTCTCTCTGTGTCTTATCTTTCCATGGTGTGTGTGTAAACTAATTAACAAAGAATTCAGTATGGGCAGAAGCATTGTCAGAAATCTTTGGCTAGCTAAAAAAAGGTAGTTCAAGTAGCCATGGTACAAAGATTTTGCCCCGTAGTCTCTAAATGCTTCTGCTAATAACAACAGGAGGTGTGCATGAGGACTGGAGTCAGAGCAAGGCTACTGAGAAACTAGAGAAAGAATCAGCATGTTTGAGAATCCTGAGGTTTGGAGATTTTTTTTTTAAATCTAAGGGGATAGTCTGCACTCACCCAGCAGCAAAACCACTCAATGGGGACTAAGAGTGCTCAGTAGTTACAGACTGTTGAGTCTCAATTGGAAGAGAAAACTGGAAAATTGGGCAGGTGGAATGGACTGTCCCATAGAAGGACATAACTGGCTGAAGCCTGAAGGTGAACACTCTTGTGATGGAATGAGGATGCACTGTGACATTTTGTCACAAGTTCCACTTGTTAAAGCTTTTACCCCTTGTTTTATTCACTGCGCAGAGGAGACTGCAATCATGCTGTGCCATAGCGGCAACAACAAAGTGTGTGCAACAGCGTGCTGTGCAAACCTGTTTGTACAGAATTTATTTTGAATAGTTGTAGTGGTGTAAAGACAAATGCCTGATACTTTTTTAAACCACTGCTTATGAATGGACCGTGTGAAACAAGTGGGCACGCAAAACATTTAACATGTTTTCCACATGGTGTCTGTAATTCTGCATCGAAGTTATGTACAGTACTTATAAGCATCTAGTAGGTAGGCATTTTCTTATTTGGATATTTAAGGAGCTACATCACATCATTTTTTTCTTTTCTTTTCTGGCTTTTGAAGGTGCTAACACTTAGCAGGAGAAAGTTGTACCGACACTTTTGCTGACTGGAGTGGTGGGAACTTTCTCTTTTAAAGAAATCATGTCCAGAAACTGCACTTAAACAAAAAAAAAATCATGTCTTATAGACAGACAATGAGCCACTTTGGGGAAATATACCTGCCAGAACATTAAGTCATGTCTTAAGAGCAAATTATGAGAACATGATTTTGCAGAAGACTTGGAGACAACTAAGCTTATTCATAATAATCTCCTGTGTGTAATGCTTCATTTCTTTTTATTAATTAAATTGCTGTTTTTTGTGTGTGCGTATGACGGTTGGGAGGGGACCTTGTGCATCACAGTGTACCCCACCCACCCCACCTTCTTTTTGGGCGCAGCTGCCAAGACTGTTTCTCACCTCCTGAAGGCAGAGACTCCAGTGTACTATAACATCCTGTGCAAATGATGTTTATGAGGGTTTTCGCCCATCTACTTTATTCAAACAACAAACATCCTGCCTTCATGAGGCAGCCTTTTTCCTGTGTATGCCTGCCCAACCCTCCCCATCAGTTTGCATGCAGTTCAGCTTGCAGTGCATGGCTTTTTATTATTTACTTGGGAAGGACTGGGCCTTCCCATTAAACCTAGAGAAACCCTGCTTGACATAGAAAAATCTCACTAATTTGAACTCTGTTTGGCAAGAACTAAGTCGATTACCGTTATATTACTGTGCACTAGTGAATCTGCTATCCATATCACATCTTTGATCTTTCCAAGTTTTGCTTCTATTTTCACAAATTTTGAAATAGATTGAGGTCAGCTGTGTTTTAGACTTCAATCTTCTCTTTCTCCCTTCCCTTATTTTTTTTATTATTATTGCAACATATTACCATGAATTATGTGAAATCATAGGTGACCAAATCTCTCCAGCAGTTCTCCGTTTGTCGTTTCTGTCTGCTAGCAACTGTAGTGTTTAAATCTGGCTGCTTATCTAATAAGGGGAGTTTAGGGGTGGGGGAGGAAGAAGCAGCACTTCTTGCAGCTTTTGTAGCACAGTTTGTGGGCTTGCCCATCATAATACAATTATGAAGGTTAACAGGAAAAAAAACGGGTCCAGGAATGATTCCAGGCAGCTGGCAGTCCTGTAGAATTGGAAGCACATCACCAAAGAAAACTGCAGGGAAAAGCAAATTAAACCTCATATCTGCCATCTCACTCGCTTTTCTCTGCTTTCCTGTTTGGACTTGAAAGGTGATTGGAGCCAAGGCAGTGACAGTTGACGGAAGTGCTGCAAGGAGAGAGTATTTATTTACAGTGAATCGTGGTGATGCTTGTTCAGGATGTGGTTTCACGCAGGATGTTCTGTTCCCCTCCCCCAGGTTTTGATCATTTCTCCAAAAGAGAGAGGGAGAGAGAGAAAGAAGAAAAAGGAAGAGAAGAAATAAAGCAAGCATTCTTAATTGTTTGAGGGTGCAGGTTACACTTAGAGAGAAATGTTGTGTAACATGTCTGTACTTGGAATGATCCATTAATGTACCATTATAGGAAGTTCCTGTATTGGGCATCTTGGCAACTGCCAAAGGTAACTCATATCCAGATGTGCTCAAACATAGCTGTTGTCGTGAGGCACTATCAAATAGTAAAGTAGGCTAAATATGAATGCTTCAAGCAATGGTTAATGCAGATCAATTAGTGATTTGCCAGAAATATTGTCAGTTGAGTGTCTGTTAATTTGTCTTTCACTCTGCAGACATGTTTTTTTAAAAACATCTCTGGCGTATAAATTTGCAAAATGTATAAAAGTTCTATGTCACTTTGTGGTTATGAATCTGGAGTTGAAGCCAGCTTGTTGCTCTAGCTTACTGATCATTTGTGTTTCTGATCTGTTTAATATTTTGTTTTAAGGAAGATTAGCTTATGCATAGGAGATAAATTTCAGAAAACAATAATGACATGGTTTAGTAGCGAACGTATGCATCTTTGGATGTCACCAAACTGATTTTCTGCTGCCTTTTTCATAGTGATCCGGATCCTAGTTGATAATTGAAGACTGGAGTATTTAAGCAGAAGTTTTAAGGAAGATAAACGAGACTGAAGTTCCAAAGGCTACATAAATCCATTATCCAGTAAATCTGGCAAATGGATATTTACAGAAAGTTAGTATCAAGTTAGTGGGAATGAGCCTGCTTACACATAGATACTCTGACTTACATAGCTCATACTTTAAGGCTGTTATGGGTTTAATTCAAAAATTTGATATGCCAGCAAAACTAAATGTTTGCAGTAAGGTGCACAAACTGTTCTGGCAAGTGAATTTGCAGAGCATGGCACTGTGTTGCAGGCAGATGGTGCAGAAGATTGGTTTCTTTTAGAAATGAAGTACCAGAGATACAGGCTGCAGTGATAACATAACGTACTGCAGCATTGTATTGTTTTCCTTGAAGATTTCAGCCAAACACAATTTACTTGTTTTTATTAAACATTCTTACAAGGGTGAAGGTGGAAATATGTTTGAAGTTTCGGAAAGTTTTGGCAGATCCAGGAGTTCTGTAGTCCCATCACCCACAGACACGTCTTTTAGAATTTACATAGGATTATACCTATACTGTAGTCTTTCTAGAGTAGCTTTTCCCAGTCTAGTGCCTTCTAGATCTGTTGGACCTCAACTTCCATTATTAATGACTAATGATGGCAATTGTAATCTACTATCTTGAGTGGTACAGTTGTTATAGGATATTGTCATTATTATACCACCAACTAGCTGATTCCAATATATGGCAGTCCTCTTCCACAGTTTTCTTGATATAAAGTACTGTACTCAGAAGTTGTTTTTCCAGTCCCCTTTTCCAGTAATGTTTTAGGACCAAGGTCACAAAAGTGGAAGGGTACATGACCTCACCAGCCACACATGTATTGGGTGATTTCAGCTGACCGAAGCACAGTGGGAATTAAAGTGTTCTTTCCTCCACAGCCATTGACCTATGGCACTTTTGTTGTCACCTATGGAATAAAAATGTGTCCCTAAATTTGGGGGCATTTGCTGTCTTTCTTCTGTAGATAATAGTTCCCAATTCTGACAGGTTCCTGTGTTTTGGCTTGTTTATTTGTCCCTGCCAGTGCATATCCCGCAGTAAAACAATTCAGGAAAACAGAAGTAACTGTCTGTATGGATATTTTTTTTCATAAAACCAAACCTCATAGATTTCCACCACTGGAAATCTATGAATTTTTACTATTAAGTTATACCGCCCAGTAAGCAGAAAACACACAGTGGTAAAAAGAAGTACCAAGCCCCCCCTCCCCCTTATTTAACAGTGCCAGCTCAAGCTCGGTGTGATAGGAAGGAAGGCTAAACATGGAGTCTCTTGCAAGAATTAAGTTGCTTTGGACCTTGTAGCAGATCCAGAACTGTATCAGCCTATTCTGCTGCTTGCCTATGACAGAAACATTCTGAAGGTCTATGGTGCAGAGTAGAGACGGGGGTATTCGTATGTGAATATGAATATACCCCCCACAGGTGCGGTGGGGCTAGACCAACCAACCATGATTTTGCCACTGCCATGAGCTCCACGTTGCTTGCGATGGATTAGGCAGCCCTGGCAGAAGGCAGGATGATGAGCCTCTCTGCCAGGTCACAGAGTGGCTAATCCATCGCAAGCAACTGAGAGATAGGAAGGGACCGCGGAGCTAGTGGCAGTGGCGGAATCATGAGTGGTCGGCTTGGCCCCAGGGGGCTGGACCCTCATTATCTGCACCTGTGGGGGGGATATTCATATTTGTACCCCCATGTCTCGTGCAGACCTTTCTACTTGTGGCAGAGGTACTTCCATTCCATCCTACTTTTTCTAGACATTGGATCCTGGGTGTCATGCTTTTGAAAGTGAACATCCTTCTTTTGTGCTCCAATCTATGTATTTCGGTATTTTTTCCTCCAGTGTTCCTGCATTATTTTTAATTAAGGAATCAAAGTTATTACTCCAGACTTCCTCTCAGATTATTTTTAGAAGGATATTATGACAGCTTTTATACTGGGTACAAGGAAACTAACGTTTTGTGTATTTTTAAAAATCAGTGTTCACAAGTTTTAATTATAATTGCTGTTATCTGCAAGTCCTTTCTGCAAACTTCAACACTGATTAGCAGACAAAATGAAATGTTTTAAGGCATCCATAAAAGACAGTTGTATCCAGAGGCCATTGATTCCATGGACATTCAGGGAACCAAAATAACAGCCTTAATCAGTTTTCGTTAGTAAATATGCTGGGTTATGTAGTGTAAACATGCTGTCATGCTCACAAAATAATGGAAAACAAAGCCTTAACATTTCTACATACTCTTTACAAAGTGTATTTTGCATGAAATTGAACAAATAAAAGACTCGGGAGTTAGACAGGAAACCTGGATGTAAAGGTCCTTTTACATGTATTGATGTTTAATTTATTGATGTTTGATTTATTGATGTTTGATAAATTATTGGAAATCTGAACTGGTTCAAAATACTGTGCCCAGGTAGCAGAACTGAGTGCACTGTAGGCATCATGTGTTTCCTGTCCTAAGATGGTCTGAGACTTGCCCATATGTCTGAATGAATTTGCATGCCATTTAAAAGCTGACACTAATCTCTAATCAAAGAAAGAAACTTTTCTATTGTGGCTTTAGCCTGGTTTGGAACATCCACTTGAGGAAATGTTCCTGGTTTCTTAATTTATGTCCATTAGGCACCTGACTAGGACTGTGTGGTCTCTTCTCCTGGGCTCTTAATTGGCTTTTTACTAGCTTTTAACAAACACCTTACATTTGCTGCTTTTTTGACTGTTAGTTTTATTTTCTTGTACTTTGGTCACTGTAGTCATATTAGCTTTTAGTTCAGGTTTGAGGGGAGGACATTTTATTTGGTGTCCCCCCCCCCCAGGCTTGTGGCCTTTTTAGGCTTGCAAGGGTGTGTTTGCTCTGACCTTTTTTATCCCTGACCACATGGTCTGAGAAAGTGGGGCTTTAAATAAGTGTTACCAGAAGCTTTAAACCCTTTTCCTGCAGAGGAAGAGGAAGCAGAAGGAGAGCTGTGCCTGGAAGAATTCTCTAATTTTATTTTTTAGACTCTAACTTGGTAAATAGGAAAAACAAATAGGACTGCATACACCTGGGGTAGCGGGGAAGTTTTAAGGGGGAAGATCAGACTTCCTCTCTTTTTAAGTCACTGAACAATCAGTTGAGAAGTCACTGGTAGTTGGGGCTCGTTAGCCTTGGAAGGCAGCCCATCTAGGAGAAGGAAAACTCCGATTTCAAACCCCCACTGCCTTGTGGCTATATTCACCCATGGAAAAGGCTTCAGGAATTAACCTCGCGGCAAAATCCGGAGCTGGAGTCCCGGAGGCAGTTCCTGAGGCACTTTGTGACTGTGCACAGTCACACTCTGGCAACTTCTGCGATGTCGCTGGAACCAGTTGTATTGGCTCTTACCTTTCCATTGGACTACTTCAATGATGTGGATAGGGGGGAGTTTCTGCTTGGATAACAGCCTATCCTCCATATTATTTTACCCAGGCTTTGTGCTCTGGAGAGGACACTGCAGTCTCACATACATTGTCGAAACAACATGGGAAGTAGCAGTTACTGGTTATAACTCTTTGGTCGATTGGCGTAGAGCTTAACACCAGGGGCTACTTCCGACGGTGGGAGAGGTCATTGCACCGCCTGCCTTAAGCTGGCTAGCCCCCAGCCAGTAAGGTGCTGCCTTGCCACGGTCTGTTAACCTCACGGGGTACGTGGGTGTAGCAGGCCACTCTCAAGCCTCTACCAATCCAGGCCTATAAGAGTGCTCACTACCCCTCACCAAAAAAACTGCTGCCACCAACCTATCCTTTAAATCAAAAGGGCAAGGGTTTCTCTCAAACAAATAAAAGGTTTATTGATTAAAAGAAATAAAAGTAGTAAATCACAGGTATAGAATCAAGTTGTGAATTACTGTTTATCAGACACTAGCTCACACAGACTTTTCCCTCACTGACAGGCACTTTCTCACTCTATCAATCTCTTTAATCACTCATCTCTCAAAAACTGATGTCAAAACTCCTCACGCACCCCTTATATAACCCAGCTCCTCCCACTTCTGCACCACCCTCCGTTCCTCTCATTGGCTGAGGTTTCCCTGCCCAGCTGTGACGGACAGGTGAGAGCAGAGCCCCCAGCCAGTAAGGTGCTGCCTTGCCACGGTCTGTTAACCTCACGGGGTACGTGGGGTTTAGGGTGAAAGCAGACAAGCAGATCGATAACCCTGCACCACTTGTCCCACTTGTCCAGGCTGCTTTGGCATTGGGAAGATGAACGAAAATGGCCAACGCTTGCTGAAGTTTTGCTGTTATTATGGTCTTTGTGTCAGCAACATGTTCTTTAATATGAAGCTTTAATATGGAGACATCAAATATCCAAGCATTGGCATCAGCTTGATTTGATCCTCCCTTGACACTGTAGCCTTCCTAGTATTACGATCACACACAGTTATCAGGGTGCTGATTGCCATACTGATCACTCCCTGGTGTGCAGCAGAGTCAAACTGCAAATAAAGAGATTGTATCACACGAAAAAGGAAGACCAAGTATTGAAATCAGCAAGACTTGCAATCAAAGAAAAGTGGAGGAATTTGCCCAAGCACTTGAGGAAACTCTTCCAAGCCCAGCTGGTGCAAATGCACCCGAACGATGGGAACATTTGAAGAATGCTGTTTATAACACTGCCTTGCCCACATTTGGCAGAAAAACCAAAAAGATGGCAGGCTGGTTTGAAGCCCATTTGGAGGAGTTGATGCCAGCCATCGAGGATAAGAGGAGAGCTCTAGCACCTTACAAAGCCTGCCGTAGTGAGTACAACTTGCAGGTTCTTCGAGTTGCTCTTAGCAAAGTCCAACAGACTGCCAGGAGATGTTCTAACGATTGTTGGCTTCAGCTCTGCTCTCAAATACAGATAGCAGCGGAAACAGATAACATCAAGGGAATGTATGACGGTATCAAGCAGGCTTTAGGTCCAGTACAGAAGAAATCAGCTCCTTTGAAGCCTGCTACAGGCGTGATCATACAGGACTGAGCACAGCAGATGGAACACTGGGTGCAGCACTACTTGGAGCTATATTCTAGAGAAAATGTAGTAACTGAAGAGGCATTAAATAACATTGAGTGCCTGCCTGTCTTGGAAGAGTTGGACAGCGAACCAACTTTAGCAGAAATAAAAGTTCCTCCTTCCAAAAAAGGTGGACAAAGGGTAGAAATGAGTTATGCCAGCTCCAAACCTCTTCTGGCCAAGAGACACCACCACTATACTAGTACAAAATTAGTCCACAGTGAGGGTAGTACCAAGCTATGCCTAGAGTCCTACTGGTACTTGGCATGGCTAATTGTGAGATGTTAGAGTGCATCTCAGTTGTCCAATAAGATGTATGATGAGAAACACACCCAAGATGTGATTAGCTGCATATGGGTGTGGCAAGTTACAGAAAACTTAAGCTCTGTAGACTTAACAGACTGCTATGGGGGTGGTTTCAAGTAAAAGTAATAGTTTTAATTATTTTTAATTAAATAACAAACTAATAAAAACAGTGTTTAATTTGAATTGTTCTTCAGAATCACTTTTGTCACAGTGCTGATATGCAGTCTCTCTAATTTATACAACTCCTTTCATGCACCAAAAGCACTAAAACCTACAGGATATAATTTAAAAGTTATAATACAGCAACATTTGATATATTGTATTGCTGCATCTTTCACACAACAGACTTTCCCCAGAGGCCCTACAGTATTTTATAGAAATTATGACCCACAATTTTCCAGTCTTGTCTCAATTTATTAAAATTATCTGTCTGCTTAGATTGGTATAAATTTTTTTTTTTAGAAAAATATTCACTCTTTGGATTTTGCTTCAGAAGTTTTTTTGTGTTAGATAATAATCAGAATATATCAAAGTATTATCTGTGTATGTAGCTTACGATTTATGAGATATGTGCTTATTAAGTTTTATCAGTATTTTCTTCATCCAAAAATAAAAACAAACGACCATTGCACATGGAACACACTGAAGGGGGAAAAACAGTTTTCATGTGCTAAAACTGATATAACATGCAAAATCCATTTGCGGGTTGTACTTTCTACTCATATTGAGATAGATTGTGGCCCCTAATCCTTGGCAACAAAAGTGTTCCACTACTCACCATCTGCTGAACTTTAATGTATTTTTGAACAGCACAACATGGTAGCATGCCTGTATACAAGACATATTCATGCGCAATATATATTGGCAGGGGAAAGGAAGAGAAATTATGTTTCAGCTATGAATGACTTATATTTACCCATGCTGGGGGAAAAAAAAACAGGCTCACAAGTGATCAAAGCCACCAGTGAGTTATAGAGGTCTCTTCTCATCAGTAAAGAAAATATAGTGCACTTCAAACTGTTTTATATTCTGTTTGAACAGCATGCACATTTTTAATTTTAATTTTTACTTTGGTTTACAGGTCTTTCTCTTCCGAGCAAGTGATTTTTCAAAGTCTCATCTGCCTCTTCTGTGTCTTACACTGTTGCAAGACACAGAGCAGCTTGGGAGGCCTTTGAACAGTCCATTAGTTGGGTTCAAAGTAGACATCCCCCCCCCGATTAGTGTAAGAAATTTAATTTGATTGACATATAGGGTACCTTTAAAGCAAAAGTGATTTGTCTGCAATCCAGACTGCCCAACTTCATTCTGGATCTATCATTGTGATGACCAAGCTGTGAGACAACAAGTATTTTTGATCTGCAGTTTCCTCTCTGGGTGTTGGCTATTTAAGGTCACTACAATTAGCAAGCACTGCTCTTTCCCATGAGAAATATTCTGGAAATTCATCCACTTTTTTTTTTTTTACAGTAAGAGAAACTTGTAAAAAAATGACTTCAGGTTGAGTTTAAGTTGACTGCAGGAAGCCAGTGTATTTATTCTTATGACCTTAAGATTACTTTAAGAGACAACATTAAATTTGTATTTAACAACCATCTGTTAGATGTATAAACATGATTAATAGAATAATTATTTTTTTCTTGTTTTGTGAATCTTCCATTTTAAGGACTGGGAATACACTCCTCATGCCATTAAACCATGGATTTTCTTTGGTGGAACTGTAGCATATAAATACTGTAAACAATACAAATAGGTAAAATGAGATAGTGAGGCACAATGTTGAAACTAAGACTTGGTTTTGGCTCTTACAACCAGTTCTAGCAGTTCTTCACAAAAGAGATGGTGACTGGTCTTACGCTACATAATACATTTTTCATAGCTGGCTGAGGAATTGAATTTGGATTCCCCTGTGAGTCCAAACTCTAACCAATGTACTAGCCCATTATTGTAGACTAAAATAAGAGAAATGTAGTAGGCTAGCAGCATACACCTGGCATTTTACAGCTAGTCAGTAGATAGGGAGGTATCAAAAAGATGGAATGAGACAGTGCCCAGTTACTATGTAAGATTGATTTTGGGGGGTGGGGGAGATTGAAATAGAAGCAGCCAGACTGCCAGATTGCTTAAGATTCTTTTTTTTTGAAGATTTTACATGCCAGAAGCTTTCAGTTGGTTCATAAGTCTGTTCTCGGGATTTCTCTCTAACAAGAAGAGAGAGAGATTTCTGAGGGAGTATATTTTGGAATAAAAACCAGAAGTTATAATTTGGTAATGCTGATTCCTAAGAACATGAGCTTATAAGCAAAATGTTGAGTGTATTAGTTAGATTAAAATTTTATGGCATGCTTTGTAATACCTCCCCCATTGGATAATGTGGACTAGGTTTGTTTGGAGAATTTAATTAATAAGTGGGAGGGATACTGGTGAAAGGATTTAGAGGTTATATTTCTATGAGTGGGTAGTGTGAGGTTGCAGTGATTCTGCCATATGAGGAGCAGGACAGTTGGTGGGATGGAACTCGATGGCTAAACCTGGCAGGAAAACAGTGGAGAAGATAGATTTGCACAAATGAGGGAAGAGCCAAGGAGGGAGTCATGAACTTATATAACAGAGACTCATACTCTTTAAAATTCCAATATGTGTTTAGGAATGCTTTTTCTGCATCACCACTTAATATTATTGTGGTGCTAAAGTTGGGCATGTTTATGCATTGCTGTTTGTTACTACAAACTTTTAGCTAGAAGCCCTTTCCTCAATATTTAAAGGGAATATTTTGTCTGGATGCTTTTCCTTCAAAATCAGGGTGTATTTTTACAATACTATTCAGGGTCTTTGGATAATGATTGTTACTCCGTACATGGATGTAGATCCTTGTCTTGTCCTGAAGACCAGAGTGATAAACATCACCTCTCTTCTCTTTGCTATTAAGGATGGCAAAGAATTTAAGTAGAGCTGTTATATGCCCAGAAAGTTATTTTGTGCAAAATTTGCATATTTTGCTTAATATTGCTTATGTTTTGTGCAGGGCTACTTAATTTGCACGTTTCATGCAGTTGCTTAGATTATGCAAATTGCCCACAACTAGGCTGTTTTGTTTAGTTTTTTTGTAATACCAGATGGGTTATTTGATATTTTTTTAACAGTTAACTATTCCTTCTGTGTTTGCATGTATTTATGTGTACAAGTGCTTGTCTTGCTTCTCAGAAGCAAAGGATAGTAGACAAATTTTATGCACATTACAGCAACATTGAGGGAACCCTTTATTTCACACTTTACTGGAAGCAAATAATCTTGTGTAATTTTAATTCCTCATTGAAGTGTCTTGTGATGTCAAGATGGCCTAAAGGAGTACGAACAAGGAATTTAGCAAGTATGTAGTCTTTCCATCCCCAACTAAATATTTTAATAGGCTTGGAGCAATGCTGATGCTACCTAGTTCCATGCCAGATTTCTTTATTGAACTTGCATAGAAGTGGTGATCCTTCCAGGTCTCTGTTCTAGGTGCAGGCCAAAGAGAAAACAAAGAGATCTTGAGCCATTTTCTTTGCATCTGTAAAATAGGGGTTATAAGTGTTCATTTAACTTCTTCTGACATAGACATCAAGGAATTACCGTAACACTTTTTTTGTTTGATTCCTTAGTTATTTGGGGATTCATGCCTGCAAATTGATAGAAATGAGAAAACAGCAGTAATTACGAAAAGAAAACTATATAGAAGTTTCCACAAATGTAATGATATGTAATGGTCAGAAATTGCAGGGGCAGTTAGTGTTGACTTTCATGATTAACTTATCTCTATAGTCGTTACTCTTGTTAGTAAAAAAAAAACCTGGACACAGCTTTAAAAGAGACATACAGTAGTTCATGTCAGAAAGCTACACTATTGAAGTTAGGATGGTTTCTACTATTGACTTAAAAGAGGCTCGGGAATTACTAGTAGGAAACCTGAATTGCTTCTTATTCCCAGGGTGGTCTTTCCCGTTAGAAGTTGTGGTTGCTGTGGCAGGGCAGTTTGAGAAAGCTTCCTGTGTCACTTCCTGAGTTGTAACTTGCTCATGAATAAAGAGAGGACTTCATTTTCCAGGGTTATAAGTTTTATAGTTTCTCAAGTACAGTAGAAGTAGTTTGGAAGACTCTTAAGATGTTTTTCCTGGAAATTTAACTAGATGTGTGAGATGAAGCTTATGTCTGAGTTATAGAATTCAAAGCGAATGATTATATGTCAAAA
The DNA here is from genome assembly GCF_051106095.1 of Pogona vitticeps. Classification (NCBI taxonomy): domain Eukaryota; kingdom Metazoa; phylum Chordata; class Lepidosauria; order Squamata; family Agamidae; genus Pogona; species Pogona vitticeps. Next base: position 46,383,841 of record NC_135784.1, on the reverse strand, counting down.
TTAATGGCCTGGATGGGAAAAATTAACATCTGGCTCTGATAATGAGATGGGGCAGACAAAACCTTTAACAAGCTTCAGTATCACTGAATTTTTAAAATACTTTTTGATTGTTGCTCTTGTTGAAAGGACAAGAATTAGGCCTGAGAAAAATGTTGGCAGTTTATTTGGGGGTATACATCTAAACGTGCCTCAGTCCATAGGTGTAACTGGAATATGCACTTGGATGTCTGTTCAAATTCACACTATAATAGGGATAGTCCATCTGCTTTGAATTACTTACAGTAGAATGTGTGTATGTATTACACATCTAGAGGCTAATTCCATTCACTGGAGAAAGATAGCTTAGATATATTGCAATCAAGTTGTACTATATTATGTGAGCCATGTCTGTTGAGTACAGATTTACTCCCTCACAGTACATCTTTTGGGATGAATTTATTATTACATTTTATTTATTTATTTATTTATTTATTTATTTATTTATTTATTTATTTATTTATTTATTTATTTATTTATTTATTGGACATATACCGCCCCATAGTGCTACAAGCACTCTCTGGGTGGTTTATAATTTTTAATTATACAGGCTACACATTGCCCCCCCCAGCAAGCTGGGTACTCATTTTACCGACCTCGGAAGGATGGAAGGCTGAGTCAACCTTGAGCCAGCTACCTGGGATTTGAACCCCAGGTCGTGAGCACAGTTTTAGCTGCAGTACAGCGTTTTAACCACTGCGCCACGAGGCTCTTTTAATCCTAACTTTCCTTTAAAAATAGAGTTCTGACATCACCAAAACAGAATTTTCCTAAAATGGGACTGGGAGCTGATTGCAATTCTTCAGAAGAGTCCATTTAGCAATTTGGGAGTGACATGGAAAAAAAATTACATGAACTGCCACTCCCTCATGTAAAGAGAGGGGGCGATATTGGAAGAAGATCTACAGGCAAGCAATCGACAGCTGTAATCTTAGATCACATGATGTTTGTGCCTTGCTCTCTCTGTTGAACTTGTGCACAGAAAAGAGTTCATTAGGCAGCAGCTAGTTCTTCAAGTTGAAAGGATGAATTTGCAGCTTCACAACGTACACACAGTCAGTTGGCTTTGAAGAATTCACACCTATAAGCATGTATACTCCGTTGGGGGCATTTTCAGTGCAAATATAGTCTCTCTTCATTTTCTTGGGTGGGCTGCCCTTTCCCCTTCAAAAAAACCCCAAACAGACAAATCATAATAATAATAAAAAAACACACACACCAACAACCCAGCCTTGATCTCTGTGAGTTCCTCAGAAACTCCACTGCAACAGTTGCCCTATTCAGATGTTATGAAGGGCTGCAAACACAGTCTTTGGTACACTTTTGAAATATGGATCTTATTTTGTCCCCACCACCCATTTAGCCCTTCAGATTTTCAGACATGATGCCTGAATAGGGCAATATAGCCTGTGTCTTTGCCTTTCCTCTTAGCCAGTACATCGACATCCGGGACACCATGTTTAAAAACAGGGAGAGTGAGGAAGGTATACATCTGTAAAATATAGATCTTGTAGGAAGAGTAAAATTTTCATGTGGCTGGATACCCATAAATTTAATTTTTTTGCTGGGTCAGAATTAAAATAAACACTTCGTTAAATTGATAATCAAACTGCTTTTTCACACCTTGGATTTCCATCATTCTAGTTACTAGGAGCTAATACAGTGCTTTGTTTAAACACCTACTCATGCAGGTATATACTAAAAATCTACCAGCTCGCGTTTTTTCTTTTCTTTTCTGGTGATTCCCCTCTGTTCATCTTCCCCAGTGCAGTTGAATGTTGGACCTGGCAGCCCAATCTTCAGACGAATTTGGCTTTTAAACAAAATGAATCTGGCACGGTAGTATTGTAACACAGTGGATACAGAATGGCTTTGAAGTAACGTATTTGCATGCTGCTATGAAGACACCTGAGCTAGCTTATATGTGACCCCATAAATACAGTAGTGCCTCGCAAGACAAATTTAATTCGTTCCACGGTTAATGTCTTGCAAAAAATTCATCTTGCAAAATTTGTTTTCCCATAGGAATGCATTGAAATATAATTAATGCATTCCTATGGGCAAAAAAAGTCAGAACAAAGTCAAATTTGGTTTACAAAGGGTTTATTAAGTGCTCTTTAAAGCCATACTTGTGCAGATGATTTCAAAAATTTCAATCAAAAAACTTTAACTTTTTAAACATCATAGAAAAACATTTAAAATCAGCAAACATGAGGCAGGAACAAAAACAGAAAACATTTGTTTTGCAAAGCACGGCAATAGGAACATTTGTCTTGCGAGTCATCAACCCCATTGCCAAAACCATTTGTCTTGCGAGTTTTTTGTCCTGCGAGGCATTTGTCTTGTGAGGCACCACTGTATATGCATTTGTAACATTTTGTTCAAAAGATGTGTAGTTGTTGCATGTCAACGTACTCCTTCTAGCATAATATTACGTGAACTATGGCACATCTATTTAGTGGGTGCATGGAAGATACCAAACAAATGTTACAGAATAGGAGAAAGCTATATACTTTGTTCTTTGAGTTTCATCCTGCCCCTCAGAATGTGTAAGAAGGACTTTCACAGTCCCATGCAAAGAAGGAAAAAGATTGTTATGCTATATCTTTCTGAGTGGGATAGATCCTTTCATTTTTATAATCTAGTGATTTGCCACTAGCATGTGGGAGCATAAAACCCATGCAAAAATTATGACATAATATTGATTGGAGACTATCAGGTGAACGTGCTTTTCAGACACAGTGCTCAGCTTACCTTCACAGAAAACAACTTCAGCAGTAGTTTTGGTTGTTGTTGTTCTCGAGTACCTTCAGCGAAATGTGACTGACATAATATTACCTCAACTCTATTGCTTTTGTGCATGTGTGTCTTTGCTTTCTGCCTGCAACTTGGTTTGATGTCTTGCTTCTCAAAATACTTGACGCTAGTAATAACGGAAACGGGGGAAAATGTCAGGCTGACTACTGTTGGCATGTCGGCACTAGTCCAGGGAGTTTCAAAGGGATGTTTTATTGATTCTGTAATTGCACAGTAGAATGGACAAGCTGAACTGTACCTGGGGCAAGGAAAGCCCCTGTCTAAAAGGCATCTGTTGAATGTACACTCTGCTGCAACTTTGGCGAGGGAGAGCTTGCTGTGCAGTTCAGACTGCAAAAAGGCAAGGGGCTTTTCCTCAAAACCCTTCTTTATACGATGCTCAAAAATGCATTTTGCTTGAAGTTATAATCAAACTGAAGTTCAAAAAGTGGAAAGAAATGCTAGTACTGTATATCAGGCTTTTGCCTTGTGATCCTACCCTACTTCAGACTTCCAATGTAAGCATGAGGAAATAACATTCGTTCTCCCCAACTGATTTTCACAATCTAAGGATGTTGAGAGTTTCATGTCTGAACAGATACAGTGGTGCCTCGTTTAGCGACGTTAATCTGTGCAGGAAAAAACATCGCTAAATGATTTAATCACTAAGCAATTTTAGAAAGCCCATAGGAACACATTAAAACACGTTTAATACGTTCCTATGGGCTGAAAACTTACCTGTAAGCGAAAACCCTCCATAGCGGCGGCCATTTTGGGTGCCTCTAAAGCGAGGCAAAACAGTGGTCGCCATTTTGTTTTTCCGGTGGCCATTTTGGAAATGCCAATCAGCTGTTAAAAATGGGCGCTTTGCCATGATCGCATCCCCGCGATCATCGCAAAGCGATTTTTACCAATAGAGGCCATCACTAAGCGATCACTCTGGCGATGCCAAAAAGTGCATCGCTAAGCAATTTCGCTGTAAAACAGAACGATTGCTAAGCGAGGCACCACTGTACTTTAATAACAGAGATAACTAAAATAAATAGGAAAGGTAATTTCAGTGTTATAATAAGGGCTTATACTATTACAGCACAGAAATGAATTTTCAGTGTATACTGTATGTCTCTTAAAATGGTTGTTAAAATTGTGAGAAAGTGATGGTTCAAAGCATCTTCTTCTACTTTCAAAAGCTACTTCTTGCTTGTTGACCAAATAGATGACTAAACTGACAGAGTAGCAGTAGTACAGGTATACATCAGGGGGCGATAACCAAAAGATCTTCCCTGAGATGATGAAGACGCCAAGCACCAGAGTAGTGTTGATAGCAGATATTGTATTATTTACAGAATATACAGGTATATTTACAGCTAAGTCTTTGTTCTCAGTTCCAAAGTAATGCTCAATAGTTTCCACAGAGTTTAGTGCATATATCAGAGTCAATGTCCAGTAAATAAGTTCAGTAGTCGTATACCATACGTTCCATCCAAGTAGCCAGAGTTCCTCTTCAATACCAAGCACGTAGACACAGCTTCCTCCAGGATTCTCCAGCACAGGAACACGACGACTCTTCTCCATGAACATACCAACCAGCATCACCAACAACAACCCACAGATTGTGTGTGCTTGGTTTGCTAGTTTTATCCTATGGATAACCAATCCTAGGATTATATTCACAGCTGTAACAATCACCTCAGCTGTGTATATTCTTTTTACAATACTTATCCTGACAATACTTATTGTCATATTACAAAACTTGATTTAACAATTCTATCAGGTTTAGCCCAAACCTGTCATAAATAAAAGGCAGTTTAAAGACAGTGCAGGAACAAAGTGTAATTTGAGGAGCATTTTCTTTATTTTGGAAAGACTTCAACAGCTGCTTGTTTTAAATCTGAAGCAAGAATTTATTCCATGCTTGGACCTTTGACTTGGTATTATATTTTCATATAGTACATTGGAGCAGCTAAATCATAGTACTGGAGAGGTTTCTCAAGTCTACCAGTTTAACAAAACAAGAAATCCACAGCTAAAGTATCCCTGATATAGATGGTCATGCAATCCTTTCACTACCTTCTTAGAGAGTCCATTGCATTGGCGAAGTGCTCTTATTAGCAGGACATTCTTTCTAATGTTTAGAATAAATCTTGTAATTTTAACCCATTGCTTTGTGTCCGATCCTCTGAGACTGGTCTGTTTTCCTCATTTCAGCTTTCAAGTATTAAAAGATGGCTATTATACATCTTGAGGTAATCAGTGTGGTATAACACCATACAGTGGACCCTCGACTTACAGACGGCTCGACTTACAGACTTTTCGAGTTACAGACTTCTCTGGCCGCAAAATTTAGATTCGACTTGCAGCCGGAGAATCAACCTACAGACCAGAAAAAAACCCAAAATGGAACAAAAACAGAATAAAATCTGCTAGTTATGGGATTAATCAGTTTTCAATGGATTGTAGGTCAATGGAGATTCGACCTACAGACTTTTCGACTTGCAGCCACCATTCCAATACAGATTAATTCTGCAAGTAGAGGGTCCACGTAGAGTAATAGACTAGAACTGAGGAGAACTGGGTTCAAATCCCTGCACAGCCGTGAACACCCATAGGGAGGGGATTGGCACTGGTAAAACTGCTTCCCAAATATCTATCTTACCTTGAAAGCCCCTATAAGGATCACGGTAAGTTGAAAGCAACTTCTCTGGTCTAAACAAACCTAACTCTGTTCTTCATAGAAGTTGGTTTCCAGACCGTTTTAGTTGTTTTCTGGAAGCATTCCAGCTAGTAAATATCCTTTTAAAACTATATACAGAACTGGACATGGTATTGAAGGTGGAGTGTGACTGAAGCAAAATAGAGTGCTAGTACTAATTCCCTTGCTTTGTACACTATATGTCTACTGACAAAACCTTGTTTTTGTTTTTTTCTTTTTCTGCTGCTTCACACTGTTGACTCATGTTGAGATTGTGGTCTGCTAAGATCCTAAGGTCCTTTTTAAAACATTCTACTGGCAAGCAACCTATTACTCATCCTATTTTTGTTCCTCTGATTTTTTTTCCTGCCTAAACCTGTATAATACTTATGGTTGAATCTTCTTTTTTCCTATCTCTTTTTAGCACTGTTGTCTAATCTGTTACTGGTTTAGAATCCTGATTCTGTCTTCTGAAGTATCAGTTAGCCTTTCCAGTTCAGTATGATCTCTGCTGATTTGACGACCATTTCCTCCAAACCCTAATCCATATCATTTATAAACTAAGAACAGTGGCCCAGGACTAACCCCTGTGGCACCCCATTGGATACCTCCAGCATAATGGGGAAACATTAGTGAGCACTCTTTGAGATTAGCTATGAAACCAGCTATGAAATTTCACATGCTAGTGAGGTTATGCACAAAATCCTGCAAGGTAGGCTTCAGCAGTATGTGGACTGAGAACTCCCAGAAGTACAAGCTGGATTTTGAAGGGGCAGAGGAACTAGAGACCAAATTGCTAACATGCGCTGGATTATGGAGAAAGCCAGAGAGTTCCAGAAAAACATCTACTTCTGCTTCATTGACTATGCAAAAGCCTTTGACTGTGTGGACCACAGCAAACTATGGCAAGTCCTTAAAGAAATGGGAGTGCCTGATCATCATATCTATCTCCTGAGAAATCTATATGTGGGAAAGGAAGCAACAGTTAGAACTGGATATGGAACAACTGACTGGTTCAAAATTGGGAAAGGAGTACAAGGCTGTATTTTGTCTCCCTGCTTATTTAACTTATATGCAGAATACTTCGTGCGAAAGGCTGGACTGGGTGAATCCCAAACCGGAATTAAGATTGCCGGAAAAAATATCAACAACCTCCGATATGCAGACGATACCACTCTGATGGCAGAAAGTGAGGAGGAATGAAAGAACCTCGTAATGATGCTTTATTATTGTGACTAAAGACTCCCTGGAAAAGACTCTGATTTTGGGAAAATGTGAAGGCAAGAGGAGAAGGGGACAACAGAGGACGAGATGGATGGACAGTGTCATCGAAGCAACCAACATAAATTTGACTAAACTCCGGGAGACAGTGGAAGACAGGAGGGCCTGGTATGCTCTGGTCCATGGGGTCACAAAGAAGCGGACACGACTTAACAACTAAACAACAACAATATATGGGGTTCTCCAATTTCATGGGTGAAACCGGGAATGGCCAAGGACCACATGAGTCCCAGAAGTTGCCCACCCCATTGCAAAGGAAATGATATTACATTCTTTTGTAATGAACAGTGCCTATCTAACATCATTACTACCTGATCAGAGACTATCTAACATCATTACTACCTGATCAGAGACTAGAATGTAGCATGTTTGAAATTGTATGTAAGTCAGTAAATTAAAGGAATGGATGAATGGACGAACAAATAAATGGTCCTCCTAAATTATTCCTATAAATATTTGACATTATTTCTGTATTAATTATATTTTAAATCCAAACAGTAATACATATGTCCTTTGAACTTGCCCGCCTTATATTGCTGCTCGGTCTTGCTGCGCCATCTGTGCTTATCGCCTAGTTTATTTTAGTTTGTTGTTGTTTGGTTCTTATACTTGATTATGTAGTTATGTTATTTCATTTGGTTTGTGCATGCACTTTGCACAGAATAGTGCTGTGCACTAATTAGGCAGCATATACAGTAAATGTTAGAAATTAAAAAAAATATATTGTCATCTTTCTAATATCTAGTAATTTTTAATATACTGTACAAAGTTGGGGAATATTCTTTATCCCGTTATCAGTGCATATGCTGTGAATGTGTTGATACTTGTTTTTTTTCTATTATTGCTCTGTTCCTTTGGAATGGAAGTACTACTGCAATGCCTGTAATGAACAGGAGGGGTTTGAGCCAGCAATCTTTATCCCTTCTGTAAGAATATTTTTAACTTTTACACATACACTTTCTATAGGATAATGTAGTATTTTGTGGATTGTTTTATTTGTGTATTTATATATTGGTCTTTGACTCTATTAAAGGTGACATGACTTGACAGGAGTTGTAAGAAACACAGATAGTAACAGTAAAATACAATAGTAATAGTCGAGAAACCCACTGTATCATCATTCTGTCTGAATTTTTGATAGAAGCCTTTTATCACTGACTACATTGGCTGACTATCAATGTAATATATAAAACAACCAGAAGATACTGTAGGATTTTAATTCATGCCATTTGAACTTTCATACCTTCATGAATACAGTGTGAAAATTATAGGTCCCATGAGGTAAAGTTCAGGCAAATGCCGCTTAACCCTTGAAATCACATTAGTTTGTACTCAAGAGATTGTTTGTCTGTCACCTTGTTCATGCCACAGCACAGCCTTATTTGAAATAAATTAGGAGTTAGAACTGGTGCTCTTTATCTTGAAGTTTTAAACGACAGGGAATACATTTTTAAATATGTGGCTGTGACTTCCTTAGACTGTCTGGATGATGTCTGTGAAGACATAAAAGATGTTGAGAGAAGGTGGCTACTTTTGGGGCCATACTTCCTGTGAGCTGTATTAGGGAAAATGAAGGAAAACAGTGGCAGGGCTGCTTCGTTTTTCATAAAATTCATTAGCCACTGAATCTCATGACATCAAACACAGAGATGGGAAAATTCTCTACATTCAAAATTGTACCAGTATTTAATTATAGTTTGATGTGCAAGACTTAGGCTTGCACACATACACACAAACAGCACAGAAACCGAATGGAGAAAGCAGTGAACGTGACACTTTTAGTGCTTTATAGCACACCAGAAGAAGATTTCAAGAAGGTGGGAGGAAAATATGTTTAGGATATCCTCGTCCTCCAAACACAAATTTCAAGAATTGGCAGGACAACTACATCCCAATGTGGAGAGTTGGAGACTGTTGTTTTGAGCTTTGCTACTTATGTTTTAGGCTACTCATATGATTTAAAGCAGGCTTGTCCAACCCGCAGCCCGAGGGCCGCATGCGGCCCAGGTTGGCTCATAATGCAGCCCAGTGTAATTTTTTATTTTTAAAGAAATTCCAAAGTTTCAAGTTACACTGCTGGCGCTTGCAGCCGGAATGCGGCTGGGGCACGTCACAATGGGGGGGGGGAGAGGGAAGGAAGGAAGGAGGGGGAGGGGAGGGGAGAGGGGGGCTGTGTGACTGCATTGTGCTGTCCCTGTCAATGGGTGGACCCCCTCCCGGCCCCATAAAGCCGCCGGAGTCGAAGCTGGCAGCCTCTGCTGTCTGAGATCGCAGCTGCCGGTTAGCGCGCTTGGAGCGGGGCTGCGGAGGATGGCTAGGGTTGCCCTCCCATGCGGCCCAAACCAAATTTATGTGTGGCCCAAACCAAATTTTCATCTTCTAATGTGGCCCAGGGAAGGTGAAAGGTTGGACACCCCTGATTTAAAGGTTTGAAGTCTAGTACAGTGGACCCTTGACTTACAGACGGCTTAACTTACAGACTTTTTGAGTTACAGACTTCTCTGGCCGCAAAATTTAGGTTTGACTTGCAGACTGAGATTTGACTTACAGACCAGAAAAAAACCAAAATGGAACAAAAACGGCCTGTTACGGGATTAATCGGTTTTCAATGCACTGTAGGTCAATGGAGACTTGACTTACAGACTTTTTGACTTGAGAACCGCCTTCCAATACGGATTAAGTTCTCAAGTCAAGACCCCACTGTAGTAATTCACAACTAGAGTAAGCCTGTCAAATGAATGGAATTTAGGGAAGAGTTGACTTACCACTACATCAGTGGGCTTCTACGTAATTGCAATTTATGGCTGGATTTCATCCAAAGTCTTGATTTTCTAGCATTCTAAATTGTTCCAGGAGCGTAGAGAAAGTTTCTTTCTAGTAAAGGTTCCCTTGTACAAAGCAAGAGGAAGGCAGAGTACAAAGATGATCAGCAAGTCCTGAGAATATTGGGGAGAACCAAATTGCTAAGAATAGTAATGCTATTTGCCCCATCATGTACTGGCAATTGAGAAGGAAAAGGAGTGTCACTTCCTTTTCAATCTTAGTTTATCTATATCATTTGTTGCCAAACCTTTCAATATTCTTGGACTTCAGCTCCTAGGTCGCCTTACCAGCATTGTCAGTGCTCAGAGATTTCTCAGGATTTTAATCCAACAATATCTGAAGATCCACCAATAGGAGGCATTGATCTGTGTGGACTGTGGGCAGTTAGTTGGAAGGAAAACAAGGAACTGCCTTGTGTGCTTTGCAACACTGCAAATATCAAGAAGATGGTAAAGTTAATAAGAACCCCACACCCTTTTACACTGATTTTTAGAAGTGGACAGTATTTATCTGAAGCCTGCAAAAAGGACAAGCAGGCTGTGCTTGGAGGATTTTCCCTTTTTTCTCCAAGGACTGTTTGTTTATAAACACAGTTTTTAAGGTTTATGGGATGAGAGTTTAAAGTTGATTCTGTGGCAAAATGGTTCCCCTCCCCAACACTTTTTTAAAGTCACGGAAACTATTTGGTTGATTCCTAATGGAGGTAATTCATAAATGGATTTTTATTATTTTTTAAATTAACATTTTAGTATTAGAAACAGAAATACGTTATTTATGAGCCTAAAGGTTATTGTGTAGCTCAAGATTATAGTTCTGCATTTTAAAACATTTTGTATTCAGCTCCCCAGTTTGTGTGTATGTTTTCAAGTTTGTTTTTTGTTCAGACAATGTTTACAGTACAAATAAATTTTGTTTTCTAGAACCCCACCCTTTCAGAAAACTGCCTTAGGTCAAACTGCCAAAAGCAGCAAAGATGCCTTCTAAATTTACCCTTGAAACTCCTCTGTTATATTTAGCTTTACTAGTACCATTGGAGGCATTGTCTCTGGATTATAGTGGTTCCACACCAGGAACAGAGCTATTATGCCTATATAAGCAGTGATGTGGGTTTTCTGGGCAATTTTAAGGTGGAAATTTTTTAGGAACATTTTCTGCAAATAAATTCAGGATTCCTCCCCCTCCCCGTGTCCTAAAACAGAACATGATCTAATTTGTATGTTCCAGCAGCCCATATGTATTTTTTAAGCACACTTAATGTGGTTAAATATTAATAGTCAAATAAATTAAAAGCTTTATGTCCATATTTGCTTTACTTTTAGTATAACAGTTGTTACATTTTTACAACATGCACTTATCTTATACATGTTTTTTTTTAAATTGAAAGAGAAAAGACACTACAAACTGTTAACACACTAATTTTAGTACACCCAAGAAACAACATGTTATTGCTATGACTGTCTATTCATCTCCTTCCAAAAAAAAAAATTAATTTTCTTTCATTTCAGTGAAATAATCCCAGTTTCACTGAGACGGCCTTTATAATCACTTTTATCACTTAGTTCAATTTGAGGTTGAGACAATGGCATTTGTTCATTGTTACTCAATAATTTTACAAAAACATTTTTTTAAAGAAGTGGATTTCCCCCCTTGCAGAGAATTTTCCATTGTATATTAAGTTGTAGTTCCACCCAGTCCTTAGGTATGGCATGAAGATAGCCTCCTTCACAACTGTGCGCTGCATGACATAACTCTGCTAGCTGTATCTCATACAGCAAGCCGCTAGGCAATGTTAGATTATTCATTCTAACCACCTGGGCATCCAGTTGAGAGAGTCCAGGAAGGTCCTAATGTAGTTGTCCTTCCAGCTAAGTAAGAAGTGCAGCCAAAGCTGAGTGGCAGCTCTACAGTTCTAAGTTCCTGAGAGATCATTTGTTCAGTAAGGGGCTCATTATATTTAATTCTGAACCCAGGAGTGTGAAATGTCTTACCAGAGTTGGGTAAGCTTGGGATGCTATTTCTTGAAAGCAATTGGTTAAAATTATAGTTCCAACTCCCAGGTTACTGTCATAGTTACAGTTTTAAATAGCAAGAAGTTACTTCACCATGTCTCACTAATAACATAAATACTACTTTTGATTATTTTTTTCTTTAAAACATCTGAATGAGCCAGGCACAAGGCAGCTGATACTCTCCCTTCATTATTTAGTGAAATAGTACTCCGATAACTACTGTTGGACTAGGACATAAGCAGATACAGAATCAAGTCCCAACTCAGTGATGAAATTCACTGGGTGAACTTGTAACTCCCAAATCCACCTACCTTTATAACATTACGACAATAAACTCTATGCAGACAAGGAGAGTTGTGTGCACACCTGGAGCTCATTGGTGAAAGGCAGAATGTAAGAGTAACTAGCAAATAATGCATAAGAAGTTACATTATCAAAAGAGTGAAGTTAATGCTATTGAATTACTGAAGTAATAGAATACAATTGCACTGTTGTTGTTGAGAAGAGGAAATAATGACAAGCAACTGGTTACTTGTACATACTTATTTCAAAGCTGCTCCTGTGAGATACATGTCATCACAAACTTGACTCATTAATTGTGAGGAAACTAGAAAAAAATTGAAGTAGCATTCTAAGTGTGCTGGTTTTTAGATCCCTGTGGCAGTTCCAGTTTGCTCTAATTCCTCTTAAATTCCGTAACGTGGCACACACATGTGACATGAATGAGAACATGAGTCTCTTATTCTGTCTCTTTCTCCCCACTGACCTATACTCATGCACCTTTTGGAAGCATGAGACACAATGTTGCACTTGTGGCTCTATACATCAAGTTGTTATTTATGGCTAGCAGAAAATAAAGCAGGAAATCCCCAACCAAAGCATTCTTGCAATATCTCTTTAAAAAAACACCCTACAACGGAGAAGGGTCCACTTGTCCAAAATTCTCATAGGTAACCCATTCTGTTGTCAAAGAGCCTTAATACATTCTTCCTAATCTTTAACCTACACTATATCTGGAGGCAAAAATGTTAAAATGGAGGTCATGAGGTGTCCTACTTTGGATACCTCATGCCAAGATGAGGTTATCTGGAAAAGACAATAATGCTAAGAAAGGTTGAAGGCAGCAGAAAAAGAGGAAGAAAAAATATATAAGATAGATGGACTCCCTAAGGCAGACCTGGGCAAAGTGCGGCCCGAGGGCCACATACAGCCCGCGAGCCGCTCCTGTCCGGCCAGCAGACAGTTTTGAACCTCAAAACAAATTATAGCTTTTTGTCTAAAGTTGATCAGTTGCTTATCTTTAACATACCGCAAAAAACCTCTTTAGTATTTGTGAAGATTAACAAGTTTAAAATAAAAACATAACATCACTGTTTCATTTTATTTTTAAGTAAAGTTGGTTCGGCCCCCGAACACAATTCAGATTTTTCATGTGGCCCCCTGTAGAAATTAATTGCCCACCCCTGCCCTAAGGGAAGCCACACAGCTGAGCAGGGCTGATGAGCACAAGATATTTTGGAGATCACTCATTCATGGGGTCACCATAAGTTGAGGGCAACCTGACAGCACATAACAACAATATTTAGTCAAAATATTATTTCTCATAATTTCAATCCATTATTTCTGTGGACTTCAGAAAACAAAGATTGCTTCATCTATGTGACAGCCCTTCAAATATTTGAAGATGGCTATCATATATCTTCTTGTGCTTCTCTTCTTCAAATGTATTCAGTAATGCCAACCATTCCTGATAGATGTGAGTTTCCAAAACGTTTATCATCCTAATCTCCCTTCTCTGGACATATTCCAGCTTGTTTATATTTTTTTCAAGCTGTGGAGCCCTGAGCTCAACAGAGTGCTCTAGGAGAGATATAACCAAAGCAGAAGAGAGTGGTATCATTACTTCCCTTGACATTATATTGCTATTGACATGGCCTAGTATTGCATTTGCTTTTTTTGCTGCTGCATCACATTATTGACTCATGCTTAGCTTGTGCTTTACTGAAAGCTTTAGATGATTTTCATATATATCACTTCCACGTCAGCTGTCTAAGGTTCTATATTTATGTATCTGGTTTTTCCTGCCTTTGAACTTTACATTTTTTTCTCTGATGAAACACATATTGTTTGTTTGGCCTAGTTATCTAGTCTGTTAAGCTCATATTCACTCCTGAATCTGCTTGTAAATAGTTAGCTAAAAATGGATGAAGTTAATATGTGGATCATTGTTTCTTCATCTACAATATTAGAATTGATAGCTACTAAAGGATCCAGTTAATTTGTACTCGGAGGTGGTCAGATACTGTTTAACATACAAATGTCTTCTGGAAGTTGCAAGAGTGTGTGAGACTGTACCACCTCTCTTTCTTCTCCAAGGGGGAAATAGCACATTTTCTTTGCTGGTAGTCTCTGCTTTGATTAGACAGGATTTTTATTGTAACTGGACAGGGAAAATAAGTTTGCAGTAGCGTTGGGTGGAGAACTGATTGAGGGAAACAAATCAACCTGCTCCTTGAGGACACTATTTTTAAATATCAAAGGCAAGGTCTGGTTAGAATGCTTGTTTGTCTAGTCCAGAATTACAATTAATACATTTGTTTCCAGAATTTAAAAAAAGAAGTGTAAATGTCTGACAGCCATTACTACAACACTGAAACATGATTTCTAATTGAGGAATGGCAGTAGTACATGCTATCTGTTTAAAAAGGAAGGCAAACTACTACTACAGGAGTGCAGATGACCACCCTCAAAATGCTGGTAGTCAGCTTCCGTAACAAATTCTTTTCAGTCTTTCCAACAATCTGAGTGAAAGGATAAGGAAAAATTTCAGATGTGAAAAATGCAACTTGGCATGTATGTATGCTTCATATATGAAAGCACATTGCTGAAGCATGGAGAACATGAGCAAAATGACCCCAGGGTCCAGTGCTTTGATGCAGAGCCTTCCCTTTCTAGGTCAGCAGTTCTTATCTTGTCCTCCATGGCAATGATCAAGAGTAATTTCTTTTCAATGCCTGCTTGGTTACCTTTGTGATCACTACCCAGTTTTCAGTAGAAGAGCACATCATAGTTAGCATCTAACAGACACTCTTTAATAGAATGACCACAATGAAGGACTCAGTATTATTAATACTGCAGTATTGTTGCACCGCTCTACCAAAGTTCTAGTATATCTTTCAGGAACAGAGTGAGGGGAGCAGAATCACTTGGTTGCATCTTTCACATTGAAGGAAGATGAAAACCTCTCTGTGTCATAGAGGTTTGTAGAAGTCATCATAACATTTGCACTTAGGCACTAGCTTTATATATGCAGGATATGTCTAAGTATTTTTGATGGACAGGATAGTATATAATTTGCTCCTGAGATGAGGCAGTGGTACAGGTTATAAAAGAAACATCCTTCATGGTTGCTGTATTTGAGGTATGGAAACACAGGCTTTGGAATGTGCTGCCCTGTGAAGCTAGGTTGGCTGCCTACCTCTTCTCCTTTCATCACCAGATAACTGCCTTCCTTTTCAGGCTGGCCTTTTAAGCATTAAATGGGAGTCTCAGGAATGCTGTATTTGCTGAATTTAGAATTTTTTAATAATGTTTTTAAAATGATTTTCAAATTGTTTTAAACTCTGGATTTAATATTGATAAATGATTATTTATTTATTTTAATATTGTGTAATTTTACTTACTATGAACTGCCTTGGTTTCCCCGTGGGGGGAAGGAACCATATAAATAGCATAAACAAACAAACCTGACAGGTGTTTCTAACACTTTCTTTCTTTCTTTCTTTCTTTCTTTCTTTCTTTCTTTCTTTCTTTCTTTCTTTCTTTCTTTCTTTCTTTCTTTCTTTCTTTCTTTCTTTCTTTAGAAAGAATTAAATCTTGTTTTTCTCACAAAACTGGAACTCAAGGCAGCTCACTGTAATATTAAAGAAGGTACCAATAAAAGTACACCATTGCTTTTATCTGTGAAGATGCTCAATGCTTTTAATATTAAAACATAATTGAAGGTGTCATGATATTAATTAAAGGAATCAGAAGCAAGGCATCACCTATAACCTTTGCAGTTGCATCCTAATTTTGTCTGCACTTTCCATGTTTCATGCCTTGCTCTGGTCAGCCTCTGGTTCAGCTGATTTTAATTCCCTGCAAAGATTCCTCCTTGAAATCTGGAGGTGGTGGGGATGTTGAGGCATGGCATTTGTGCCTGTCCCCACTTCCTTTCCCACACAATTTTTTAAGCATTACACGAATACCTTGTGACAGAGGTTAATGTGGGTATAAAGTCATGGTTGTTGTGGGTTTTTCGGGCTCTTTAGCCATGTTCTGAAGGTTGTTCTTCCTAATGTTTCGCCAGTCTCTGTGGCCGGCATCTTCAGAGGACAGCACTCTGTGCTCTGGTGTAGTTGGCTTGGGAGTGGAGTATTTATGGCTGTGAGATGGGATTTTGTCTTTTTCTGTAGATGGGTGATTAGTGTGTCTTGCTGTGTGTGTACTGTTGTGATAAGGAGAGATTATCACAGCAATACACCCACAACAAGACACACTAATCACCCATCTACAGAAGAAGACAAAAGCCCATCTCACAGCCACAAATACTCCATTCCCAAGCCAACTACACCAGAGCACAGAGTGCTGTCCTCTGAAGATGCCGTCCACAGAGACTGACGAAACGTTAGGAAGAACAACCTTCAGAACACGGCCAAAGAGCCCGAAAAACCCGCAAAAACCATTAGATCCCGGCTGTGAAAGCTTTCGCAAATACATTGGGTATAAAGTAGTTGTGAAACCATTCTAATGGCTCTACTGGAGGACTGTAGCCGGCTATAATATTACCTTAGGGTATGTCATTAAAAATAATGACATACCCTAATAAAAAAGCTTAAGGTACTGCTGCCAACTTCACCTATTGCAGCTGCTGAAACAGAAAAGCCATGAAACGGAATGAGAGTGTACAGTTGGGAGCTACTATAATGGACAGTATCATCTCAGACTCTAGGAGGGCTTTTCACGTATTTAAATAGTTCCTTTTGTGAAAAACTTGCTGTAAATAAAAATGTATCCCTAAGCAAATACATCAGGAAAAGAGATTCCAGTTGAGCCCTCCTTCCACTACTAAGTTTCCATTTGCTGGGAGAATTTATGCAGGCAAATGTAACAGGATGGGAGTTCTCACTCTGCTGTTTGCAGTGGAGCAGCTCATTCTGTGGCCTCGTTTTGATGTATTTGCAGACCATGCCTACTGCCAGTGGTCAGGGGAGGGATGGGAGAAGAGAAGGCAGGGTTGGGAGCAGGTAGAAGAACATACTGCAGTTTTCCTGTCTACTGCAGGGTGCTGAAGGAAAATATATGTTTCTGTTTGTTTGTTTGTTTTAAAGACATGGAGGGTGGTGAGGCCTGTATTCTCCATTTTTATAGCCTCATCTTTCTATTGGTGACTGGACGGGAGAATAAGACGACTATTGTAAAATTCTGAGTGTTGTGTTTTGGGTGCCTGTCAGTAACAGGAACAAAACTCAACTGATTGAAAAGGGGTTATTGTCATTTTTAAGAGTTTTAGCAAGCCACTTGTATCCATCACTGAGATTACAAGGCCTTTGGACATATGAGAAGGTTGACATTTCTGTAATCTTCCCTGATCACAAGTAAAGCAGAGAATAAAATAGTGGGTTCCAAAATATATATTTCTGAGTCTTTTTTATTTTAGGAGTATGGATCAATTTGATGAAAATTAAATTCTGGGAAGAATTAAGGAGTGTACCACCAACCTCCACTCCACAACCAGAGAAGAATGAAGTTTTGTCTCTGCCATTTATGAGCCCAAGACTTTGAACCTTTGGGCTACAACTATATTCTGTTAAGGAAGGAAGCTTCTTGATCCTATAAGACCTTCTCAATTAGATAATTATGTTACTTTTATGACTGCTACACATGCAAGCTGATAAACTTGACAGTGCAGTTCTAAACATGCCCATCCAAATGTACATCCCGCTGAGTTAAGTAAGACACAAGCTCTTGTCAAGGATTTGCCTGATCATTTGTAGGTCTTATAGTGGAGACAGACGTGTTGCACTGAAGTCACTATGTAGTGTCTGAGCCCTTTGTGTCTTGAACAAGAAGGACTGCAGAGAGCTGTGCAACTGTATTTGGTTCAACATAATTAGAGAGCTGCTGGGATCAAGAACCCTGATACTTTATTTTATTGATTTGTTCATTTAAAATATTTTTACTCTGCCTTTCCCCTTAAAAAGGATCCAAGATGGCTTACATCAGTAAAAGGCAATATTTAAAAGCTAAAAACAGCAAGTATACAAATATTTAGAAATAATCAAACAAATACCACAATAAAGTGGTAAATAGAATCAACACCAAAAAAGACAATCAAAGGAGCAAGGCACAACTCTCCGCTTAAAAACCTCTTTCAAACAGATAGCCACCATTGTCGTCACTTTAGAACCGCAGAGCTGGAAGAGGGACCCTTGTCAAGGAGGCACTGTGGGAAATTGAACTTTCAAGCTCTGGCTCTGCAGCCGGATGCCTTAAACCAGTGGCCCCCAACCTTTGCCGCTCCGTGGACCGGTTAGGTCCTTGGGGTCTGTGAGGGTGGGCGGGGAACCTCCACGTTGTGGGGGGTGCTCATGCACATGCACGGATGGCACAGGGCACACTCATGGGGGGCAGGGTGCGCTTGTGTGGATGGCGTGGGGGTGCGCCTGCAGGGGGCAGGGTGCTCTCATGGGGCGGGGCACCCTGGGGGCAGGCCATGCATGTGTGGGGCATGTGCATATGGGGTGGGTGGGAGATCTGTCTCCGCAGCCCGGTCATGCCAAGGCCACGGACCCGCACCGGGCCGCAGACCAGGGGTTGGGGACCCCTGTCTTAAACCACTGAGCTATCCAGTCATTCTATAAAACTAGCTAAC
The DNA here is from genome assembly GCF_051106095.1 of Pogona vitticeps. NCBI lineage: Eukaryota > Metazoa > Chordata > Lepidosauria > Squamata > Agamidae > Pogona > Pogona vitticeps. The sequence continues at coordinate 46,365,288 of NC_135784.1, read as the reverse complement.
TCTTAGTACATCACTGTAGAGGTTAGGAGTTCCCATCATAACCAACTGCCGTAAGTTATTGACTAAAATTCTAGGGTCTTGTGAGAACAATAGTGAGGTGAATATCTACTCTACATCTCTAAACCACTCAGCTGTGACACAGTTCTCACAGAAGGAAAGCTTGCCTGAATGAAGAGAGAGGTCTTCATCCATTTGTGGAAGGACAACAAAGATGGGGTTAGCCTTGCCTCCAGAGTCTGGAAGCAGCAGCAGAACCCGCTTCACCCAAACACGCCTGTGAAGCTTGTGGAACTGAGATAAAGGCCTTCCCTGAGGATCTTAACTTCCAGGCAGTTCATAAAGGGAGATGTGTTCCTTGAAATAGCTTGGTTGCATTCCTGATGATAGGAGATCTGTAATTCCATTCAGCCACGTGTGGTTACACAGCCCTTTGCAGACTTTTATGTTCCAAGTGCAAAGGTCTCTGTTGCTTTGAGGTTCATTGCTATTGGGGTATAGGGCCTATGTGTACAAGTATATCCCTTTCTGAACTTTCAATCTGTGAAATCAGATGAATGCCAGAATAGGGGTTTCTTGTTGTTGTTTAGTCGTTAAGTCGTGTCTGGCTCTTCGTGACCCCATGGACCAGAACATGCCAGGCCCTCCTGTCTTCCACTGCCTCCTGGAGTTGGGTCAAATTCATGTTGGTCGCTTCGATGACACTGTCCAACCATCTCGTCCTCTGTTGTCCCTTCTCCTCTCACCTTCATACTTTCCCAACATCCGGGTCTTTTCCTGGGAGTCTCCTCTTCTCATGAGATGGCCAAAGTATTGGAGCCCCAGCTTCAGGATCTGTCCTTCCAGTGAGCACTCAGGGTTGATTTCCTTCAGAATGGAGAATAGAGGTTTACTCTCATGCAAATGAAGTGACTGTATGATAGTCTAAATGACCATGGCTCAGAATTGTTTGGCTCATCATGCCTATGAATCTTCATTTCCATGTACCCACAAAATTAGAAACTGTATAAAGTTAAATGAGAAAATAATACTATCAGTTTGCTGTCATCAAAAAACATTAGTTTTGGAGTTTTCTTTGCAACTGCTTAGGATTACAGCTCGATTCTGTTTACACCTTTGTGCATTTTTTATTGATAGGAAGGTTGACATAATTCAGACATTTACTGACTGCCCATGAACAATGTGACTTTGATATGACATTCCTATAGCACAGATACATTACTTTGTATACTTACTGTTCCATCATATGGTTCTGATGAAAAACTGAAATTGTGGGAAACTTGCAAATAATATTATTTTAATGCGTAGGACTGGCAACTGCCTTCTGGCAGTGTATGAAACTGAGGTATGTTTTGAAGGGGTCAAGAGACAAGAGTGTAATTTAAATATTATACTGTCTTATTTTTTTCCAAAACAAACAGGTATACTTTATTATTGGGAATCTTTAAATTTCTCTTTGTAATACTGAGATGTTTGCTATTCTCTTGGAGTGGCCCAAAAGTATGTATACAGACATTGTCTGTTGCATACTGAGTTACGCAGTTCAGCACATAACTCTGAAATTACAACAACTCATTAATAAAGTTACTCTTTTTAATATATATAATATATTTGTAATATAAATTTTTATATATAGAGAGAATATATATATTGTTAACTGTGCAATAGGGGTTCAGTGATTTTTTAATGCAGCTTGCAATAGGGGTTTAGCCAATTTTTTTTAAATGCTGCTTTGAGAAACATAAGAACTATGAGGGGTAGATGTTTCATCTGAAAATAGTCTAGTAATATGTCTGGTAGTTAATCAATTTTATTAATGTGACCAGGTCATAAAACGTATTTATGGCTAAAATATACAAAATGCAGTTTAAAAATGTACAACCAGTTAATAAAACATATTATGTTCATTAATGTATGTTATGCTCATATTGATAGATTGTCCTGCAAAACCGAAATTGTCCTGAAAAACTGATTCATATATGTGTTGCCTTGCACATAGGTTTGAGGAGGTACACAATGAGTGAAATTCTCTCATGTACTTTTGCTACTTCAGAATATGTATGAGGGAATATTAGAATTTCATTCTGTGTGGAAACTATATGTCACAGCCTTTCTCCCTTAACTGGCCAGAAGATATGTTTTGATAGAAGCCAAAATTCCTTGCTTAAAATGAAATGGAAACATGCTGATAGTCAACAGTCATTCACTTCCCACTTTATATGAGATGATAAATGAAGGAATGCTAGCCTGGTATGATGTCCTAACTAAGGATCTAGTTTGTTTGTCCCAATAAAGCTATAATCACAAAGCTACAACAAAAATTTGACTTTTGCACAATCACAATAAACTAGATAACTTGCTTATCGTTATGTGTGAATGTTGTTTGAGAGAGGAGATGACTGAAGTGCACTTTCAGATAAATACTCCTCCCTTGTCATGCTGTACATATACAATCATATGATTGCCCACGTGGTAGAATCAGCTCTCAGTCTGGTCCTGTTTTACAGCAGTGATTCCCAACCTGGGGTATGTGCAATCTATTTAGAAGTATATATGTGGGGAAAAAGGATAATGGTGGAAAATTGTACATCCATCAACAGTGGAAGTCGCAGCTCAGCTTCTTCCTTCCCTCCCCACCCATTGTGTGAGAGCCCAGCTGTGACGTCCACCCTCGTGCCCCCTTGCTTGACCTTCAAGCCCCAGAGCACATGAAGGTAAACACTCTCCTTTTACACTTGCTGCCACCAGGTGATCTCCAAATCACCATTTACTTCAGAAAGATTCAGGTCCACACTTCAAGTTCTTTCAAATAAAACTTTGGTTTATTGATTACAGAGATTGATTCATTGATATCTTCAGTAGCTGATCATTCCTCAGAATTTTCTAAACTACACACTCTATTACACTGTCTGGATTTTCTCTCCTGCCTGACTCTTACATTTCTCTCATTGTCTCTATCTCTTAATCTGACTTAAAACTCCCCTCTGACTCTCTAACCCCGCCTCTTATAGCATCCCTCTTGACTCCGCCTCTTAGCAACTTGAATATTCATAAACCATTACATAATACAACAAGAACCATAGATTAATAAATGGAGAACGCTACACCAGCCAATTGGCTTTCACTCCAAAGTGGTGTCCATTGTTGGTCTGCGACTAACCAAGGAGCTTGTATCTCCTGCTCCTTTTCCATTGACAGCAATTTGTATGGGACAAAATTCCTTACAGATTTTAACCCCTTTGCTGACACACTCATGCATGCTACCAGAAGCAATGAGGAAGTGGATTGAAGGTGAGACAGGGGACAGTCCCTTCCTAGTGTCACCTCCGCCCATATGAACGGTTCTGTTTATGGAAATGAGCTGCCGAGGGGTACACAAAAGAAAAAAAAGTTGGGAACCACTGCTTTGCATCAAAGGGAAATTTTTGCTGCGCATTGGTGATTTTTAAACCATAGCTTCTTGGTCGTTGGTGCTACACAGTTTGTGTTCAGAAGATTCATGGGAGCATGAAAAAACCAGAAAAATAGCCACACATCATGAATTAAAAGTCACTGCTGCCATGATGGGGAAACTAAGAGAATTTCCTCATTGCTTTCTTTTATTTTCAATTCAGCCACAAAATTGGTTAAATTTTAATTTGGAAGCCTTACAAGTGACATCGTGTAAACTGAGCAAATCTTGTAGTCTGCAATCCATAAGGAAATATACTGTTTCTCCAAAAATAAGAGCTAACCTGAAAATAAGCCCTTTTCAGGATACTTGTAATATAAGCCCTACTCCAAAAATAAGCCCCCGTTAAGTGAAACCCCGCCCTCAACCATTATGCACCAACCAGAAGAAGATGACATGTATTTGAATAAATTTAGATAGTTGTACATAAAAAAACCATCCCCTGAAAATGAGCCTTAATGTGTTTTTCGCAGCAAAAATTAATATATGACCCTGTCTTATTTTCAGGGAAACACGGTAGGTATAATTGTGGTAATCAACCTGCTCTGGCTCATGTAGGAGATTACAGTTGTGCCCCCCTTAACGATTAACCCGTATAACGACGTATCCACTTCACCACGATGTTCTTACGATTGCAATTGCGATCGCAAAATGATGTTTTAATGGCGTTTTTTCGCTTTGCGATGATTGGTTCCCTGCTTCAGGAACTGATTCTTTGCATTACGACGATCAAACAGCTGATCGTTGGGTTTTCAAAATGGCCACCGGCTGCTCAGAATGGCTCCCCGCTGTTTTTAGGAGGCATTTTTCATTTAACAGGCACCCGAAAATGGCCACTCTATGTAAGATCTTCATTGGACGAACAGGTATTCAGCCCATTGGAACGCATTGAACGGTTTTCAATGCGTTTCAATGGGCTTTTTAAATTTCGCTTGATGATGTTTTCGCTCTACAGCGGTTTCACTGGAACGAATTAACGTCATCAAGCGAGGCACCACTGTATTTGCATGTACCAGTGGGAGCTCTTAAGAGGCAGAGCCAGAGGAATTAGAAGGGAGAGGTGAATCAGAGTTTGGGGAATTCAGTGAGTGAGAGTCAGAGAGGAGAGTCTGAAAGAAGAGTTTGTCTATGGGAGTTAGAGAGTGTGGCATAGTTAGAAGTTAAGAGTGTGAGCTTATGGAGAGCTAAGAGTTAAGAGTGAAATAAGTTATTACTAATCTAATGAATACATTAAAGTCTGCGAAGAACCTGTTTAAGCGAACTGTAATAAATAAACCTGTGTTGTTCAACTTTATACTCAGCTTCGACCTCAGTCTTTCTAATTAAAGGGTGTTGGCGGAGGTCAGCTGGTAGCAGCAGAAAGAAGAGGATGTGTTGTGGGCCTCAGGCTAGTGAAACAACCTGGGGCCACGTGAGGGGCCACATGGGTAAACGTCGCAATATTAAAATGAAATTTAAAAATAACTTTTCCAGATGATAATTTCATTTTGCATTTAGATATTATTTTCCATAGAAACATTTTTTAGCAAACAAGTGGGTGATAATAGCTTGAGTATTTCAGAAGGCTAATATTCCTAGCTGACACCTTGACTTCATTCATAGGACTTTACCACAGTGTGATCTGTTCAGGAAGAATATTGGCTTACATACAGAGTTATGCGGACCGTTCAAAATTTGATGTGGTTGAAGTGAATTAAACAGTATGAGAACAGTGTGAAAATAATTTGTGAGAATTGTGCTTAAAACTCCCTGGTTCATTTATTCTTATTACATTTATTTCAAAATAAACAGAGATGGTTGATTTAAATATGCTTTCCACAGTCTCTTTTGGTCTGTTTGTTTCTTTGGTTTGTGTGTGCGTGCGTACACACGGACAAATAATTTCTTTAGGGATGAAAAATAAATTAAAATGTCCTCCTCATGTAGTTGTTAACATAGCCAATTTGCAAAACCCTTTATAAGAAAAATGGCTTTGTAATGGGAACACTGTCAGACTCTTAACTACATGCGGCTGGGAGCCATTCTAATAATGTCTAATGCAATTGTAGGAAAACGAATCAGTAGCAGAAAGGAGGATAGCTGCTTGACTGCTCCCTTTCCTGACAAGAAGAAAAGGACAGTGATCAAGCTGAGGTCCTCAAAGGAGGCCCTTATATCTTTGGATAGGATGAAGAATGGGATATACACAGGCAGCTGTAGAAGTCACATAACAAAGTATTTGAATTCTAGCAAGAGATGTGATTTTTGCAGGAACATTTAAGCAACTGTGCTTTTTTTAAAAAAATGTACCTTAAATATTAGTAAGGTACATTGCAGATAATGGGAATGTTCAAATGTATGGATTTTTTGGTTTGTGTTTTTTGGGTAGCTGTTTACAACATGATATCTTTAATGAGGGATTGTATCAGAATCCTGCCAGAAAGGGAGGTATTGGGTCCTGTAGTATTTAGCCACTCATAATTCTTGAAAGAGAGTGTAAACATAATACTATTATGTGCATATTTAGCCTTTGCATAAGAATGACTATGGGATGTAGGCCCTGTCGAAGGTTTCCCAGGCCTGAACTAAGCAGATAATCTTAGGAAGTAAAAATAGAAAAGATAATTGCAGAATTGAACCTGGCTCTTTTGGTTTTGGCGATATGTGTTCAAATTTCACAATAACATCCAAGATGATAGGGTAGCAAGGGATGAATTTATTTCAGTCGCTTAAACGCTGTATTAGACGCATGATTTGTCTTTTGGTGAAGCTACAAATAGCGATTTGCCAGGGGTGGCGGCTACCAGGAGAGATCCAAGTTAGAAGGGTTATTAATTTCCAGCCCTCAGAACATTTGGAAGTAGCTTTGTTTAAAAAAGGAGGATGAAAATAATGGGGGCAAAAAAACCCCCCGTACACTCCAAAGAACATAGATAGGATTTAATCAATTCAATATGCATGTTAAAGGAAACACTCCTAAGGACAGTATTTGGATTTAAACTGATGGGGTTTTCTCCTATTTTCTTTTTGACAGCTAACCTCTCCTGAAACATGGCACAGTGACAATCAGTGACAGAAAAGTCAGGTTTGTTCTTTTTGTTGAGTATTGCTTTTAAATTATATCAGATGCAATTGTGATGAGAACATGGCCAAATACTGACATTTCTGACTCATGTATCGGTTGCATATGGCACAACACAGTAAAGGTTCAGACAAGTATATTATTTCATTTTTATTAAGAGGAATCCCAGTGAATTGAATTACCTGAAAGGAGATACACCTATAGTCAATCCACTCTGACCATGGCCGGCCACATTTTTGCTTTTCCACAACTTGAGGTTTCAGTCTTCATTGCATATAATACTCTTCAGATGATCTGCACCGTGGCCCGCAATGCGGCTTCCAGTTCTAGAGATGTAGTCTGAGAATTTTAGAAGAAGTTTAAAAAGAGCCCTAAGAGACAGCAGTCCTCAGGCACCTATCAAAAGTTGATACTGAAGGGTAGCTGATCATTTGGAGACATTCTGTTAACATTTGGCAATAGTGCTTCGGGATGCTTTGAGTTTTGTGCAGTAATTTACACAAACCTTGTATTTTTAATTGTAAACAATCATGGAGACACTAAATGTACTGGTCAGAATGTAAAAGGACAAATGTTTTTCCACCCATGTTTTTTGTTGTTATGTGCCAGTGACTAATGTCTACATATGTTGACTCTATAAATTAATGAGCCCCAGGAAGTCTTATCTTTAATAGTATTGTTCAGGTCTTACAAACTATAGGCTATGGCTTCCTTTATCCTTTATGAAGTCAGTTATCTTGTGTTAGGTTTTCCTACTGATTTCCACTTTCCCTAGCATTACTGTTTTCCCCCCAGGTAGTCTTGGTTTCTGAGCATTTGTCCAAAGAACAATAGCCCAGCTTAGTCATTTCAGATTTTAGTAAAGTTCACCCACTTATTCAGCTTTCTGGTTTTTCTTAGAATCCGTAAAAATCTCTAACACCATGTTCTTCTTCGTGGCCTCTGTGAATGCACACTAATGGGTTAACAGGGAATAGCATAATATGGTTGATCTTGGCCTTCCTCTCCAACAACATACCTCTACACTTAAGGATCTTTTCGAATGGCTTCATAGATGCCCTTCTAAGCCTGAATCTTCTGATTAATATATGACAGAAAGCAGAACCAATCTTTATATTGTTAATAATAATAATAATAATTGATAATTCATAATTCGGGCCAGGAGTCAGTAATGAAGCAGGAAAGCAAGTCTCAGAATTCTGTGAGGTCAGCAAGATATTTTTTGGGGGAAGATTCAGGCAAAATTATCTGAAAGGAGAATCATGCTTAAGGCAAAATGACCAGCGTATACAATTGGAAGTGGAAATTGAAGACCTTCTATTCTGCCTGTAAAAATAAGACTGTGGGTGGATTGTGGTACACACCATGAACTGTTAATACCAAATACTGGCATATTACAAGAATATAACGGAAACAACAGTCCTGAAAAGTTTGTAGCTCTGTAAGAACAGATTTGCAATGAATCAGAAGAACCATAGATTAAAATTTAAGGAGGAGAAGAATGTGAGACTGACTTTATAACTGGGGGAAAAAAAGAAAAGCCTTGATCACTGATGAAACTCTTGAAATTGTTAATGGCAAACAAGCAGCAAAAGTGAAAGGTGACAGATATAAAGTCAGAATACTAAGTGGAACTTTATAGCAACTTCATTGTCTTCTTAGGTGCCATCAGGTTGTTTCCAATTTACTGTGTGTCTAAAAAGTCCCATCATTAGTTTCCCTGCTCAGGTCTTGTGGATTCTAGGCTATGACTTCCTTTATTGAGTAAATCTATCTTACATTTGGTCTTCTGCTTTTCCTGCTGGCTTGAACCTTCCATGTGTCTTATCCAGTGAGTCTTGTCTTCCCATTATATGCCAAAGGTATGATAGTCTCAGTCTAGTTGTTAAGCCATTTCTGCTTCAAGAAAGGTACGACTTGATTTGATCTACCACCCACTTATTTCTCTTTCTGGCAATACACATTATCCATAAAGCTGTCCTCCAACACCACATTTTGAATAATCATTTCCCCCCTGTCCGCTTTCTTTACTGTCCAGCTTTCACATCTGTACACAGTAATCAGGACTACCCTACTATGGATGGACTTGGTCTTCATTGACACACCCTTAAGTATCTTTCTTTCATAACTGCTTTTGCAAGTCTCAGTCTTCTTTATTTCTTGGCTGCCATCTCCATTTGGGTTGATAATTTATCCCAGATATAAGAAATCTCTTATCAGTGCAAACTTCTTCATTGTTGTTGTTGTTCTTAGTCGTTTAGTTGTGTCTGACTCTTCGTGACCCCATGGACCTGAGCACACCAGGCCCTCCTGTGTTCCACTGCCTCCCAGAGTTTGGTCAAATTCATGTTGGTAGCTTCGATGACACTGTCCAACCATCTCATCCTCTGTCATCCCCTTCTCCTCCTGCCTTCACACTTTCCTAACATTAGGATCTTATCATTGTTAAAGTTAAGTCATGTTTCTCTAGCCAGGTTTTTTATCTTCTTCATGTTCCACTTTTGCATGTTCTTCTTTTATGATCCTCAGCATTCATTTTGTCACTGCTGTTGTTTGCTGGTAGTAGGGAATCATCTGCATATTTTAAATAGTTGACGTTTCTTTTACTGAGTTTTACTCTTCCTTCATCTGATTCTGATCCAGTTCTCTGTACTATAAGGAGAGAAAACACATTATATTAGATTCCTTTGTTCCTCTTGTACTCTGGAGAAAAGGGCCAAGGAAACTGGTGTAACAATAATTGCAAAGAAAGAAAAAGAACAACCACAAAGGAAAAGCAGGGGATCTCTTGGGGGAGAGCCAGAAAGTCGAAGAGAAATCCATCATAAACCATATTTACAATGTGATATTGATGTGTTTCTTCAAGACACCTGGCACCATTGGAAGCCAAATGTGACACCGCCAGTCATCCTGTAAAATGAATGTGAGGACTTTAAGAGTTAGAGTTACATGTTCATTTATCCTTTTGTCTCCACTTTAATCTAATTCGAAAGCCAATTGATAGTATTGATTACATTCTGTTCAAACTTATCTGCAGTGTATGGTACTGTACTCAATGTGTGGTAAAATGCTATTCTTTCCATAAGTGACTTGAGCATAAAAGGTGAAACTATAGAATTAATTTGCTAGCACTTTCTTCAAAATTGTATGCTGGGTTTCTGTAAAACGTTGCCTGGAGCAGTATTCTAAGTAAATTATTGTTATTTACTCTGACTTTTTTGCCTGCATATTTAAAGTCAACAATTATGTTTCTTTTAATGGCTTTGTACAGTATTTTTAGAAACCTGGTCAGTTCTTACTCAATTGAGAGTAAACCTCTGATTAATATTGAGTAGTCTTTAGAGCACACCAAACACAACTTTATAGATTAGCTACTGTTCCAGAGTCATTAACAGATCCATGACATTTAAAAAAATTTCAGAAGTGAATTTAAAAAGAAAAAAAAACTAGAGAGGAATGGAAAGACTTGATGGCATTTCATTGTTAATCTTCGCTGGCTACATGGGTAGCATGGTGGCATCTGTCTCATTCATAGTTGTTAGGGGGTCAGCAATGTAAATGTGCCAACAGTTCCAACTTTGGGAACATGGTAAATAAATTTCTTTCATCCACATTTAATCTCAAATTTTGTTTTTGCTCCCACAACTACTTTGAAATGTAAATTCTAAATTGGGGATCTCTTGAAAAGGTATAGAAAATGAAAAGGGGCCAGTGTGGTAAAGTTTTTATAAAAATATTCAGTATACAATGCTTATGGAATACTTTATTTATGTGTTTATTTTATTTTTTTAAACGTCTATACTGCCCATGTGGCCAAAGGCCATTCTGGGTGGTTTACAACAGTGGGAAGAACAAAATAATAATAACTCACAATAACTAACTTAACTAGAAATTAGAGGAAAAACAGAATTGACTATGGATTTAAATACATTTAAAACAATTAATAAGTTGGTAGCCATTAAAACAAGATAGTGGCTCATAGATACAGTGATCTCCTCAGATAAAATATTTTGGGAAGCCTGCCAAAATAGCAAAGTTTTTAGTGATTTCATAAGAATCACCAAGGAAGGGGCTAGGTGGATTTGAAATGGTAGTTAATTTAGAAGCTGAAGAGCAATTGCTGAGAAGTTTATTTCTGGACTAGTAAAGTTTCTAAAGATGGCAACCCAAATAATCAATGGATTAAATCAGCTTCTCGAAAGGGTTATAGTGTTGGCAAATTTTTAACATAGAAACAACCTATGTAAGGCAGGACAGGGGAAAATGTATAATACAGTATATGAATAAAATATTGTATGGTGAAAATAGATAATACAGTCTTACAATGCAGGACAGAATTGTAAGGACGCACCTGGAGTATTGCATACAGTTCTGGTTGTTGCACCTCAAAAAAGACATAGTGGAACTGGAAAAGGTTCAAATAGTGCAACTAAAATGATGACTGGGCTGGGGCGCCTCCCTTATGAAGAAAGACTACAGTGTTTGGGGCTCTTTTGTCTAGAGAAAAGGTGCCTGGGGGGGCATGATTGAGACATATAAAATGATGGAAGGGATGGATAAAGTGGATAGAGGGAAGCTCTTTGTCCTCTCACGCAATACCAGAACCAGGGGACATCCACTCAAATTGAGTGTTGTGAGAATAGACCAAGCAAAATATTTCTTTACCCAGCATGTTCTGGTGGATCTTCTTGCCACAGGATGTGGTGATGGCATCTTTCAGGTGCCTTTAAAAGGGGATTGGATAGATTTCTGGAGGAGAAGGCCATCGCAGGTTACAAGCCATGATGGGACACTTCCATAGACTGACTTGAATCATAATGCTTCCTGAGTCTTAAAAGATACGAGCAGTGTTATTCTCAAAGCATTACACAATTATTTCACAGTGCCTCTATAGGTTCTTTAACATTCTGTTCTATCTACTGGATGACATTGTTAGGACCTTATGGTGACAAAGGCCTTTTCTGTTGCTAATACTGGCACTGCCTATGCTTTGTAATTTGCTACTGCTAATTTTCAGTAAGAATCAATGTAAGTTTTATACCATTTGCATTATGGCCCTCAGCTAGCTGATATACTAAGGCTCTGGCTGAGCTTTGCTCAGCAGGACAGACTTTGGAAGCAATCACATCAGCCACTTGCACGGTCCCTGAATTCCACTGCGTGAACAGGGGGCATCAGCAGTGCTAACCATACCAACAGGAAGCTCCTTGAAATATCGTTTCGAATCCACTGGATTCCATAAACCTTTAAGATAGATTGTTCTAGTACTCTCACTTCCCAATCCATGCTTTGGGAAAAGGTCACTTCCCAATCCATGCTTTGGGAAAAGGTCACTTGAATCTAAAGGGAAAGCAGTACAGTGGTGCCTCGACTAACGAATGTTATGACTTACAGTGGCGCCCCGCTTAACAATTACCCTGCTCCACGACGAAATCACTTAACGATGAGGTTTTTGCAATCGCAATAGCGATCGCAAAATGATGTTTAAATAGGGAGAATCCGCTTGATGACGATCCGTTCCCGGCTTCAGGAATCGATTTTTTTGCTTGACAACGATCAAAACAGCTGATCATCGGGTTTTCAAAATGGCCACCCGCTGTTCAAAGGGTAGATTAGGGTAGATTTTTCGCTTTACAGGCACCGAAAAATGGCCGCCCTATAGAGGATCTTCGCTGGCCGCTGAGTTATTTTGCCCATTAGAACGCATTGAGCGGTTTTCAATACATTTCAATGGGCTTTTTACTTTCGCTTGACGACGATTTTGTTCTACAGCGATTTTGCTGGAACGGATTATCGTCGTCAAGTGAGGCACCACTGTACGACCATTTCGAGTTACGACCAGCTCCGGCTGCAAAATTTTGCTTTGACTTGCAACCGGAGCTTCAGGTTATGACAGAAAAAAAGGTGGAGAAAAAGACGGGGAATTCAAATGTACTAACTGTTGGTCAACGAAGAGGCTGCTTCCTTGTAACTCTTTTGCCCCAACGGTTAGAGTCTGTGCATTGGAGGAGACTTCGGACTTCAAGGTGCTCCTTTCTGCTTCTGAGTAAGTACAGAATTACAGGCAGTAATTCGACCACTCCTTAAAAAGCCTAACCTGGACCCAAGGCTGGTGTTAACTACCGACCAGTGGCAAACCTCCCTTATTTGGCCAAAGTGTTGGAGCGGGTTGTGGCCGGGCAACTCCAGGCACGGCTGGATGAAACGGATTTTCTGGATCCATTTCAATGGGGTTTCAGGCCGGGTTTTGGTATGGAGACTGCCTTGGTCGCCCTGTACAATGACCTTTGCTGGGAGAGAGACAGGGTGAGTGTGACCCTGGTGATACTCCTGGACCTCTCAGCAGCTTTCGACACCATTGACCATGGTGTCCTTCTGGATAATCTGGCTGGTTTGGGAGTAGGGGGCACTGTTTTACGGTGATTTCCGCTCCTTCCTGGCTGACCGTGTCCAGAGGGTGGTGCTGGGGGACAGTTGCTCTGCCCCATGGCATTTATGTCATGGGGTTCCGCAGGGCTCGATACTGTCCCCCATGCTGTTTAACATCTACATGAAACTGCTGGGAGAGGTCATCAGGAGGTTTGGGCTGAAGAGTCAGCAATATGTTGATGACACTCAGCTCTACCTCTCGTTTTCCACCAATCCAGGCAAGGCGGTTTCTGTGCTGAACTCATGTCTGGACCTGATAATGGACTGGATGAGGGTTAATAAATTGAAACTCAATCCAGACAAGACAGAAGTGCTGTTAGTGGGTGCTTCACTGGACAGGTTGGAGGGGCATTTCCCTGCTCTGAATGGGGTTACACTCCCTCTAAGGGACAGGGTCCACAGCCTAGGGGTGCTCCTGGACCCCAATCTAACTCTGGAAGCCCAGGTGGACTCAGTGGCCAGGGGCACCTTCCTTCAGCTGTGGAAATTGTACCAGCTACGACCCTACCTGGACAAGCGGAGTCTCATAACAGTTACACACGCACTGGAAACATCTTGTATAGATTATTGCAATGCGCTCTACGTGGGGCTGCCTTTGAAGACGGTCCGGCGACTGCAACTGGTCCAGAATCGAGCTGCACAGCTGGTGAGTGGTGGGGCTGCTAGGGAACATATCAAGCCCATTCTGTTTAAATTCCATTGGCTACCAGTTGCTGCCCGGGCCCAATTCAAAGTCCTTGTTTTGACATATAAAGCCCTAAACGGCTTGGGCCCTGGATACCTGAAGAACCGCCTCCTTCCATATGAGCCTACCCAGCAGTTAAGATCTAGCCAGGGGGCCCTTTTGAAAGATCAATCCCTCAAGGAGGTAAGAGGGATGGCTTGTAGACAAAGGGCCTTTTTGGCAGCTGCCCCCAGGCTATGGAATGCCCTCCCAACTGAAATTTTTCGCTTTACGACGATCAAAACAGCTGATCGTTGGATTTTCAAAATGGCCGCCCGCTGTTCAAAATGGCTCCCTGCCATTGTTGTTGTTGGGTTTTTTTGGTGTGTTTGTTTTTCAGCCCCAGCATGTTCTGATGGGGCTTGTATAGTTTTTTGTTTTTGGTTTTTTGTGATTTGTTTTCCCCGGCCTCGACATGTTCCAATGGGAACTGCAGGTTTTTGGTATTTTCTTTTGTGTTTTTTTGTAATTTTTCTCCAGCTGGAATGGATTAATCGCATTCCAATGCATTTCTATGGGAAATGGTGCTTCGACTTACAACCATTTCAAGTTATGACTATCATTCTGGAATGGATTAAGGTAGTAAGTTGCAGCACTACTGTATGACCATGACAAAGGAATTAATGAAAAGTCTTCCATCTTGGGATCAACAGCTTCCTAAACTGTTGCAAAAAGGAAATAGTAAAAAAATGTGCCCTGTTACCAGTTGGCTGAACAATAGCATGCTGGGATAGACCTGTAGTCCGTGGCCACCAAACTGATACCCTGAGTGTACTTAATTAGTGTTAGGCAGCAATGTGAGCAGTATGGTAGCAAAACCCTTAGTCCTTATCAGCTGTGCAGTGCCAGGTTGGAACCAAGCTGTACAGAAAATCTGAATAGGGTGCTGGAATTCCTGTTGATTACATCAGTCTCTCATTCTAAGCACTTAAAAAATTGATTCTTATATAGGCTTCTGGATAGCTTGGTGTCAGAGCACCTGACTGGAGCCAGAGGTGAGGAGTTCAATTTCCCACGATGCATTTTACAAGAAGAATCCGTTTGTGACCTTGTGCAAGTTAAAACGTCCCAGAAGAAGGGAATGGTAAACCATGCCTGTGTATCTATATCTAGGAAATGCTGGAATAGACTGCTGAAAATTGGAATTGATCTAATGGCATATATTAAAGTGTCCTCTTATGCAAGGAGCACCACAGGAAATATTTTGTCAGCATTGCTCGCAGGAACATCTAAACTAAGTCCTTAGAATCAAAGATACAGAGGGGTGATCTTACTCTTATTTTGTATTGATTTCACTGCCATTGTTTCTCAAAGAAGAATGTATACTTTGCAACATTTTAGCAAGCTCGGGGAAAGTTTAAGTCTTTTTTTTTTTTTTTTAGCTGACGAAGGAAGACAAATTCATGCCTTGTTTGAAGATGTTGTTGTTTACTCATTAAGTCGTGTCTGACTCTTCGTGATCCCATGGACCAGAGCATGCCAGGACCTCCTGTCTGCCACTGCCTCCCAGAGTTTGGTCAGATTCATGCTGGTAGCCTCAGTGACACTGTCCAACCATCTTGTCTTTTCCAGGGAGTCTTCTCTTCTCATGAGATGACCAAAGTACAGTATTGTAGCCTCAGCTTCAGGATCTGTCTTTCCACTGAGCAGTCAGGGTTGATTTCTTTCAAAATGAATAGGTTTGATCTCCTTGCAGTCCAGGGGACTCTCAAGAGTCTCCTTCAGCACCACAATTCAAAAGCATCAATTCTTTGGCGGTCAACCTTCTTTATGTTCCCACTCTCACTTCCATACATTGCTACTGGAAAAACAATAGCTTTAACTATGTGGACCTTTGTCGGCAAGGTGATGTCTCTGCTTTTTAATATGTTGTCTAGCTTTGTCATCGCTTTCCTCCCAAGAAGCAGGCATCTTTTAATTTTGTGGCTGCTGTCACCATCTGCAGTGATGAAAAGTAAAATCTGTCACTGCCTCCATATCTTCTCCTTCTATTTGCTAGGAGGTGATGGGGCCAGTGGCCATGATCTTAGTTTTTTTGATGTTGAGCTTCAGACCATTTTTTGCATTCTCCTCTTTTACTCTCATTAAGAGGTTCTTTAATTCCTCCTCAATTTCTGCCATCAGAATGGTATCATCTGCATCCTAAGTCCCGCTTGGGATTCCTCCAGTTCAGCCTTTCACATGATGTATTCTACATATAAGTTAAATAAGCAGGGAGACAATATACAGCCTTGTCGTACTCCTTTCCCAATTTTGAACCAATCATTTGTTCCATATCCAGTTCTAATTGTTGCTTCCTGTCCCACATGTAGATTTCTCAGGAGATAGAAAAGGTGGTCTTTAAATGGGAGTGCCATAGTTTGTTGTGGTCCACACAGTCAAATGCTTTTGCTTAGTCAATGAAGTAGAAGTAGATGTTTTTCTGGAACTCTCTGGTTTTCTTCATAATGTTTGAAGATGATACTGCAGGGAAAAAAAATATTATGCTCATTTTCAAAACTTTAAATCTGTGTTAACAGAGGCCCTCCCATTTTTACCCACTCATTGATGGAAGAATTTGCTTTCCTTTTTTTAGGGTAGGAATATAAAACTTTATTTCTATTTCTTGACTCTGGAAGATGGAAAAACCAAGTAAATTTATGTCATAGCTTTTAGTACTAACAAGAATCCAGTGTTGTTTCTTTGTTGATTAAATATGGCGTCATGGATTTATTGGAGAATCAGGAAGCTGTGAATGTAGATCTGTTCAATACTGTCAGATACTCTTTGGAGGAAAAAAATTAACATGGAAAGCTGATCTTCTGACCTGAAAATCTGTGTGACAACATATTAGTAATCATTAGACTTTTAGTCCAGCAAGCAGGTTGTAGATAATGTCCTTTAGAAGAAACATAATATACTTGATAGAAACATCATTGTGAGCCTGTCAACCAGTAGCTTAGTGCCCTCTGTCTAGGTTTGGAGTACTGAAAATTCTGTAAACACAAAAGAAAGTGACCATGAAAATGATGTCGTACAGGTTTAACTACACACAGGAGAGGTTTTTCAGTGGCAGGTTATAACCTATTGCGAAAAATGCAGTGTGGAATCCTTTAGAATATACTGTATCTCGAAGATACTGTAGAAGAAACATAAAATTCTGAGGTTTAAAGTAAAACCATTGAAATAAATGAGCTGGCTGGATAGCTCAGTGAGTTAGATACATATCTGGCTTTAGAACCAGAGGTTTGGAGTTCAGTTCCCCATTGTGCATCCCAGAAGAGCCAGCCTCTGTGGCCTTAGTCAAGCTGCACAGTCCCAGAGATCGCCCCAGAAGAAGGGAATGATAAACCACTTTTAAGTACTTTCTGTGTAGAAAGCCCTGAAAAGGGATGTCATAAGTCAAAATTGACTTGATCGCACACAATTCTTATTATTGAAATAAATGTAAGATGTTCACATTATTAAGATAATTAAAGTAAAGTAATATTCATCTAAGAGTCAAAAATACAAAGAGAGCAAGCTGGTTGGCACTGTTGGAGCAGAATACTGTACTCTGAGTTTGGCACCACTGTGAGCTGCCCAGAGTAGACTATGTCTAGATGGGCGGCATATAAATGCAATAAATAAATAAATCTGAAGGCACAAAAAAGAAAAATAGATTATGATAATTAATTGTATGCCGTCAAATCAGTTCTCATTTATGGCAACTCTCTTTTCAGGATTTTCTAAATAGAGAGTACTGTCTATCAGAGATGTTATCTGATCAAAAAACGAGATCAAATTAGTTTGGCAGGATTTGTTCTAGTTATTGGCTTCTAGTTATTACTGAATTGTTTTTTAGGTGCTTACACGAGGATTACTTTACGATTTGTTCCAGGATTTTGCCTGGGATTGATGTCAGGCTGACTGGCCTGTAGTTCCCAGGTCCCCTTTTTTTTTTTGCCTTTTTTGAAGATAGGGACAACATTGGCCCTCCTCCAATCCTCTGGCACCTCCCCCATTTCCCATGATTTCAAGAAAATAATGGATAGTGGTTCTGAGAGTTCTTCAGCCAGTTCCTTCAGTACTCTCAGAGAACCATTACATACAAAGCCTTTAACGGTTTAGGTCCTCGATACCTGGCAGAGTACCTTCTCTCTGCCAGTTCTACCCGTATCACCTGTCCAATCAGGCCAGGCGACTGAGGGGTTTAACACCAAGAGAGGCCCGGTGGGAAAAAACTAGAAATCGGGCCTTCTCGGCAGTGGCCACTCACCTATGGAACAACCTACCTGTAGAGATCCACCTGGCTCCCTTGCTGAGGGCCTTCAAAAATAACATGAAGACATGGCTATACAGGCAGGCCTTCTCTACAGCCATTACCTAGCCTATCTCTCCTTTTCTTTTCTTTTCTTTTCTTTTCTTTTCTTTTCTTTTCTATTCTTTTCTTTTCTTCTTTTCTTTTTTCCCTGCCATCTTGGACTCTGTGATTAATTTGGATTTAACCTTAGTTTATTCTCATGTTATATGTAAACCGCCCAGAGTAGACACGTTCTAGATGGGCAGTATATAACTAACTAACTAACTAACTAACTAACTAACTAACTAACTAACTAACTAACTAACTAACTAACTAACTAACTAACTAACTAACTAACTAACTAAATAGATAGATAGATAGATAGATTGATTGATTGATTGATTGATTGATTGATTGATTGATTGATTGATTGATTGATTGATTGATTGATTGATTGATTGATTGATTGATTGATTGATTGATTGATTTCTGGTCAGTGAATTTATATGCATATAAATCTAATAAATAAATAAATAAGTTAAAACTGATTTCTGGTCAGTGAATTTATATGGAGTTTAACTTTGAAATCATATTTATAACAGGTATTGTAATGTCTTTTAAAACAGTTAAACTAACTGTAGAAAGGTTCTCTTGCTCAGCCATGACTTCAAAATACTTGTGTAACAAAAAATGGTTGTGTAACAAATAATTGTCATGGCTTGCAAAACAAGCAAACAAAAACTGTGGGACTTGTTTAGGTTCAATTCATGCAGTTAATTGTCATATACTTGATCAGCTTTGAGGACAACATATGATTGTTCAGGAACAGATGTGTAAGAGTAAGTTGGATTCAGCCCCAAGAATCCCTGTTACCATGGGAGTTCAGACAGTAAAAGTGAAAAGAAGAACAGGGAGTACATAGCAGTGATTTCAGGATTGGCTGTGGACCATGCCTATGTACGTCTTGGGTGATACAAAAGTTTTGCCATGCAATTATGGTTTCACAGTTGCTATCTTTAGGGTATTCTGTGTAAATTGGCCCTTAGGCTATGTTGGGCGTCATAGTTCTAGGCAGAAATTATTTCAGAAGAGAACTATGAACCATCAGTTACATTTGTCCTATTTTTCTTCTGACTTTACTACAGAAGGCATTCCTGGACTCTTTGGCTATTTTGACCTTTCTTCTGCACATATTAATGGTAGAACTGTTCTTCCCTAAGAGGTTGCATTCGTTTCTCAGAAAGAATCACTTCTATTGAAAGTACAAGGAGTAAATATTATAATCAACGAAGCATCATAAATAACTTTTATGTTTAAATCAAGCTATTAAAAGCCTTTTAAAAAAACTTTTAAGTAGATAGGGAATAAAATAGCTGCATAGTTCATAAAGTGGTATACTATTACTGCCTGCTGTGCCTGTGAATTATGCCAGCTTTTTACACTTGTGAAGTAAAAAGCGGATTAGAACTGTGATCAATGTATTATCCTATATTTCTTATTGTTCATTATATTTCCTTTTTGAGAACCTTCGTAGTCTAAATGGCTACTAATGACATAATTACAATTGTTTGTCACTACCATAATGTGTGATTTCCTATCTTCTCGTGAAGATGTAAGTTAGATAAAGGATAAGTTTTGGCAGGAAGACAAAGTGCAGTGATTTATTAAAGACCAGATGTGGTTGTTAAAAGCTTTTTTTTATACAGAAAGACTTAATTGAGTGATATGAAATAGGAATAAAATATCTGAACATTACAGGCAGTAGCTCTTGGTGTGAAGGGCACAGGTGCTTATAGGAACATGGAAACAATTCGCTTGTTTTTATAGTTGCTTACAGACTTACATTCAAATTCAGTAGTATGAAAATATGACAGAGGAGGAGGAAGATCAAGAAGAGCATATTATACTGTTAATAATGATCATAATGATAATGGTAGTCCTAGTAGTATTAGTGGCATTTATAACAACAACAAGCACAACATTGTTGTCATTTATTCAGCTATGATAAATATATTTTCCTCTCATGACCTAAAGTATTCTATGATGCTGTGGAGCTGGCAATAGTGAGAGTGGTATAGAATGATAATAATAATATTAACAATAACAATAGCATTTCAGCAGTCAGTGCAACTTGAATGTATTTTCTTTCCTTTTTTCCAATTTTTTTTTTAACATAAGGGGTGACAAAAGGGAAAAAGGGAACTGGAATTAATGAGGAGGAGGGGAGACAATAACATACTGATATCCAATCTATACCTATTACCATATCAAGATTTTAAGTTATTCTGTTTACTCTTTTCTGCCTTGTAGATAGAGTTCTCATTTCAATATACAGTGGTGCCTCACACAACGATGTTAATTGGTTCCAAAAAAATCAACGTTGTGTGAAACATCGTTCTGTGAAACACCATTTCCCATAGGAATGCATTGAAAACCGGTTAATCCGTTCCAATTGGAACGGATTGCCATCGCTGAGTGAAAATCTCCATAGGAAACATCGCTGTGTAAAACAATGTTTCCTTCATTGGAATGTATTGAAGCCGACTCAATACATTTCAATGGTTTTGCGAAGTCCTTTTTCGCTCCTGTAAAAGTGTCTCACAATGTTTGGAAGCTGTTTTAAATGATTGCAATGGTTAGCCCACCTCCTGAAACCTAAGCAAACTGATTTTGGTGTTGTTCTGACACTTCGTTAATTTATGGTAATTTTTTGTTTTCTCCATTGAAAACCATTGGATAGTCTGTCTAAAACAGCTTCCAAACATTGTAAGACACTTTTACAGGAGCGAAAAGGGAGATCGGGAAGAGCTTTAAAAGGCAAACGGAGATCAAAGGTTCCACATTCAACAGAGTTGGGATAGTAAATTTTTGTATAAAACAGGTGAACATTTGTGGCCATGGTACTTATATCAGTTTTGTCTGTGACTTCTTTTCTATTCTGGCAACATGATTAGAGTACCTAATAGTGCCACACATCATATCAGAGACACTTTCACATGCTCTCCTCAGCTAATGTGATCTATGTCATCTTTTGCCAACAATGCCCATCTGCACTCTACATAGGACAAACAGGACAATCTCTACGGAAATGGGTCAATAGTCACAAATCCGATATCCGAAACCACAACACACAGAAACCTGTCTCCAACCATTTCAGTCTACCAGGTCACTCTGTGGAAGATTTGAAAGACAGACAGGGAGAAATAGCTAAGATAAAATTTATATACATGGTAGACACCCATATAAATGAACTGAATATAAGCCTAGGTTTCTTAAGTCATTACCAAATGTAGTACTTCTGCTGTCATCTACTGCAGTGGTTATTTTCTTCATAACTACCAAGCCCATTTCTGTCTCCTGAATGAATGTTTACAACAGTACCCTAAAACAACATAGGCCATAAATGATTGCATGTAAATATATCGTACATCCAAGATTATTTAGAATGTTTTACTTGTGGAACTGATATTTCATTATGTTTCCATATGTCAGATGAAGTGTCCATGCAAGCTTACATTAAAATATGATAGTTCATCTTTAAGGTGCCACATGTTTTGTCTTGTTTTGCTTTGTTTCTTTGGATTTTGCCTGATAGTTTTTTCTGTTCAGTACACTAGCTTTGATAAAGTGCAAAAGATAATATTCCCACATGGATAATTTTTTAAAATAAAAGATTGTTTATTTGATTTCATACAAATGCTGCCCATATCTATGGATGGACTAGCAAATACTTTTAAAAGAAGGTATTAGAACTGAAGTGTATATCTGGGGTACAAAGTAGTTCCTTGTAAAACTTTTTTAAAGAAACCCCTGTATTTCACTTGGAAGTTGTAAAGACTTTCAAAAATCAAGATGAAAATAATTTTCCTTAATCTACCTTCAAATTCTTTTGGGAATAGGCCATCATTTATCACACTTCAAGTTTTAGCTCAGGGTTCTTGGAATCTGGTGGCTGTATTGCTACCCTTTAGCAATGAACTGATTGAGTATAATTTGTATTCATTGTTAAATTTAGTAACTGCACTGAGATTTGAATTACGCTAATCAACTTTTCTTGTAATTTGTATAATTTACATACTGTACACACACAGCAAATCCAAGACTCTGATGCAAAACAAAGTTTAATTAGTGTAACAGGGTTACATCTGCTTCCCAAGTGATTGATTTCTGAATGTGCTTATGTCAGTTACAAGAGATTATGGAATGGTTAAAGGCACTATCTATGAGAATATTTCTTTCTACTTTCACTGTTAGGAATGCATGGAACCTATGCATACTATAATGCTTTTGCATTACTCCCATTAATTTCGAATCTACCATATAAATTGTGTCCTGCCACTAGAAGGAAACCACCCAAAATACATTTGAATTTGGTTTGAAAACATAATTAGGTAGCAGATATATTTGATACAGTGTTGATTTTTATTACATTCAGTTTAAGAGATTTTAAGCCTAGGAACTTTTTTTTATTCCTTTAGAACCTCAAGGAACATTGGACTGATTCTATAGTAAGAGGTGAAATTAGTTAGAGAGAAAGATGTATCAGAGAACTCTGCTAATTAAATGTTGTGTGGCAGGGACAAACATGGTAAAAGAACATATTGGGACATGGTTTAATGTCCTGGTTTAATGCATGCATGTGGTGTAATGTCCTGGTGATGGGGCTGTTCAGAAAGTAAATGGAAAAAAAAAACACTGTTTATATGGTTGTTGTGGATTTTTCAGGCTCTTTGGCCGTGTTCTGAAGGTTGTTCTTCCTAACGTTTCTGTGGCCGGCATCTTCAGAGGACAGCACTCTGGTTTTTCTGTTTTGCTGTCCTCTGAAGATGCTGGCCGCAGAGACTGGCGAAATGTTAGGAAGAACAACTTCTGCAAGGTTACTCAAGATGATGGACAGCAATGTATGGATTTTTAAAAAAAAATACTTAAAAAGTAGTGGATGCAGTGTGTAAATATGTGTTTCAATTTCTTACTAATGAGTAATGCCACTAACATAGGTGGAGTGTCTTACAGTAAAAATTCTCTAGCAATGTAACGTATGTATACATATATCTATATAGTTGATATTCTTAAAGTTATAGAAAAAGTAGCAATAAAACCTATTTGATCTGGCATTGCTGACTTTTGTACTAGACTCAGGAGAATTTAATTCGAATGATGATTAGGTTAACTTAGCCAGCAGAAATACATGCAATTGTTCTAAAAATCCATAGGAAAAATAATCATTGATCTACATGGTTTCTTTCCTGCAGTATCTTGAAGTGGGGGGATTGCCACTGTGTCATTGGCTCAAACCAAGCTGTAATGCTTTTGAAGGAAGTTATGCCTACTCTAGAAAATACAGAAACCACTGCAGGAATGTATATGAGTTTTAATGTATAAGTCCTTTTATGCTTGCACTTTATTTGAAGCCTTATTCTGTAATCTGTCATGCAAAGTAATACATGATACCAACACAAGTTTTTGTGCATGTTATACTCAACATTGTACCTAGTGTGTTTGTAGTCCCTGCTCATCCAGGGAAACTCTAAATATCTCATTTCTCTTGAAAAATGTGTGTTATGGTCCCTATAAGCTGGATGCAACTTGACAGCACATAACATAGCATAACATATCCATCATAAAAGTTTAAAATTACATATCTGGTCAAATATACCACACCAGTTCCTTGTGATGAAATTGGAGGTGTCTGAAAAGGTAAATACATAAACATGTCTGTGTGCTTTTAAAAAAGG
This sequence comes from Pogona vitticeps, assembly GCF_051106095.1. NCBI lineage: Eukaryota > Metazoa > Chordata > Lepidosauria > Squamata > Agamidae > Pogona > Pogona vitticeps. Next base: position 46,341,630 of record NC_135784.1, on the reverse strand, counting down.
AAAGAAGACAGGGGCCAAGATATTTGCTAAATGGCTCACTGCGTGACCTGGGCCAGTCACCACACCTTACCAACCTCACTGGGTTATGACAAAACTAAGCACATTGTCCTGACCAACTCATAGGAAAGGTAAATAATTGAAAGGTATAAATAAACGGGATTAATACTTAACATTATTTGAATATTGCACAGTTCCTCTCAGAATGTAATATAATGTGGAAGTGAGTACAGAATCTGTTTTTAAATTTTAGTTAACATTTTACATGATCCATTTTGACCTGTGTAACATGAATGTGATTAATGGGCCTTTAATACCACACATGATATTTCTTCTAAATCATTGCCAGCATTTAGATAGTGTATGCAATTCTTTGATTAGAATAATTCCTCTTTAAATATACTTTTATGGTTTATAATTAAATGAGAAGGTAGTGCTTGGGCCTTCTTTTTTGATATCCTTGGCTGTATCCTAATTATTTCTTTAATTTGACCTATAAAAACAGTCAAATTCTTCATTAGTAAATTGCAAAGATACTTTAAGAGAAAGATGAGTTTTGAAGGTGTCTTACCATATCTAATGGGAAATTTACTTTCAGGGTTTCCCCCTTCATTTCTTTCATTTGTGCCATTTTGTAAAAAAGATACTTTCTACGTAAATTAATCTTTTCAAAGAAGCAAATAACTTCCTTTTTAGAAGGGGTTATTAGAGTCTTATTCTTTATAATCTCAAATACCACTTGTGTTAGGCTGAACAATCTGTGGAAAAATTACATGATTTTAAAAGAAGAATGATTACCAACCAAAGCCAAGTGTTTTACAATTATATGATCATAGAAAAGAAGGCTTTCAACTGAGAAAAACGTGATGTAGATTCCCAAGACATGTCTGAAGTTTAAGTATTTTTGTAAATTAGATTGTTCTTAGTTAAACAGGTGGTTTTGAAGGCTGATTTCGCTGTTGTTTTAATCATAGTTTAGTTACCATGGAGAAATATGCAAGTTAGCATTTATACACAGAAGTGAAATTTATGCTGCATAGATAATAGCCTAAATTTAGCATGACTTAAGTTTACCACTTCCTTTAAAAAAGGGGGAGAGAAAGAGAGCAGTATATGGCCTATTGTTATTATTCTATCAAGAAGGTAATTTTTTTTAAAAAAAATTGTACATTTCTGTGGGCTGTTTTTTTCCTGCTGAAATTAACAATGCTATTGTTTGAAAGATTTGGAGCAATTTGACTGAAAAAAAGCATACCATCTAATATAGATACTGATCATGTTCAAGATGTTCTGTTCAGCAAAATGCTCCAGTGTTCTAATCTTGACTCTGTAATATTGAGAGAGATTTGCACTTAGATGATGAAGATTTCTAGGTGGCAGGGAGGGTTGCTGAGAAAAAAACAACATCTTGTTTGAGTGTTATATCATGATATATTCCACTTATCATAAAGATTTTTTTATTTTAATTCTGCTGAGCAAATGAGATTATCCCACATAGGAAAGCATATTAAGCTGATTGACTTATCAGCTGTACAGCATTTTTTTTTCTTCTTCTGATATTTATTTTTCTGTCCTATGGTGCTGAAGGCAATTGTAAAGAAGCACCGCTGTCACTTTGTTTAACAGTTACGACAAAGGTAGGGCTAAGTTTTCAAGGACAAATGCAGCGAAAGTATCATGATCCAACATGAGGTCCCCCAGCACACAGAGAGCAGCAGATCCCTTTCAACACCAGCTGTTCTCACAGATATAGATTGCTGCAGTGAAATTTTCTTCATATAATTCAGGAAGCTCTAGAGAATTCTCCAAAACAACTGTGCCAACAAGGAAAATGTTGAATTTTTCATCAGCTTCCCAATGCAGAGTGTTAGTGGGCAATCCATTCATTCATGACCAGATGTTCAGCGTAGTAACACTCTGCAGTTAACTTGAACCTTGTGGCCTGTTTTCCGTTGGCTCGCAAGGACATTGGCAGCAAGCTAACGTTGGAGAATTGTGGCCTGAGGAAGCAAGAGGCTGAAGTGTGTGGCTGTGGCTTCCTGGTTGGTTTTCACCAGCAACCAGACAAGGTAGGAAGTAATGAAAGAAATGGAAAAAAGGCCACCAGTCATTACAGAGCTATTAATTTTTTGAAAAAAAATGTTTCTGAATAATTTCAGTCTTTAGGGAATCATAGGGATTTCCCCACTGCTCTTTATGATTCAGAAGAAGAGATGATTGCTTCTAAACACTTAGTTTGATGTGCTTTAATCTGGTTATGTAAACTGTAACTTTAAAGACAATTTTTAATATCACCTGGAAGCCAGTAGGCTGCTAACAAGTCAAGGCTGTATTTTGAGCATATGCAACCAGACTAGGTACAGTAGTACTGTAAATGTAATAAAGCCTTGTTTGAGCATATATCTGGGATAGTAAGATGCAGATTAGAATTCCTTATTGCTGCACATTTGTGGTTTCCTTCATAAACATATATTTATGTCTCATGCCATTTTAGTATGTTGTGCTAGGCACTAGTACACTGAAAAAAAATAGTACTGAGTAGGAGTTTTGGAATAAACAGTATGATTTTCTACTTTGAAAAGAAATCTTCCTTAAAGTGATTAACTGCATTTGATTCTGATAGTGCCAGCTGGCTAGAAAAGGGAAGACAGGATTTGATAACATTTAAGATTCCCCCCTCCTCCTTAGATATAGGGCTCTTTCATTCAGTTCTGCCTGCATTGTATTTCAGAATAACTTAACTATTGATTTTGGAGGAATTGGTAGATGAAGCAACTACTATGTTGGATTACTATTACAAAATGATATCAAAATCCTTCTTTTATAGCAAACCAAAATTCTGTTTGATAACATTGAATATCCTAATTTTACTTTTGATCTGAAGTTTTCTATTATATATACACTGCATCTGTATTTTTTTTTAGAATTTTTCATCAGCTTCTAGTATTTTTTAGAAGATAGTATTTTCTTTCACTAAGTACTGTTCATTCTTACAGACACAAAATACGTATTGCAGTTGCTTTTCTACTTACGTTAGTGAGCCCCATTTGCTTTAGCTTAATTACTTAAATGAGTAAAGAACTTGTTATTTTAGCTGAAATGGATTGTGCCATATAAAATTGTAGTAATGGGAGACTGAGCCAATTCTTTCACAGAGCCGAATCCTCCCAGTAATTATGTTTGTTTTGGCAACGTTCTCTAGCTTTAATTTGTTAAAGTTGCAGTGCCCTTTGCATTTCCTGTTTAGAAAAGTAACCCTGGTACCCTTGCATTGAGATGCTGTATCACAGCTTGACTTGTCTCTGCAGCTAAACTTATGAAGGGGAATAGGTTCTGATCAGAGCCCTTGGTTGTGTTTCTTTTAAACTTTGTTTCAGCAAAAAGGACTGGCTCAGAGTCTGTCAGACAGATATTCTTGTTTCTTTGTGTTGAAAGGGAGGGCTCTTACAATAATAGTCTTGTTTCCATTGATGCTTACTTGCTGATAGAAAAATGAGAACAAGTTTACAGTAGCTGTGACATTAGTTACCTTTTATTCAGCATGGTCCAGCTGCACTGAGCCCTCAGGAAGCCTTCACCATACACACAGTTTGTTCTTGGGTGTGAAAGCAAACAGTATTTGAGTTGGCAGTAACTTCCCTTTTAGAAAAGTTTGCTGCCTCGGCAAGAAACCACAGCGTGAGCTTTTTGCTTTTGAATGTTTCCACTGGCAGGATGGCCTTTTTCCACATTTCCTTGATTTAAGGAAACAGATTTGGAATTCTTAAAAAATAATAATAATAATAATAATAATAAAGAAAGAAGAAGAAAAATGCCAACCTTTTATAGCTGTATTTAGTATGTAATATATGTTTTCATTTTATGCCCTTTCGGTAGAATGCATTTTTTTAAAAAAATTAATAATCCTTAAAATATGCTTTCCCCCCAGATTTCAACAACTACTTTTCTTAAATAGGTTTTTTTTAAATTGTTTAGTGTTTTTAATCTATTCATACATTTATGTGTCAAGGAGGATTTTGTCTCCATTCTTTAAAAATGAAATATTCATGTTGTTGCCCATTAGAAGTTTGTTTTTTACTCTCTTAGACAGTAGGTAAATACATATTTGCTGTGATAATAATTTAGCTGGTCAGTTCTGTTTTCGTATGGAACGCAGTAAATCACATTGATTTCAGTAGGGATTTATTTCCAGGTAAGTAACATTCATCATAATCTTCCTAGTGGTGAATGGACACATTTATTGAACTAAATGATATATCCTCTTGATTTGTTACTTTGAGATGACCTTACGTTTTCTTTAGAATGTAGTTTCCCAAACACTAAATGGTTTTTGTTATTACTTACCTCTAGAATCAGAATTCAGCAGTTAGAATTAGAAGCAGATCACATGCAAGAAAGTAACGCAGCCTTCCAATAAACTCTTAAGTGAGACTTCCCATTAAGTCCTCTGGCATTTTTGGTCTGTCAGTTCAAGAACGGTAGTTTTGTTTTGCTAGACTCCACTGGGTTAACATCTATAGAATCACTAAACATATTCAGGAAATATGTTTAAATTAATACAAGTTATATTTATGAGATAAGATGATAACAGAGAGGTAGAAATGTTAGTATATAAATTAATTGTTCTGCATATGTTCAGCCCATACACTTTATACTTTAGATGTTGAAGGAAGAATGTGTAGCAGTAATGTGCACTGTAGAGAGCAGCTACCCATTTGTATCTGTAAGACGTGTAGATGCCTGAATTTATTATAAACAGCGTTTTTAGTATACAGTGTTAATTTCTTGGAACTCCTGCCACTGTTGCCAAAGTCCTCTTGAAAAGAGAAAGTATTGTCAAGTTTTCTTTTAGCTTCGTAGTAACACTACTTTTTTCTAACTGCTCAGCTTAGTATTCTCCATTGTAAATACTCTTTCAGTAGAAAATAGCCGTTATAGGGGACCTCATCCTTTGGACAAACAATCACAGAATTTTGTAGCACTTTTTTTTTGTTGTTGTTGTTTAGGTAGCCTTTTAAAATTTAATTTCAGAGTGTGGGTAGTTAATTTCTAACCATAATAGTATAAACTAAGCTTGGGTCATCTAGCTAACTAAATGTTGACTCCAAAATTCCTCTGTAACTAGGGTGTTTTTTCCTATATACTGCAATGTTTTAAATGAGTGCTACGCTGAAGTATTTGTTTCTCTTGGGAGGAGTCCATCCTTCTCTTTATATTGTCCCAGCCACCACATGCACAGAGTCCTATATATGTAGAGGACAAACTAGATCATTCTCAGAAGTTTTTTGGAGATTGGTTCTTAAGAGTCAGAACAGCAGACACAGATTATTTAACACTTTCTTACAACTTGTACTAGCAGCTGAGTGGTAATGTGGGATAGCACTTGGTATTGAAAAGAGGCAGGCTAGATGGTGGAATTGGCAAGAATAATGAGAGTACTTCTTCCCCACCCTCCACTTCCCTTCACATCTGTAGAAGAACATAAAGGAAATATAACTAATATCCTTGATTATAAGTGCTTTTTTTTCTTTTAAATCATAGGTAAAGCAGATGCATCTTTCATCTGTTTTGATTTCTTTTTCCAGACTGGATAGTTGTTAAGTCTGACTGATGAATCTTATTGTATGGATCTAGCTATACTATTATCTTTCCCAAAGCCAGAAGACATACCATCTGGGAGCTCATGTGTTAGATAAATTTGAAAAGAAAGGAAGCAACTATACCTGTCTCTTCCTTTCTCTCGCTTTCTATCTGTGGTGAGGAAGTGATCATAGTGTTAATCCCATAAAATAATAGATAATAGGTTTGATAATGTTGGCAATTTTTTATTTCAGTGACGTTTTATTGCAGTTGCCTAATTTTATATGTATTTTTGAGTAAAAGAAGCTTTGTGCACTGGTGGATGTGTAAGATTGATTGAAGACAATATTAATTTTCAATTGCCAAACACAAATTGCATTTTTGGGATAATGTATACATGCATTTCTCACCGTGTAAACTTGTTACAAAATTACTTTTACATCTTAGTTTTGGGTAAAGAAGTCTTTATCTGAAAATCCCACTACTTAAGAATCTTAAAATTTGCCAAATCAGAAAGAAGACTTCAAAGCTGCTTTTCTCCTTTTTTGTTGTATTTTTTTCCTGATCCTTATATTTAAGAGATTTCTATGTGGTAAAGCATTTGAAACAGAAATTGAAAATTTGTGCCATCTCTGAAATGCATGCAAAGGACTTAAGAGCTGGCCTGTTCTTTAAAGCCAATGTGGCAGGGCAAATTTGGCAAGCTGATCTTGACCAGTCAATTGACATGAGGAAACTTCTGTGAGATCTAATCTATACATTCATATATGTGATGTTACTCTGTTACACAGTTTTCTGTTTCAGTTTCATATATGAATATACACTCTCTACCAAGAGTGCAGCTATCCCAGTTAGCCTTTATATAGCTTCTATAAGGTGTGATAGCATGATAGAAGAGTGATTCCTTGGAGTACCAAAAAATGTCTGATAATTTAACTCTAGTGCATATTTCACATAAATACTGTGAGAGAATTTCTGTCACATATTTCAAATGGGCATTTCAAATATTATGATTTTAGCCTACTCATAAGACAGTCCCTCCAAGTCTTATATCTTAACAATACTGGATTCACTTGCTAAACCACCTTGCCATATGGCACACAAATTTCATACTATAACAACTGCCCATATGCACACTTCAGAGGTGCACCTGCCTTTTCATTGTAATGACACTTCTGAGGATAATATACAAGTTATCTGTTTAGATTAGAAGTGATTTGCAATTGACTGCACAGATCGTGTCATTTAGCAACATGAGATTTCAAGGATAGTTACATGGTGTGTGTTGAAAATACCAACCAAGTCAGTTGGTACAAACCATTTTTGTCTTGTAGTGAGACGTCGTAATTTGGTTAATGGCTCTAATCGAAATTCAGAAGGCAAAATGCTCATCCTGGTTTTAAGATAGAAATGGGAGGAGGAAATATCACATGCTTTGGTTTTGCTTTTGTTCAGAAGAAATCGTTCGTGTTAAAAACTCAGGAATGGGAGAATTAAAAATAGGCAAGCCCTCTTGTAATAATTATTAAATTGAAACTGGAGCTTGGAAAAGTTATTTTTTTATCATCAGAATGCTAAAATTCTCCAGCTAGCAATGGTCAGTGGATTCTGACTGTCGTAGTTCAAAAAAACAACTCTTCCAAGCTCTTGATTAAAACTCTGGAATATTGGTCATATACTAAAGAAGGCTCCATTACAATAACTTTTCATAATAAAATTATGCAAAGTGACTTGCTTTATTAATTAATCTAGAGAAAACTCAGATATGGTATGCTAAGTGACTGAAGGATTAGAGTTCTGTTTTCCTTCTTAAGCCAGAAACCATTTCCTTTTCTTATCTAAGTAAGATATTTGACAATAGGTTTTAATAGTTTGCTCTTGCAGCAACAGAAAAAGAATGAACAAAATTATGTTTGGAACTAGAGCAATAAACAGGTTAAGTAAGAAGTTAAATAAAAACGTGTTACCTGGTGCTGAATGAATAGACATCCTGACAGTAGGAACACAGAGTGGGGATAAAATGTCACACTGTTTTGCAACCATAGATAAGTCTCATTCCCCATTTCTCAGCCAATGAAATTCAATTTGGTAATACACGAGTTTAACCCAAGATGTCTTTATATTATTGGCTTGTTGATCATGTGAATAGAAAAACTGGAATTACAGTTGGACACTTGTATCCTTGGGGGAGCAGTTCCATGATCTAATATGGATTCTTGAAACTACAAATATGAGGGAACCCTATATACTGTACAATATATAAGAGGGCAGGAGAAAGGTTACAAGGGGATAGAACAAAGGCCACAAGGGAGCACCCTTCTATGTTGTATATATGGCTGCAGCAAACCACGAATAAATTAAACCTTGGATACCAATTGCATGGATACAGGGGTCCTACTCTAATGGCTGTTCAAGCAGGTGAGCTATCCTGTGCCCTTTTTCCCATCAGATAAAAACCTGTGGTATAGTCCAAGATCCAAAATGGATTACACAACCTTAATTCGTGGTCCAGAACAGGGCAATCCAAAGAATGTCAGAAAACACAACTGAAGTCAAAGTCAAGTCCTAGCAGTGTCAAGTCAGTTCCAGCCAGGGAGTTCCACAACCAAGGTGACTGGGGGTCAGTAGAGCAGAACAATCACATGTCATGCTTGGAGCAATCTAGGTACAATACAAGGTCGTACATGGCAGAGTAGTCTTGATCTGAAACACAACATTTTGCTGACCAAACCCAGGCAAGGTGGACAGCTGCTCTTCGAGCTCCCACAAGAGGGTTTCGGTTATTTTGTGCTGTTGCAAATGAGACACTTACATCTTTTCCTGGCTGTGCGCAGAAGAACCACCCTCCCAACGGGGTAGCTGGGATTGGGTGGTGGTGCTAGTTATCAATTAGCAAATATTTATCTTTACACCAGAGTTGCTGAAGTACAGTAGGACCGTGGTATCCATGGGGAATCAGTTCCAAGCCACCACAGCAGATGTCAAAAACACTGGGAGTATTGCATGGTCTGATAAATACACCCTGGAAAGAAATATAAATACATATTTATGGGATGGGGGGTTATTTAGTATTTTCAGGCAATGGATAAGTAAATCAGTGGATACTGATCCTATGTCTAGGCTGGATTCTTCTGTAGCTTGGAATCTGAAAAAAAATCTTTGAATAAAATATAATTCAGAAAACTTTGTAATAAAATATACTTGGCAAAACAGCTTTTTGTTTTAGTATTGAATTATCATGTACATGTTTGCATATACATGTTTGTCTGGGCCTTTATGACCCTTTAATTTGCTTGTACAGTGGTGCCTCGCATAGCGAGGTTAATTGGTTCCAAAAAAAACATCGCAATGGGAAAACATCGTTAAGTGAAACGTGTTTTCCCATAGAGATGCATTGAAAACCGGATAATCCGTTCCAATAGGAACGGATTATCCGGTTTTCTCCCCCACTATCGGGCGCAGCCCTTTGGGAGAAGCCTCGGGAGAGGGGGGGAAGACGGCATCGGCTCCTGCCTTCTCCCCCACCACCTGGCTTCTCCCAAAGGGCTGCCCTGACTGTGCTTGCAGCAGCGCAAGAGGTGCCCGGTGGAGGAGAAGGTAGGAGCCAATCTGTCATTTCTCCTCCACCGGGCACCTCCTCCGCTGCTGCAAGCACAGTCGGCCATGCCTCCCACCCTTCTCAAGCCGCAGGAGGTGGGGGGGTGGGAGGCATAGCCGGACTCCTCACCAGGCACCGCGGCTCCGATCCGATCTGAGCCGCGGTGCCTGCCGAGGAGTCCGGCTATGCCTCCCACCCCCACCCCCACATCCTTCGGCTTGAGAAGGGTGGGAGGCATGGCCGGACTCCTCGCCAGGCACCGCGGCTCCGATCCGATCTGAGCCGCGGTGCCTGCCAAGGAGTCCGGCCATGCCTCCCACCCACCCACCCACCTCCTGCGGCTTGAGAAGGGTGGGAGGCATGGCCGGACTCCTCACCAGGCACCGCGGCTCCGATCCGATCTGAGCCGCGGTGCCTGCCGAGGAGTCCGGCTATGCCTCCCACCCCCACCCCCACGTCCTGCGGCTTGAGAAGGGTGGGAGGCATGGCCGGACTCCTCGCCAGGCACCGCGGCTCCGATCGGATCTGAGCTGCGGTGCCTGCCGAGGAGTCCGGCTATGCCTCCCACCCCCACCCCCACCTCCTTCGGCTTGAGAAGGGTGGGAGGCATGGCCGGACTCCTCGCCAGGCACCGCGGCTCCGATCGGATCTGAGCCGCGGTGCCTGCCGAGGAGTCCGGCTATGCCTCCCACCCCCACCCCCACCTCCTTCGGCTTGAGAAGGGTGGGAGGCATGGCCGGACTCCTCGCCAGGCACCGCGGCTCCGATCCGATCTGAGCCGCGGTGCCTGCCAAGGAGTCCGGCTATGCCTCCCACCCCCACCCCCACGTCCTGCGGCTTGAGAAGGGTGGGAGGCATGGCCGGACTCCTTGCCAGGCACCGCGGCTCCGATCGGATCGGAGCCGCGGTGCCTGCCGAGGAGTCCGGCCATGCCTCCCACCCTCCTCAGGCTGCGGGGGGAGGGTGGAGGATCCATCCGGATCCCCCCACCCTCTCCCCGCGGCTTGGATCCGACCTGCGGCAGGCTACCCCATGCATGGTCGGACTCCTGAGAGTCCGACCATGGCGGGGGTAGCCGGCCGCGGGGCGGATGCAAGCGGCGGCGGCGGCGGGGGTCCGGATGCCTTTTAGGCATCCGAAGGGGAATCCCGGCGGTGGCCTCGGAAGGACCCTTCGGAAGGGTCCTTCCGAGGCTACCGCTGGCATTTTCCCCCAGCTGAGCAGCGGGGCTCCCGCTCAGCTAGGGGAAAATGCCCCCTCCGAAGGGGAATCCCGGCGGTGGCCTTGGAACGACCCTTCGGAAGGGTCCTTCCGAGGCTACCACCGGCATTTTCCCCCAGCTGAGCAGCGGGAGCGGTCCTTTGGAGGCTCCCGCCACTCAGCTGGGGGAAAATGGGGCCCATGGGGAAAACATCGCAAAGCGATTTTTCCCCATAGGCAACATCACAAAGCGATGGCAAAAGAGATTGCTTTTTTGCCATCGCTATGCGAATTCATCGTTAACCGGGGCACTCGTTAAACGAGGCACCACTGTATTTACTGATATTAGCAAGACCTTCTTCAAAATATGAAGCACTATGCATGAAGGAATATGTTACCTTAGCATAAGATTTAGTTTGTAATCACTCGAGTTATATAGATGCATAGAATGGTGAGACCTATTTTCTTCTACCGATAGTTATAGGGATGGCATGCCACATGTCATATATTTATGTAGGCTCAGAGGAACCAAAGGGTGCCTATCATTTGAGTGTGTCATGAAGAAAATGAGGCCAGTTGCTTTCAGTATTTTGGGTAGCTACTTTGTTTCCAGTACACTGAAATGGAGTTATGAGATTACTTTATTTTTTAAAAATAATTTTTAATTAACAATTCAACAATATACAAACAAAGCATTAGAGAAAAACAGAAAAACACACATACTTTACAACAGTTCAATAAACATCACCAAAATGAGTACACCCATCGCTGGGACCAATAGAGATATTTTCCTCCAAGCTATTATTTATGATGCCCCATAACCCTTCCAGATGACTTTACCTCTTGTTTGGGTAATTGACTTTTGCCTTTCAAAAAATAAATTCAGAAAATCTCACCATATACAGTATCAAGAAACGTATTGGGCTTTAATAATCCCCTTTTAAATCTTATGCCACATGCCAACTTCTCATTGATCACTATTTATCAAACTTCATTGTACCATTTAGTTATTTGAAACATGTATTTGAATTTCCAGTTTCTCGCAGTCACTAACCTGGGTGCAGTGACCAAAGTTGTAATTAATTCTTTTTTAGCCCAGCCCCACTATTCTTCATCACCAGCGAAAAATAATGCAATTGGGGCGGGGGGGGGGGGGAGATTTCTAATGTTACTTTTTCATTTCTTTAAAAATATTTGGTACTGCTTCACTATCCCATTCTGCCTGCATTTCCAAAATACTTTGGAGTATTCAGAATCCATAATATTTAATTTCACAAGTGTAAAGTACCATCTCCAAATCATTTGGAGTGTAAAATTTTCTTTTAATTTCACAGACGTAGATTAAAAAAATGTACAGTATGTGAAATCCATGTGTCAGTACTCATTTTCCATAATGTTTTAAGCGCGTCTTGATGACTTTCTACCACTAACAACATCTTATAAATTTTACCCATTATCCCTTTCATTGGCTTTTTCTTCTCTCTCTCTCTCTCTCTCTCTCTCTCTCTCTCTCTCTCTCTTTGAATTATGTTTTCCTCAAACTTCATCAACTTCTGGCATTTGCTGTTCTGCTTTTTCCATTCACTCATACAGTGATCTATCTGAGGCCTTAGTCACAGCAGTGAAAAGTTTCCCTGGTCTTCATTCATTCATTCATTCATTCATTCATTCATTCATTCATTCATTCATTCATTCATTCATTCATTCGTGATCAAATCCTGTCCACCAGGAGGCTTCCGCTTTTTTTGTTGTGAGATTCATTGCACAACAGTTTCACTGTGGCATCCTTTGTGCATGGCTATACAGATGTTTTTTCTGGCAAGGCACCTTGTGTTGCTTCCACCAGTGATGTTGCTTGCCTGTATGCCTCTTAAGTTTTTTTTTTTTTTTAAATTACTGAATGGAGTGTTGATGCGTTGGAAAACCTATGTTATCAGCCTCTGTGCTTCACTTATTTGTGGATCCTTCCACCAGGAGGTGCTTCTTCTCCTGAGCTCTTGACTATTTTCCTTTTGAGGACCTGCAATGAGAACAAAGCCCGACTACAAGTTTCTCTGCTACAAGAGCCACAAGCAGAGAAACTTATACCCGTCAAGGAAATGTTTCTGAAATATTGATGTAAGAAAATTTATTTTTAAAAATAGGAAGAAAGGGGCTCCAGAAACAACCCAGAAACAACCCAGAGGGAAATATTCTGGTACCAAAGTGTAGCCAGTTGTATCGCATCAAAGTTTAGAGAAATGTTATGATAATTCGAAAACGTGTCAGAATGCACACACCAGGATGTATATCATAATACCACAATGTGTGACTGCTTAGGGAGTAAAAGACATGAAAAGATAGGGGGATATGTCACTGATGTGACCATGGCCTGAATCATATTAATACACTGCTGTGTAGCTCAGTGGCTTAGGTCTCTTATATTAATTTTTGCTCAAGAAATTCATTGGGGTTTATTTTCAGGGGATGTTTTATTTATTTCATGTACAACAATCTACTTTTATTCAAATGCAGCCATGTCATCTTCTGGTTGTTGCACAAAGGTGGAGGGCGGGGTTACACTTAACTAGGGCTTATTTTGGGGGTAGGGCTTATATTACAAGCATCCTGAATAATCCTACTAGGGCTTATTTTCAGGTTAGGTCTTATTTTTGGGGAAACAGGGTATCAGTTTCTCTTTTTTCTTTTTTTATATTCTTAAACTTTTGTAAAAAGATTAGATGGACCAGATGGGTGGGATACAAATCAAATAAATAAATAAATAAATAAATAAATAAATAAATAAATAAATAAATAAATAAATAAATAAATAAATTTATCCCTAAATATTTAATGTTTTTTGTCCAGTTTTTCTTTTATTAATGCTTCCTCTTCATTATTATAATTAAATTCCAGATTTATTCTAACTTATTTGTAAGCCAATTACTTCCTCAAATTCTACCAAGTGGGCTTTTATATAATCCATAGCCGTATGTGGGTCCTCTATTTTACCAATGGATCATCAGTGAATAAACTAATCTTAGACTTATCTTTTTGGCCTGTTCCTTGTAAACTCCATATTGGCCTGCTGCCAGATGGAAACCTCTGAGTGCATGTGTCCATTTAGGAATTTTCCACTTTTTTTTCTTTGCCTGGCAGCCATATTTCTCCTGCTTTGAGCACCTTGTATGACTTTCAGATGACTACAGTACTTGACTGCCTTCAATATAGGCTGTTTGTGTAGACAGAAGAGTGTAGATGCTGTAAATGTCTTCAGCTTGTAACATTTAGCCTGATGGAGCACTTGTAGCATTTGGCTGATGAAGCCAAAGGTGGTGGAGGATATTTTTTAAGGCATATGTGGCAATACTTGATTCCAACATGCATTGTTTGTTTTGTATTTCCCCACCCTTGTGTTTAATTGTATAAATTAAATGTCGCGCCACCCTGCCTGAGGTGTTGGCAGCCTGTTCTGATCTCATTTATAGCTATTAAATTATATTTGTCTAATAATGTGGGGATCTTGGGGCAAATGCATTTATATCAATGTTTACCAATGTTTACATTTAAAAGTAGCTATTTTGCAGTTTCAAACTTTTAAACATGGCAAAGTTTAAGTTCTGGCAGTGTTTGTTTTCTCACAGAATGCCAACCATATGGAGAAAAGGGTAATGAGTTGCAGTGCTACCCAGACAACATCCATATGACTCAGCTATAATAATACATTGTTTTCTGGAGCCACCTAAATAATTGACTATACGAAAACAACACTGTTAAACTGAATTACAAAAGAATGACTTTGTTCTTGAGAATATCATATGCAGTGATCTAGGATAATTCACTTCTGACATTGTTAAAAGAATATAGCTGAGCTTAAGACCAAATTACACTTTGAAAGAATGAGCCTTTCTCTACATCAAACATTTAGTACAGTAAAACAATGCTTTACCCAATGAATAATTAAAATATGAAAAGAAAAAAGCATCCCTCATCTCACGGCTTAATTATATGCATTAGAAAGTTTTAAATAGTGCTTTGGAATCCAAAGAAATAGTTTTGTTTTCCCATTCGAACTCATTATAAGGGAAACTAAAAAGTGGCAAAGTGCTATAGCTTTTGTTAAAATTTAAAGTCTTTTGCTATGTGTTTTTGATTGTGAATGGGATTGTGAATAGGCCTTTGTTGCAGAAATACTCAGGTAAAAAAAGATACCATAGAGGAATTAAACAATAAGGGAAACATTTTCGACTACATTGTCAAATTGGTTCTGACTTGTCACTGACTCTAGCAGGTTTTTGAGATATGCTAGCTGATTAAAAGTGGTTTACCATTGCCATCCCTCATTAAGTTTCCATGGCAGAGCAGGAATTTGAACCCAGCTCTCCTGAGTCCTAATCTCACATGCTGCCAAGTGAATTATCCTTCTAAAATTGTTAGCTGCCTTTCTGCATCAAAAGAAAGTAATAGCGAGAGATGGGAGGAGAAGCAGTGTCAGTCAAACAGGTAGTTTATATTGAAAGCAAAGCAAAGCAGTGTGTAATGCAGCTGTCTCAAAGAATGTAACTTGATCAGTTTGCAAAAGATCTAACTTGTGAGATTTCCAAAGTGTAATTAGCTTGTAAAAAGGCAACCAGTGTGGAAAAGCACCTTGTTTTGATCTAAAATGGTTATTATTTTAGACTTCCTCAGTTTTTATTGCTATTAACAAAATACAGGAAAATGAGTGCATATGGAAATGGCCAGAACAATGCCAAAGTCAAAGCAGAACCAGAAGGGAGATCAGAAGACAAATTAAGCAAATTTCCCTTTAAAACTAGGAAAACTGGCTGATGTATATATTTATTTATTTATTTATTTATTTATTTATTTATTTATTTATTTATTTATTTATTTGATTTTTACCCCGCCCCTCTAGACCATGACTATACAGGTAAGCTGCTTTGAATATATTAATACAGTGGTGCCTCGCTTAGTGGGGTTAATCTGTTCCGGATTAACCCTCGCTCAGCAAATCCATTGCTAAGTGAAATAAAAAAGCCCATAGGAACGTATTAAAACTGATTTAATACGTTCCTATGGGCTTAAAACTCACCGTTCTGTGAGTTTCCTCCATTGTGGCAGCCATTTTGGATGCCTCGTTAGCGAGGCAAAACAGCGGTCGCCATTTTGTTTTAGCGGCGGCCATTTTGGAACCGCTGATCAGCTGTTCGCTATGCTTTGATCGTGTCCGCGCGATCATCGCATAGCGAAAAAAGCCCATAGGGGCCATCGCTGAGCGAACGCTCCAGCGATGGCCCGGGACCCCTCGTTGTGCGGTTTCATCGCATAGCGAAGCGCTCGCTATGCGAGGCACCACTGTATTCTGATCCTTATTGTCTTACACATAGTTGCTTGAGGTAAAGCTGTAGTGACGTAGATGCTTGAATATTAAAACTTCCTTCAACAAAAGCCACTGTTAACTATGTAATTACATTAGTGCAAGCCTCATTGCATGGGTTGTGGACGAACTTGTACAAGCTCCTTGTGCAACAACTTATACTACATCTTGCTTCTGTCATTTGTACAACTGTGTAATCCATCAGAACTGGGCTAGTGGTAATTGCTATTCTGGTAATATTAAACTGGATTTGTCCATAATTGTTGATAACATGAATCAATTAATCTGTAATATTACCAATAATGGCCTTCCCTATGTTTGTTCGTTTAAAATATTGCTTGTGGAAGGACAGCAAAGATGGGGCCAGCCTGGTTTTCCGTGGGAATGAGTTCCAGAGTCTGGGAACAGCGACAGAGAATGCCTTCTCCCGTGTCCTCACCAAGTGCGCCAGTGAAAGCGGTGGGACCGAGAGAAAGGCTTCCCCTTAAGGGAGCTCATAGAGGAAGATGCGGTCTTTTAGATTAAGATTATAGATTAAGACCAGCACTTTGAAATGTGCCTAGAAATGGATCAGCAGTCAGTGGAGCTGTTGTAACAGTGGGATTACAAGTTACCTGTAACCAGCCCCAATTAACGATCTGGCTGCGGTATTTTGGACCCTCTAAAATTTCTGAACACCTTTCAAATGCAGTCTAATGTAGAGCTCTGTCTGTTGATCACTGAGCTAATGTGATGTCATTTTTTATTCACAAACATGCTGAATGCGGGGGGCAGAATAATCTAGTGGTTTAGGTACCTGGCTGCGGAGGAAAGATACCTGAACATAGGATGCCACAAAAAGTAGCAGATAAGGAAATATAAAGCTGCATGTGTAGAGGAGAGAGAAAGTTCAGGATATGTACTGTATGTATTAGAAAAGTTAATTGGGATAGAGAAACAGTAGTTTAAGGGTGATTGTTTATGTTAATACCACATTGAATAATTTATACCTATTGTATATGATCTGTAAAAACTGCTTTCAGAATCATGCTGGTCTTAGCATTGGTAGCCATTTTTTTATTAGCACATGGGGAATGGGCATGCAGAAGTGAGGAATAATATATTTTCTTTATTAAAGAATTGATAATCAACTTTTGCCTTGAGCAGAATCTTCCTTTATCTTGATCTAGTCTTTGGCGTTTTGTTGTTACTTTTAATCTCATCCCTCACTAAACCATCACATCTTTTGGCACAATCAGTAGACTTTGCATCATTTTCCTTTGATTAAAGAGAAGCTATTAACCACCACAACATGGGCATTTCAAATTTGAAATCATTCTAATTAAAACCACACCCAGATACTGATATTTATCTGTAAGATTCTGGAATTAATTGTGCCAGATTCACAGCCCCAGAGACTGGTATTTGCCAAACAGGTAAGGCATGGTTAATTTTTCTTCTTTTATTTTTGTGACATTTCATTTGATCCATAATATCTGGGTGAGATGATAGTTTGGAATCCGAAATAATCTAGTTTTGGCTTGCATTTTGGCTCTGCCAAAGAAGGGAGCCAATTAATTTTAACTGTTGCAGTAGGTTGTGTTATGTAATGCAGTATTCAGTACTGCGGGAATATAGGATGAGATGGGCAAATGCATTTTGCAACACACGCCATTTTTTCTTTATGCCATTATTGTGTCTGGTTTTACCTGCTTTCTTCAATGGTAATACCTGTGTAAAATTGAGTACAACTGGTGTTGTCAACGAGATTAAGTACAAAGTGTTCAGTAGAAGCAATACAACACAGAACATCAGAGAGCAGAATTAATGTCCTGAATCTTATAGAGAAAATCTTACCTGATTGTGTCCAAGTGTTGCCTCCTGTCAGAAGATGGGGAATTGTATTTTGTACTGTTATTTTAATTTACCAAGGCTACCTTTGCATATAGCATAAGAGACGTTCCACGTTATTTTAATAAAGAGAGAAAATGAAGCAAAATCTTAAAACCAAACAAAGGCAAAAACAGACAAGGACAGAAACAAAAAGTATTAGTTGGATATTAGCAACACTTGAAGAGATGAAGCAGGAAGTGGGCGGAACAGGATGCTAACCGTGTTTCAGCATACCATGTATGCTTGGTTCCTAATTTCTACAGCTTCCTTGTCTCATACAAACATTGTCCACCGAGAACCTTGCAGGGAAGACAGTGGGAAGTAAGGACAGTCAGGTTTAGTTTCTCTTGACCATTTGCAGAGGCTGGAATTTGTCAATGAGTACAGTGGACCCTTGACTTACAGACGGCTTGACTTACAGACTTTTCGAGTTACAGACTTCTCTGGCTGCAAAATTTAGATTCGACTTGCAGCCAGAGAATCGACTTACTGACCAGAAAAAAACCAAAATGGAATAAAAATAGAATAAAAACCACTGGTTATGGGATTAATCGGTTTTCAGTGCATTGTACGTCAATGGAGATTCGACTTACAGACTTTTCGACTTGCAGCCACCATTCCAATACGGATTAATTCCTTAAGTAGAGGGTCCACTGTACTGTCATGACGATCATTAAACTGCATAGAGGCAGCCTCCAGTGGAGCTGTCTTTTCCTTGGAATTTGTGATTCACAGAGATCCTTGGGACACAGAGTGCTTCTCTGTTGTGGTCCCTAGCATAGAGATGAGGCATGATCATGTTATTGAATGTCTGTGCCATCAACTGAAGACCAGTTTGTTTAACTGGGCTCCCTCTCCCTCCAAGGATTTTCTTAATTGATAATTCTGTCAGTTACCCTGATTTCTGAGGAATTGCTTTTAATGGATTACTCTTGTTTTCTCATTTTATTCTTGTTTTATTATATCTGTTTTTATTCTGAACCCGTTTTGGACTTTCTTAAATAAATAAAATGAAATAAGTGAATAAAATAAATGCACCTGTATTGCGGCAGGAACTCGGACAAACATTTTAGGACTTTCAGTCAGTGTTTTGAAAATCTTGGTCTTCAGAAAACTTTATTAATGCTTACCTTTGAAAGAGAATAAAATTTAATTTGCTTGTGTGCTTGGTTGGTCTAATCATCATAAAAATTACATATTGAAAAGGTATCCAGTTTGCATAATATTATTATACACACATTTAAAAAATCAGCCTGCTGGGAAAATAGGCACAGTTTTCTGTTGGTTTCCATCATTTATCATCTGAGACAAATTAATATTTAAGGTGCAATCCTATGTGATGATAACATAGCTTAGAGGTCATAGGACTTGGCAGCACACACATATACCCCTTGGAATCACACGAAATAGATTCTTGCCTTCAGAAAAACCATACTGGGAGAAATGTGTGTACTGTGGAAGGGAGGAGCCTATAACATTGGATAGCCTGTATTTTGTCAATCTAGGGCATTCTCATTTCTTGCTTAATTCACTACAAGCATCTCTTTTGGATTGTTGACTATACAGTAGGTCCCAGTTGCGGACTGTACCTTGTTATTTCATTTCTCTCCTCTTTTACCACCTAATGGTTCAGGTTCTACCCTGTAACTTGTTCCTTTTCCCTGTGCCCTCTTCCAAGAAAATGTTCCACCCCAGAAGGAGTAGCCAAACTATGTGTGTGTGTGTGTGTGTGTGTGTGTGTGTGTGTGTGTGTGTGTGTGTGTGTGTGTGTCTGTCTGTCTGTCTGTCTGTCTGTCTGTCTGTCTGTCTGTCTGTCTATCTATCTATCTATCTATCTATCTATCTATCTATCTATCTATCTATCTATCTATCTATCTATCAGGTGGAGTTCCTAACACGGTGCTTTTGTCACAATAGAAACTGTACCCATTGCATCCTTGTGTCACAAGCATCATTATACCTGTTTCCCACAAAGCCACTGTCCAAAACACAGGAGACCTGCTGGCATGGCTGCAGCATACATAGATCTTTTCAAGATCTGCCTTATCCGGGTTACTTTGTAAATACTGTACAGGCTTCGATTGGCCTACATGTGCTTTTTATTTCAAGTCATTGATGGGCCAGGATTCCTGCCTTCTGTGCATAAGATTTAGCTTCAGCTAGCCTCAGTATTAAATTCCAAGTGAGTAAAAACAACAACAAAAAACACGTATATGTTCAGCATGAGTAGTCCCTTATTTTGTCTGCTCATTTAAATACCCTGTAACTGTGAAAGAACATGATGTAGGGTAGTCATTTAGGAGAGGATGATGAAGGGGAGAGAAGATAAAAGGATGGGGTGAAGACAGGGGAAGAATAATGAGTGTGGATTCCACTCAGCAGGGCTGACCTATTAGGCAAAATGTGGCTATATATGGATGTCACATGAATTGTTGGTGTGTGTGTCTGCTTGGTCCATGTAGGTTACCTCCTCATACTATGAACATAACAAAAGAAGAGAGCTCTGCTGGATCAGTCCAAGAGCCCATCTTGTCCAGCTTCCCATATCTCACAGTGGCCCCACCAGATGCCTCTGGGAGGACATGAGACAACTAGGTACCTGTCTCCTCATATCCCTCACCTGCATCTGGCATTTGGAGGTACCTTCCTTCTAAGCCTGGAAATTATACGTACCCATCGTGTCTTGTAACCTGCGATGGACTTTTCCTCCAGGAATCTGTCCAATCCCCTTTTAAAGGCATATAGGCCAGATGCCATCACCACATCCTGTGACAAGGAGTTCCACAGGCAAACAACACGCTGAATAAAGAAATGTTTTCTTTTGTCTGTTCTCACTTTCCCAACACTCAATTTGAGTGGATGTCCCCTGGTTCTAGTATTGTGTGACAGGGAAAAGAGCTTCCCTCTATTCACTTTATCCATCCCCTGCATAATTTTATAAGTCTCCATCATATCCCCATTCAGGCTCCTTTTTTCTAGACTAAAGAGCCCCAAATGCTGTAGCCTTTCCTCATAAGGGAGGTGCCCCAGCCCAGTCATCATTCTAGTCGCTGTCTTATGCACCTTTTCCAATTCCACTATGTATTTTTTGAGGTTTGGCGATGAGAACTGTATGCAATACTCCAGGTATGAAGCGTGTGTAGCCTGTAGAAGCTAGCTGGATGTGACTTAGGTATCTGGCTGTGGCGCCAGAGGTTCGGAGTTCAGATCCTCTATTGTGCATCCCAGAAGAGCCGGCTTGTGTGCCTGTTGGCAAGCTTCACAGCCTCAGGATGCCCCCAGAATAATAGAATGGTAGACCACTTCTGAGTACCTAGAAAGCCCTGAAAAGAATTACTGAGAGTGGGGATTCCTCCCTTTTTTTAGTATGGGCTTATATTCTAGATTTCAATTTGGGGACCCCTGCATGTAACGTTTCTGCTGTTGTGCCCTACAGGATCTCCTACTGGAGTCTTTGCACTTCTGGTATCTGTGATGAATGTTAAGACTTTGATAGGGTTGAAGAAGGTCATAATGCTTCCTTTCCTGCTTTGTGGCGTAGCTAAATGGTTACGGCCAGAGGTTGCAAACTCTTTTTTCTTTTTTCTCTGTCGTGTCTGCTGTTTTACAGGCATGCTCAAGTGAGTGTGGCCTTATGTACTTCCTTGAACATCCATGTTCTACTTCTCCAGCCAGTACCTTATATACCAAGGTGCTGGTGGGTGCCCTGTTGCCTTGCCTCTGTGGCTGGTCTTATTTTTCAGGGGGATTCCACCCAATAGCTGGGTTACTGCGAGTTGTACTATTAGAATGAATGAAAGAAGTGTTTTGCAGGATTGTGTGTTTTGTGATGCAGAGGATGTCCTGTTGGCTTATAGCAATCTCTCTAAATTCAGTAGCTGCCCTTGATTGTGGCTCTTGCTGTTGACACAATTTTCAACTGTTTGGCTTAGTTGTGTTTCAACTAAGACATGTTGGTGACATGTCTTTTACTTTCTTACATGTATGTTCTGTTTGTATAATTTTCCTCTCTCCTTAGCTGAGCATACATTGGGTGTTGTTTTGTGGGCTCAGCCACAGAACACCCTCAATGTTGGTGTCATGCGACTATAGGATTGCTGTGTTAGTCACTGATTCTGGAATACAGCACTGGAATTCTCATTATATTGCTTGTCCAAATAATTAATATAATCACTGTTTACTTTTCTTGGCAATAAAAGAAAACTTGCTCTTCTCTGAGATGACAAGATGACAGGAACGCTTTGCAGTGTGGCCATTAGTGTGTGCCTCCCATCAGTGTTGTGAAACAGTGTCAAATTAGTGTAGGCCTCTCAGGACTAAACTAGACCTGCAAATTATCTTCCCAAATTCTAAAGAATGAAGTTTGTAAAACTCAGATCAAATGGGAGCAAATTATTCGTGTGACTCATAATTTTTGGTCATGAAACTTTTATAAGTAGATAACAACATTGGATAAAACTTTTTTTACCTTTTTAAAAAAAATCAAATGATTCAAATCACATTTATGTTCTTTTCAGGTCTAAGGGAACAAGATCTGTATACAACTCTTGAATGACTGAAGCCCTAAAGGAAATAAATGTAAATTCACCGAAAACAATATAATTAAGTTTGTTATCTCACACCCTGATAAGTTACTGACAATAGTTTTTCTTCTTGTAGTGGCAGTTGTACATTAATGAGTTCACCAATTAAGTTCGAAAGATTACAGCTGTGCCAAAAGGATTTATCTTTTAAAAGCATATTTTTCCCGGATACATGCTTTATTATATTGGAAGCTTTTTTTGTTAGAGGTATGAGACTGCCTATTAAATAAATCCTATTAGAAGATGCATAAGACCCTGAAGTAATTGTAAAAGCTGTTTACTTATTTAATGTTGAGAAAACTGTAAAATCTATCCAGCACAATGCTGTTTGTCAGTACAGGATGCCCACAGTGCAAACCTTTCAATGCCCATCTTGCACTGGGCGACAAAGTTTCAGTTTTTGAAAATGATTTATTTCTGATTATTTGTGACAGTCTGTATTACAGACCTTTACTTGTATATATCACCTTTAGTTTTTTCAGCCTAACGTGAAAGCAACAGTGTTCTGCACATTATTCTGCATCAGTTTACTTATCACACATGCATTATTCTGCATGTGTAATATATAAACTGATATCATAGTGAACATGAAAGATTTTTCCATGTATTCATTCACTTCGGAACACATTACTTACCTGGGGAATGAATTAATAAGGCATAATATCAGTAGTGGAATCAGCAGTTTTAGAAAGAGCTGGCGTGCTAACACATGCCAAGTGTCTGTTTATAAGATCAATTGCTGAAAGTGCCAGAGGTTATGCTCAGTTTACTTGTCAGCACACTGAACATAAAGTAGGTAGTAGACAGTTTAGTAAATATGTGACATATTCTGTAACTGTGCTGCTGAAAGAAATGACAGTGTTTTTGAGTAGAACACATTTTTGTAGGCTTTTCAGTGAAACATGATGTATTAGACTAATACTGTATAAATGTTTAAAGGTTTTGAATCAGGAAAGTTATGAGAGATGGTGCTCATAAAGCAGTTGCCATATGGAATCCTATTCAAATTGTTTGCTGTGGTCTTATGTTGGCAATATTCTTATGTGCAACGGTTAGTGACATGAATTGGGATTTTCTCTAAACTTATTATTTTAAGTTCTTTGTGGAGTTCGTGGCAGATATCATGTGGAGTAATTAGTGTGTTTGTATACTGAAAAGGTGGGATATCTAAAGAATAAAGCCTTTTGTTTCTGTGTTGTAAACAAAGACATTATGGATGAAATTGAGCTATATTATGTTGATTTAGATCAAAATGTAGTCATGATTAGAGTAGTCCCACTGAAATCACTAAAACTTAAATTTGAGTCATAAGTGCTGTCTTTCAGGTGCTGTTGAATGCTTGTCTTTTGATACCTGTGTTTGACATGGTTATACTTCTGTAACAAAAGATCTTTTACTTAAATCTTGAAGAAGTATTACCCGTTTCCTTTGTTTAATTCAGTGTTGCTAAGTTGACTTCTGTGCAGTCTGTGTACCCAAAAATACTTAATTTAATGGGTTTTTTAAAAAAAAATATTTAAAGGACATAACATTATGCTCCCCTCCTTCCACTTATTACCTGCTTTCTCTGTTTCATTTTGCCAGTGTATCACTGAGTACACTGGCATGTTCACCATGTTATGCTTCTTTTAAGACTTGTTACAGACCTGATGCTGACAAACAACTCTCATTATTCTTCATCTTCTAACCCAAAGAACTGTACATTTTTCAAAAATAGCACTAACATCTTTTTTGGGTCATGAAATTCTTATGGAAATGTATTAAGGCCAAGTTAAAACAATACAACAAGGTTTGACAATCATTCGGCTTTATTACAACCAAAGAGCTCTTTAGTCTGGCCTCCTGTTTCCTATGATGGTCATATACCTATACCGTATGCCATATACCTATACCTATGATGGTATAGGTGTTTGTGTTAAAGAAGAAGAAAATTCCAAGTCACAGTATTTCAGCTGACTAGGTGTCTATTATTTTTAATGACGTTTTGGTCTTTTCATGAGTACTGCTCATAGGAACATTTGTTCTAGTAGCCATGGAACTGTGCCACTTCACAGTACCTGAGGACCTGGCTCACATTGTACAAAACCTTTTACGAGTCTGGTTTAATGATGGGAATGGCAGCACAACATGCAAATACCTGTATGGAGAAAACCTACATTGATGGGTGAAGTCTGAGTCACAACCCAAGTTTGCCTGCTGTTATAGCGCCTCTGATGAGGATATCCCCAGGATTTCCTTTCATTTAGGTGTGGTTACTGTTGGAAAAGACCCAAATAGAGAATTTGCAGGTTCTGATAAGCTTTGGAATATCCAGTTTAAGCCAATTGTTTGGGTTTCTTTTTCACTAGTTTTGTTTTATGAAATGACACAATTATATTGTAACTAGATTTTACTTATAGCAGTAGTTTTAATATCAAATGAGAAAAACAAGGTAAATTATTCAGTTATCAGTTAGTTCACTTAAGACTGATTAATTTTAGTCAGCCTTCCAATTGTCAAACAGATCTTAACTTAATGGACAAGTATATATCTTTATCACATGACAAAACAGTTCACAATTTTATAAAAGGAAAGAATAAAATGTCTCCATGTTTAATTGAAATTGTTGTTGTTGTTAATCATTAAATCGTGTCCGACTCTTTGTGACCCCATGGACCAGAGCCATGTCCTCCTGTCTTCCACTGCCTCCTGGAGTTGGGTCAAATTCATGTTGGCAACTTCAGTGACACTGTCCAACCATCTTGTCCTCTGTCATCCCCTTCTCTTGCCTTCACATTTTCCCAACATCAAGGTCTTTTCCAGGGTGTCTTCTCTTCATGAGATGGCCAAAGTATTGGAGCCACAGCTTCAGAATCTGTCCTTCCAATGAGCACGCAGGGTTGATTTCTTTCAAAATGGATAGGTTTGTTCTCATTGGAGTCCAGGGGATTCTCAAGAGTCTCCTCCAGCACCACAGTTCAAAAGTATCATGATTGAATTAATTGAAATACCTGTTTTTAATTAATTGGCAGAAAATCAATGCATTTTAGTCTGTTTTCACAAAGACAAAATGGCTAACTGTTAACACAGCTACAGGGATGTACATAGAAACCAGAAACTGAAACAAGAAATTAATTTTCTAAGGGTCTGGACATTTCCTGTCTTCATATAATTGTGTGTTGTCAAGTCAGTTCCAACTTCTGGCAACTTTTTTCAGGATAATAGATATAGAATGCTTAGAAATGGTTTACCATTCTCTTTTTCTGGGTCTATGCATCCTCCCCCATGTGTGTGCCGGAGTGGATTACTCAGCAACCAGATCCATGTTGTACTCAATATTGAGATTTCCATAGTGGGCCAACTAGGTAGCTGTAATTTCCCCAGAGTGTCAGGACTATTTGCAGGAAGGGCTTTTGCATTGCAGAGACAGATTATTTAAGACAAGATCATTCTCTAACTAGAAGGAAAAATGGAGAGGGCCATAAGAGTGAATCGAGGAGAAGTAGATATTCAGGACACAAAGAAGGGTAACAGTGAACATTAGAAATGGATTGAGAGCTAAGCAGAATGGTACGCTTGCTGACATTTAAGGGCTCTTTTGAATTCCTCTTTTGTCAAACACTTTATATCTTTAGAAAGTAAAATTTGACTGGTTATATATCTGTTAGTCATAACATCTAAGCTCAGTCATGTCAATATAGAAGCACTACATCTGTTTTAGATTGAGTAATACTTCATCCTATCAAAGTGCTGTAAATGTAGATGATAGACTGGGATCAAAGTGCCACATTTGATAAGTATGATGCCAAAATAGCTCATGACTTGTTTAGCAGTAGATTTATTACACACATTTAATTATTTACATTATATATGGCAACTTGTTGCATGTTGCTCTGAACATTTGTGTGTGTATGCATATATACATAGACACATCTCTGCCAGCTTACATCATGCAGTCTAAAGGCAGGAATGATTAGTCTTTATTCTTATATAACAACAAACATAAATAAACAAAAGGAGTAGAAACAGTCAAAGTCATAAAAACCACTATGTCCTTAGACTAAGATCAATCCTAGATAGTATCAATTTTAAAGATCTTTTGGTTTCTATTATTCTTTCTAACCACTTAAATTATAGCTATTTCATGTTTTGTTTCTGTGATGCAGCAGCGTTTGATTGGGCTTTTCCCATGGTATACATGCAGTATGAGAGTTAAAAGTGAGCCAAACAATGTTCCTTCCTCTTCAGCGGGATTTTCCTTTCTATATGCTTGATAATTTTAACATTTGTACTGTCAGCCAATTTATCGAGAATAGCCATTTGTGTAATTCATCTCCCTTTCCAATGGATCACATTTTTAAAAGATGGTATGAGGCTGGCCACTTTCTAGTTCTTTCAAGCATCAACTTAAGACCGTCAGTTCTTTAACAACCCCTAGAATGGTTCACATATGAACTTTACAAGATCTTTTTACCACTATTTTCTTCAGTCTCTAGATCCTTTTTTTTAATAATAGTTATAATTGTATTTAGTATTTAAGTGCCCATAATAAGAGCATTTTAAAAGTTTCTGTGGCTAATTGTGATTAATTGACAAGATATTTATTTATTTATTTACATTTATACCCAGCCCATCGAGACCGAAGGTCTACTCCGGGCGGCAAGATACTCAGTGGACAGATGACTGTCCTATTTCTACCACACTTTCAGCAGTCAACAATTTTTAAAGCAGTTTTTCAATAGAAATGGTTCGTCCTGAAATAGATGGTCCTCTGCTCCTGTTAGTATCCTGCAAAGAATTACCTAACAACCTGATATGTCATATATTGCTCTTAACTAGGAGTACAGTTCAATTTTGGTTCAAATTGATCCTGTCTCTTCTCCTACTTGTCTTAAAAATTTATACCAGTATCTAACAAATATAAAACCTTTCTTCCTACATCGCTGGCATAGGTGGCATTTTAGAGGCCCAGATCCAGTTCATAATCATGAATAAGGTTAGATTCTCTGAACCAATGGCATCTGCATAGGTTTTGTTGCACCACTCAGTAATTAAATAAGTGTGTTAACTATTGTTAGAACTAGCAAGTAGATTTATACAAAGTAAGATACCTTGGAAATTCTAGCTGACAGGCTCCTATATAGCAATATGAATTTGACTTCTAGGCCTTATAACTCCATTATAACTCCATTTCCCACATCACTGATGGCAATGTAAACCATCCTAGCTGTGCATGTCAAGCAGTTTAGATGATGCATACTATTTATTGTTTGTTTGTTCATTCAGCTTCTGTATCTCACATCTGGCTACAAGGGCACTCTATTAGAAACCTTTTCACCAACCAAATAAAATCACAGTGCATTCTCAGCTCCAACTGTTTTGATGTCTTCCTTTGGGAAAATTTCAGTTTTAAAGAGCTACTCTTTTGCAGTTGCACCTTCCTATCACTTGCCCTACTTTGTGGTTGTGTGAAAGTAATTTTGGGACATTACAAAAATACTTCTCTCCAGTCATTCTCCCCAATCTGTTCTGTGGATCCATGTTATACTTGGAATTCATTCAGCATATGAGTGGCACAAAAGCTCCAAAGTAGACCATGCCTCCCAATGCTTTCAATTACAGTATCAAATGGAATCCATCCTACACCATCTTCTAAAATTACCCTTCCAAGAATGACCAGTAAAATGGTTCCTTCAAATCCAATTATTTAAAACTTTGGATTCATTGGCGCAAGCAAATGTTTTATCATTACCTGTGTTTTGTAAAACTGTGCAAAAATATGTAAGAATTGAATAACTTTTGTAAATGAAAATAACATTGCCATGGATGTGTTTGAGAATCTGCTTACCTAGTGGGGCTGGGTAGTATGTTACACCACAGGCTTAATGTCAAGGTTGCTTACTCAGCAAAGTCTTACCCAAGAAGATTGATATCCCAGCATCCTGCTCTCATAACAGGCTATGTTAGCAGATGTTCAAGGGAACAAGTCAAAATACAAAGAATAAGTTTCTTTAGGGAGTTTGCAAGGGAAGCAAAAACAATATAAATTTCCTTACAAAATTAAGATGAGGAGTTTAGTAGGTTAGCAGTTTGCTCTATCAGTGGACCTCAATTGTTAATGGTTGAAGAGACTAAAAAATAAATCAGAGAGTTAATTTAAAAAGAAGCCAAAGACTGCTTAAGCAAGGAGCAAAGGGTGAAAGGAGAGCACCTGTAGGGGAGAGGAAGCTCTGTAGCATCAGGTAGGGGAGTTTAAAAATTTTTTAAGAGAATATAGAAATATCCTTGATGTGATTATGCAACTGCTTATGCTTTAGCAACCAAGATAGAAAATTGATGTGACATAATTGAAAGATTATGTAAAAGTTTAGTTACTATACTCTTGTTATACTTTGTGAAGTGCTTATTGCTTTATTTTGGAACACTTGATTGCCGTATTTTTCGCACTATAAGACACACTTTTTTCCACAAAACGTGGTGGTGGTGGTGGAAAGTCTGTGCGTCTTATGGAGTGAAGAAAACAGATTATTTTCCCTGTTTTCTTCTGCTAAAAATTTGGTGCGTCTTATGGAGAGGTGCGTCTTATGGAGAGGTGCGTCTTATGGAGCGAAAAATACAGTAAGTTTCCATCACTACATTTTTGAAACATATTAAGCGTTTATAGTTACATTTTAAAGATCTTCAATAGATTGAAACACAATTACACATATACACTGTATTTGCTTGCATATGCTTGCTAAATAAGAGAAAACAGAATTTATTCTGGGCATTCGGAGTCTACGTTGCATGGGACAGGAAACTGATATTCAGAAGAAGGATATTCAGAAGAAGAGAGTTAATTGTATAAGGAACAGAGCTCTGAAAGAAACCCTAACAAGCATAAAGCAGTTGTGATGAACACAGGCTTCTGATTTTTCCTGGAGGTCTATAAAAGTTTGTAGGGCTCTTAGGGAAGACATTCAAGCATCAGACTTTGACAATACAGTTTAGCATTTTATACATATATACATATGTGTCCCTGTGTGTAGGTATAATATTAAGCTGTATGACTCTGAGGTTTCATAGCATGATGCCACTGTTGGTAAGCAAATTCTCAAACATCTACACCAACATCATTGTCATCCACTGGAATTTTTCCTGTCATGCAAACATATGTACAAGAGAGAGGGGGGGGGCTTAGATCATTAGGAGCAACATGTGTCATCTAAAAATACAACATTTGGGGAAATTTTGGTAACGCCTTTTCCTTATAGCCAGTTGATTTTGCAAATATGTACCAATAGATGTCATATATCATTTTTGTCCAAAATATAAAGTGTTAGACATTGATATCCTGTTTAGAGATGGGCATGAACCAGTAGTTTGTCCCGGTTTGTTTTCCACTGCAACAGTGTTGGACAGTTATGTACCCCGCCCTCACTGGCGGCCATGCGCTTGGAAGCAGTATCCTGGCTTCCCTGCCCCACCTCCTCTGTGCGCTGCTTTTTAGTGATTCTCTGCTAACAGAGGTGGAGTGCTGAACCCCCAAATACTTATTGCAGCAGTTCATGCCCATCTCTAATTCCTATTGGTTAACATTGTAGGTTGCACTAGAGTAGGCCGACTGAACTAGTGTGGATTAGGCAAGTCATCTCATCCGTATGATCCGTTGATTCAAATTGGCCTACTCATGTTGTGACTTACTACACTGAATTGCAATTAGAGTAGGCCCGTTTGAGTTGATGGAACCTATGGAAGAATTGACTCACCAAATCCCCACTGATATATTGGACCTACTTTAGGGCAAATTACTGTGCTAAACAACAGGCTAAACAACAGGATTTCAGTCAGTGGTATTTATTTCTTGAGTTGAAAAGTTGCTCACAATACAAATTTTTAATTCCACATTAATGTTTGTTTATTTCTTCAGTTGCAAGGTTGTTGTTGCAAGGTTACCTATAGAATTTTGTTTCTTGTTTCACAAAATGAAGACGTTGGAGCATATATGGGCCTTTGAAACTCCAGCAGTCCATTAAGCCAAGGCCTCTTGCTGCCAGCCTGTCACTACATAATCTCAGTTAATACTGATGTTTACTGTTCCTGCTGCTTGCAGAGAAAAATAGAGATAGTATATATAAAGGTTTGGCTTTTTATTTGATTCTTCTAAAACAAGCAGAAACACTGTACAAGATCAAAAAGAAAGGTGTTGTACAACACCACTGTACAACACCAAAAAAGAAAGGTGGCACCCTTGGAGAACAAATAGCTTCCAACACTTGTAAAGGGAACAGAGATAATTTTTAAGGTCCTCTCTGTTACTTGGCCTCCCTGTGACTCTGAACTTTGCTTAATAGTAGAGCAGATGCATTCTGAAAGTCCAAGGTCCCGTCTGTACAGTTTTTCATGTACTGTACTTAGTAAGAACTTCTGACTGCAATTTTGGAATGCATATGACAGTGAATGCTTTATAAAAAGCCTGTTTTTCTTTGAAGGAAACATAATAAATGCATGACATTAATCTAGAGTCTGTATCAAAATGAAAGAGAACTTTAGAGACTGGGTATTTATACAAAGTGTAGTTTCCTTATTTTGCATATTTCTCTCCCTGAAATATCTGCTATATTTCATAATACTGATCTGAGTAGTAAGACATAGTATAATACTTCAAATACCACACTTTGAATCCTTGAAATACCACACACCTATTATTCTAGTTTCTGTGACTGTACTAGACATTGCTAATGCACTTTCTATCTTGTCTGTGCAGCTATATATGATGGTGGTTTTGTATAGACATTATAACTCCCATTGTCTCTAACTATCTTAGCTTTATACTACAGTATAGATAAGTGGGTGTGTTCTGTGCCGTCAAGACAGAATGGATTTATAACTCCTCTCATAGGGCTTTTCAAGGTAAGTGAGATATTTAAGGCGTGCCTTTACCAGTTCCACTTCCCCAGTCAGTTTCCATGGCTGAGCAGGGATTCAAACCTGTTCTTTAGTGTCTTAGTCTCTCACTTTATCTATTACACCACACTGGGAATCCTTATAGATAACTGTGGCTTAATGTGGGAGAATGTGGTTGCTAATTGTGCTTAATTCCTGTAGGCTATCTACATCATACATAGGAAAAAAGTAATAATGATTTGGATATCAAGATAAATGAATGGAAGAAAATTTCTGGAACACATGTTCTTTCCCTTGCTGAAGTTTCTTCTGTTCCTTATACAGCCTTTTTAGAAGGTCAGGAACCTCTGCTTACCTGCCTGTCTTTATTTAAATGTTTATTTATTAAATTCAAAGTTGTTGGGTCAGAGTAGACTAGGCCATTCAATTAAAGCTGTTTCCTGTCTCTTGCATCTTTTTTACCTGTGATGTCCATACGGTCACTTTCCCACATATGTGACCTTACATGTACTTGATAAACAACTGTTACAGTCAAGGAAGTCTACTTTTCTACCAGCTTGAGCTTCTTATATAGCATGGTTTAATTTTCTGATTCAGTGCTGGCACAGTTTCATGAATGGCTGGGGAACCTGGGCCTCCAGACATCTTGGATTATAACTCCCATAGTCTCTAACTACTGGCCATGCTGAGTAGGAAATAGTAGCCCAAGATATTTGGAAGGTGAAGACTTGGTTCCCCATTCCTGATCTAATGTGTTGATATTCGATCCACAAGTTCTACGTGACATAATTGGTATGACAAGAGCTGCCAAATACAATGGAGAAAATCCACTGCCATTGCTCTTTTAGGCTATATCCATGGAGAGATAAAAATACCATATACAGTCTGTGTACTGCATACTGTTTGCCACGCAAATAGCTTTTTCATAATGAGGATACATCTACAGTATGTTCACTTCTCAGCTGAAAATGTGGAAAAACTGAGGCAGTCTTCAGACTGATGTGTACCAGCCTGGAAAGCTCAGGGTATTAAAGCCAAAGGTTGTGATCCTAAACACACTTAACTAGGGAGTTACTCCCATAGAATAGAATTGATATACTTCTGAATAAACAGACATAGGATTACATTTTAAGTCTCTTAACGTGGAGTGCTGGTGTTTTGGTGCAATTACTGCTTGGCCCAAAAGAAAAAGACCTAAATAGCTGCAGGATAGGTTACTCATAGGCTGTAATTTTCAGAGGAGACACAATTTAGGGAAGCTGTGATACCACTATAAAACAAAAACATAGTTTGTCCTACCTCGTACAAATGTTGTAATTTCTACTCATTATCAATATCATTACAAGAGTCTGCTGCCTACTAAATCTGCATTCTTCTAAGCAGAAACTTGTTCTGACTATGAACGGATACTATAAAATATGATTTATGGTTTAAGAGGAGATAAATAAGAAAGATGTTTAGTGGAACACAATTACATATTGTGTAAGAAAGCAACTGCAGAGACATGTGGACTATTACTGCAGATTTGTGGAAACAGAAAGTGTTCCTGTATGCTGAGAAAAGCTCAGGAAAATATCAGCTTGATTATTTTAAAAAAAAAAAAATAGGTTGGGAGTAAATAACTTTTAGTATATAGGAGAAAGAAAAGTATTAAAAAGTTTTGGAAAGTTTTATTTAGCCTCGTGGCGCAGTAGTTAAACTGCTGTACTGTAGCTAAAACTGTGCTCACGACCTGGGGTTCAAATCCCAGGTAGTCGGCTCAAGGTTGACTCAGCCTTCTACCCTTCCGAGGTCGGTAAAATGAGTACCCAGCTTGCTGGGGGGGGCAATGTGTAGCCTGCATAATTAACTTGTAAACCGCCCAGAGAGTGCTTGAAGCGCTATGGGGCAGTATATAAGCAGCACGCTTTGCTTTTATTGATTTGATCCAAGAACCCACTATGATTGGAGAATGATATGTACATGAAATGATTACACATGTAAAATGTACTTTAGATTTGCAGTTTGCATGAGCTGCATGTAAATTTTGTAAAGTTTATTTTATTTCCATCAGGTGTGCTATTGGCTTTAAGCTGATGAGTACTAAAGAGATTATAGTAATAGCAAATGATCAATGCTGAGTATGGAGTAAATGTTTTCATTTGAGTGAGGAATTATGGTTCATTTATTGGATTCATGTTCAGCCCATTTCAATTGGTTTATATTTATTTTGCTTTTTTGTAATATTTTCTTGTTTGGTTTTGTAGAAAGTACTATGAAGGTGACAGTCAGCTGATAAGAGAGAGCAAGATTTCAATAGAAACAAAAAACAAAGTCTACAAATAAGAAACAGAATGGTCTAGAGAATTTCTCTCTTTCTTTCCCCTGCATTTCGGGGCTTCCACAGCGTTTTCGCGCGCTCCCCTTGCTTACCAAGGGCGCGAAAACGCTGCGCCCCGGCCCCTTTCGGCTGTTCCGGCGGCCATTTTGGACCCGCCGGACAGCTGATCGGCGGGTCGCAAAGCGAAGGACGGTAAGCGAGCAGCTTACCGACCTTCGCTCTATGAATCACAGCCTATATGGGCATCATTTTGCGATCGCATTTGCGATCGCAAAAACGGCCTCGTAGAGCGAATTCATCGCTCTACGAGGCGCCCGTTGTGCGAGGCACCACTGTAGTTAGAGAGCTGGGAGAGAGACCTGGGACAGCCTGGTATTGTCATTTTAAAATGTAAAATTTAGTTTAAAAGCTGTTTATTTGGGGTTAGTGCTTGGGTGAAAAGGTGCTCCATTTGAGTTGAAACCTGCATGTGTAGAAACGTGCATACCAGTACTTGAGTTAAAAGCTGCCTAGGAAGTGTTCAGACCAGCACCGATCAGGTGTTAGGTAGGGAGAGTGGAGGGGAAAGGAGCAGGAGCGGAGAAAAGCAGAAAATGGCTGCCGTCTGCTGTCTGCCTACTGGCTTTTAGCTGTTTAGGGCTCTTTTTTGGCTGTTCTGGGGTCTACCAAGGCACTGTGAAGAGCAAGGCTCTGTCTACAGTACCTGGTAAGTGACTTTCTTTTAAGTTTTTTAAAGTTTCTGACCTTCCTCCCCCCCCCCCCATAAAAATGCATTAATTAATTTTCATTGCATTTCTATGGGAAATTTGGATTCAACTTGCAAACTTTTCAACTAGTTCTGGGCATCTAATAGAGAATGTATTTCCAAAGGGTGTTGCAGCAAGGAAACTAACTGTGCCTCGTGACTTCTAACTGGATTACAGTACCTGCTTCCTGATTTCAGCTACTATAGTTTGTATTCAGTTTTTTTGGCTCATCAAGAACATTGTTCATGGCTTTGTGTGGCCTAACCTGTTGTGCCTTGCATGCTATAAAAGTTCAATTATGTCAGAAAATGGAGATTTGGTCTTATGCTGAGCATGTGCTACTGCTGGTGAATGAGATCAGGTTAAGCTTTGTGTTGCTGTTCTTTTGCATAACCTAAAGTAAATAAGGAAAACCAGCTGTTAAATAGTTTAATTCCACTATTTATCCTCCACACAACTAAAAGGGACCTCTAAATGCAGTGCCAAATCAGACAGACCATTTCTAACTTAATATAGGCTTGAGCTGTAGCTGGGCAGAGTTGTACAACAATCTCATCTGTCATTGAGACATTTCTGTAAGCATGGGGAGGAGGTGGATAAATGGAAATGTAAAATATAGGTAGTGTGGTATAGGTCTTATCACTGCCTGATAATGGTCTATATTAATGCCACTGTTGACTGCTGTTCACTTTACATGGTTCAAATGTTATTCTGTTATAGTTTATTAAATATTTTATTACACTATTTGGTTCAGAATATATTTTCCCTGTTTTCCTCCTGTAAAAATTAGGTGCGTCTTAAGGTCAGGTGTGTCTTATGGAGCAAA
Organism: Pogona vitticeps; assembly: GCF_051106095.1. Classification (NCBI taxonomy): domain Eukaryota; kingdom Metazoa; phylum Chordata; class Lepidosauria; order Squamata; family Agamidae; genus Pogona; species Pogona vitticeps. Next base: position 46,306,687 of record NC_135784.1, on the reverse strand, counting down.
AATACAGTAATTAGGCTCTTGAGAGGAAGTTTGAGTCTGGATATTTAAGAAAAGCTGGCTGAAATGTGGGTTAGAGCTCCTAACCAGAAGTTGGGAAGTTCTGTTCTCCACTGTGCCTCCACTTAAAATACTATACAAAACTACAGTGGTGCCTCACATAACGAGTGCACCGTACAACGACGAATTTGCATACCGATCCCTTTTTTGGGATCGCTAATGCGAAGGCATACCGGCAGCCCCAATGGGCAGAACTCGCATTGTGAAGATCGGTAAGCGTTTTGCTTACCGATCTTTGCATTGCAATGTCGACAAATCAGCTGATCGGCAGCTCCAAAATGGCCGCTGCGTGACCCAAAATGGCCGTGCGCAGCGTTTTCGCGCCCTGCTCTCGCTTACCAAGGGCGCGAAAATGGCTGCCGGATGGGGGAAACTTCGCTAAACGGTGAGTACAGAAGCCATTGGAACGCATTAAACTAAGTTTAATGCGTTCCAATGGCATTTTGCGTCCCGTTTAACAATGTTTCCCCATAGCGACGGTTAATCCGGAACGGATTAACCTCGCTATGCGGGGCACCACTGTATATTAAAAAAAACAGTTAAACTTTAATCAAGATTTAAAACATTTTAAAAATATTTAAAAATTCCTAATCACACAAATAGAGCATCCCTTAGACTCCCACTTACTGCTTAAAAGCCTGCCTGGAAAGGAAGGTCTTTGCCTGTTGAAGGAAGGACAGAAGGGAGGGGGGCATCCTGGTTTCTTGGGATCTGCTTTGAGTTTTCCACCATCATTTCTCAAAGTCTCTATTATATTCATTTCATCAACTCCCTAGTAAACCAAGGTGCTAGTTTGACTGCACTCCATGTAAGGGAAGACTTGGGAACAATTGTGTCAATAGTCCTGGTCACTTCCACATTTCAGAGATCTAAAAAGGATTCATCGAGATTGTCTACCAAGACAGCTGGAGATTCCCAAGAGCTCTCGGGAAACCATTGGGATCCATCAGTCTCCTAGGGTAGACCATTTTAATTTGCCCCCCTACCCCTGCAGAGGCCCAGTGTTCCAATAAGCTTAACCCTTACTGATTTGTCCATGAGAGTTCCTCCACACACAGATCACAACCATCCTGTCCAGTATAGAAAACTATGTCAAGACAGTGTCCTGCAACATGAATGGGGTGAGATACCACTTGGGACAGCCCCATGATAATCATGGTAGACATGAAGTCCTGAGCTACTACTGATGAACTGATCTATGCATGGATGTTGAAGTTTGCCGGTGCAACAAGCTGAGGCAACTGCAACACCACACATGAGACCAGCTTAGCCTGCTCTGGCAGGGAGACTGTTGTGCAACAAGGTGGTTGGCACACCAATAGAATCCCTGTTCTGTTCCTGGACAACCACTCTCAGGTGCCTGCACTCAAACCCAGTAGTCTGTCAGACAGAGCACCTGGTAAGGGTGATTGAATTTCAGTAGACTATTGCAGTGGTTCCCAGCCTTGGTTGACCCAGGTCTTCCTGAACTGCAATTCCCAGAAGCCTCAGTCAGCACAGCTGGTGGTAAAGGTTTCTGGGAATTGCAGTCCGAGAACACCAGGAAAACTGTTGAGGAAATTGGCATATTTTTCCTAGAGAAGGAAAGACTAAGAGGGCTATCATGTTGAAGATGGAACAAAATTTTGTCCAGCTCTAGAAGAAAGTCACGGACCCAAATTACAAGAAAGGCAATTTTGACTAAACATTAGGAAGGACTTCCTGACAGTAAGAACTGTTTGACATTGGAACGGACTCAGGAGGTTGTGGGTCCTTTTCCATTGGAGGTTTTTAAGTGAAGGTTATGTGTTCAGTTGTCAGGCATGCCTTCTGTTCAGCAAGATAAGATGAGGAAATACTGTAAAATCCCAGATTTGAACTGCGTCACCTATAGGTGCTTCAGTAGAATTGCGATAGAACTGCAGTTAGAAGACTTTTACTCCTCTGTCTGTGTTTCCATTTAAATGGAAGAAACCAACTCTCACAATGCAGCTTCACAGTAAAGGAATGTAAGTTAGTTATCATTTACCTTGCTTTGTAATTGCATCCCTAGGCTCAGTGAGCCTTGGGATTCTTTCAGGCTCTACAATTTTATGCTTATATGAATTGCAACATCATAAACATAACTGTATAAATCACTGCAGCAAATTGCTGCTAATTAATGAGTTGCTACCACTTTCCTAGTCACATGTCAAATCACATCACTTGTATACGACCAGTAAAGTGAGTAGTGACTTATTAATGTAATTCAGTGGCACAATTTGTTTTACTGCACTTATGCTGGTGTGGATTTTTGTTGTTTAGTCGTTAAGTCATGTCTGACTCTTTGTGACCCCATGGACCAGAGCACGCCAGGCTCTCCCGTCTTCCACTGTCTCCTGGAGTTGGGTGAAATTCGTGTTGGTAGCTTTGATGACACTGTCCGACCATCTCATCCTCTGTCGTCCCCTTCTCCTCTTGCTTTCACACTTTCCCATAAAAACTGCTAATAAAATCAATCTTAAAACACTCAGGAAAACAAGAACTTGTGTGCAAAACAACAAACATACAACATCCTAAAGCATAACTCAGTTGTGCACAGTTGTTCAACTCTTGTCTACAAAGGTGTCATTCCTTGGCATCTGAAGGACATATGAAGGAGACAAACCCGTTTTTCCATGGAAAAACATTCTACAGGTTGAGATCAGTCACTGAAAGAATGTTTCTTGTGTCTTTACCAAGTATATCTGGGAAGATGGCTGGACCGAGAGAAGGGCTTGTCCTGAAGACTGAAGGTCTAGAAGCCCTCATGTGAATATGACTGTACTTCTCTCTACATACCTTTTTGCATTGTATGATTGCTTTAGTTACCAGTAAGCACTGACAGTAATCAGTGGTTGTACCTTATAAAATCAGTGGTTGTACCTTGTAAAACATTAACCAGTGGAGCAGTTCATAAGAATAGGTTATCAATGGATTGGGACCATGCAGGATTACTTGTTGGGAAGAATCAGTATCGGACCCCCTATTCCAAGGCAAGAGAGCTTATAAATATTTGCAGACATAAATGAAATGGAATGTTTCTTTCATTTTACACTTTTTATGTTTTTAATGGAGAAGAAGCTGAAGATTCTGGTCCAGAATTCAGCGGCCAGATTAATAACTGGGGTGAACAACCTTTCGACTGAGATTCATCTGGCACCCTTGCTGGACAGATTCAAAAGAGCATTGAAGACCTGGCTCTTCCACTAGGCTTTCCCGGAGCACTAGGATCTTACCTTCCCTTTTTACTATTCTTTTTGCTATCCTCTCCCAATACCCTTTCCACCACCTTACTGCCATCTGTTTTGATTTCTAATTTGCTATGTATTAACTTATTTTTATCGTGTTTTTAAGTTTTTTTCTCCTTATATTGTTGTTAGCCGCAGTGTAATTTTTTTGTACAGTGGGCCCTCGACTTACGAACTTAACCCGTTCTGGAAGGACGTTCGTACCTCGAAAAGTTCGTAAGCCGAAGTACCATTTCCCATTGAAATGCATGGGAACGGAATTAATCCGTTCCAGAATTTCAAAAAAATACAAAAATAAAAATAAAAAGAGCAAGTCCCACGTTGGGACTGCAAAAACTCTCTCTCACACACAAAACCACAGAAACATAACCCCCCAGTCCAAACCTACCCTCCAAAATGCACACAGAAAAGTTTTTTAAAAAGGAGTTACCAGTCTGAAGCCTGCCAGTTTTCCGCTGCCTCCACGTGGCCAGGGGCGAGAGGCCAAGCGCCTGGCCAGCTCTAGCCTCCCAGCGCTGGGTGAGCTTCGGTGGCTCCGAAGCCAAAAAGGCAGGGAGAAAGGGCAGGAAGTTCGAAATTCCTGCCCTTCCTCCCTGCCTTTGGAGCTTTCAAAGGGCTTTCTCCGACATTGGAGGAAGCCCTTTGAAACTTCCGAAGCCGAAAAGGGAGGGAGAAAGGGCGGGAAGTTTGAATTTCCTGCCCTTCCTCCCTGCCTTTGGAGCTTTCAAAGGGCTCTCTCCGAGATTGGAGGAAGCCCTTTGAAACTTCCGAAGCCAAAAAGGCTGGGGGAAAGGGCAGGAAGTTCGAATTTCCTGCCCTTTCTCCCTGCCTTTTTGGTTTCGGAGCCACCGAAGCTCACCCAGCGCCGGGAGGCTAGAGCTGGCCAGGTGCTTGGCCGCTTGCCTGCCACCATGGGAGACCTCCCTGGGGGTCCCTGCTGCCGCGATTAGTGCCTTCAGAGGTTTCAAAGGGCTTTCCCCCAACATGAGCTATCCAGCTTCTCTTACTCTTGAAAAGGTGCACTAATTGACATCAGTAAGGCCACTCTTGAGTAAGTGACTTTGTGATTACATCCAAAATAGGCCTCTTCTCAAGAATAGTAATTTTTAAAACAAGTGTATTTATGTAGAATATTATGAATTATGCCATTCAGTTTAAAATAATCATTCTATGGTGAAAGAGATTTCAAAAACATTAAGGCAGGGAGAGAAAATATTCCCGAGCAATGCAATATGCCTGTTGTGTGAAACCCACAAAGCAATGTGTTGACCTCTACCTGCTGTCTGCAGAGCAGCTGGGAAGTAACTCTCTTCTCAGAGGCATGCTGACAAGCATTAGTTTTGGCATACAAACAATACAGTAAACAAGAAGATCTACTGATAGGAGCTCCGTGGGGTGTATTCTTCAACATTCAAGTTGATTGTGAAAGAAAGACGGGCTCAGTTGTGGTACTGGGTCTATGAAGAACAGAGAAATTTGATGCAAATATGGATGTGGGTAGCTTAGGTAAATAAATAAATAAAACGAAGCTCTCTCTCTCTGTGTCTGTGTCTGTGTGTGTGAGAGAGGGGGGGGAGGGAAAACATTTGTAGCAAATAAATAAATAAATCATGCTCTAGGTTTATGTCCAGGTGCAAAAAAAGAAAAGCACCACTGAATTGTGCAACTCATATTTTTATTCTCTTTGAGGTTTGTATAATGGTGCATTTCGGAGATGCTAAGGTGCATCCATGTTTCATTGAAATCAGTGAGACTGGATTATTCATCTGTCTGTTAAATCACATTGATTTTACCCGACCTTGCTTTATCTCAGTGGAACCCACTATATTGTACATAATGGGTAAAGGCTGAACACAGGGTGGATAAATTTTGTCAAATTAAATACTCTTAAGGATATTTCATAGTAATCCAGATCCTTATTGTTATTTATGTCAGTGAGGTTAAAAAAAAAATCACTGGCAGTTAATTTTCAGTTTCTGCCATTTTTATGATACTTACATTGATGTATATTCAGATGTGTGCAGCATCAACTCAGTGGGATACATTTTATGTTGTCAGCTGCCTTTTGACACTGCAGTAGGTTTAAGTTGCTTAAGATTTAGGGAGAGGAGATGAAATGTAAAAAAAAAACAAAGTGCATGGGGTGTTTGGATCTAATCAAACTGCAGGTAAACTTGGGACAGGTTTATAGAGGAGAGAGCGGTGACAGCCTTGCAGCACTTAGCGACTCAGATAAAAGTCTTGTGAAGCTGAATGAATGAAAGAATGAGTGGTCAATTCCATAGAGTGCAGCTTGTGTTCTCAGTTGTGGTGTCCTACAGGAGTCGATCAGTGTGTTTAATTTAATTCATTTAAGGCCACTGGGGTAGGTCATTTGGAGTTTTGTATGATCAATATGTGGATGATGCACAGTTCTCTCTCAGTGGATGCTGTTTAGTGCCTAGAAAGCTGCTTGGCTGTAGTTCTGGATAGGCAAGGAATAACAGGATGAAGCTGAATCCAAACAAGATAGAGATCATGTTGCTGAGGGCTCCATCCACCTGTCTGGGGGGGGGTAATTTCTCCTCATCTCAGGGGTTTTACCCTTCCTATATCAGGTACTCTGTCTGGGAATTTTTTTTTAGACCCAGTGCTGACCGTAGATAAACAGGAACAAGCTCTTCCAACTTTGGCAGATTGCCCAGTTGTGACACTACTTAGATGACAGGTCCCTAACAACACTAGTATATGCACTGATAATTTTTTAAAAATGACTACCGTAATGCACTCTATATGGTACTTCCCTTGAAGCTGGTATGGAAGCTTCTGGAAGTTCAGAATGTGGCAGCCAGGTTGATTATTTGGTTGAGGAAGTGTGATCACATTACCCCAATTCTGTTTTGCCTGTTCTTATTACCAGCCTGCTTCCAAGCCAGGTTCAAGGTTTTGGTGGGCAGGGGGGAGTGAGGGGGCATCCGGATGTCCATGTGTGTGTGCGTGCGGGGGCAGACAGGTGTGTGTGTGTGTGTGTGTGCAGGGACATGCGTGCGTCTGTGCATGGTGCGGGGGTGGGCATGCCCGCACACATTCCTGTTCCTTTGTCCCTCAAAAACAAAATATCTGGTGTGGTCTACACTGTAAAAAGTTTTTGCACAAGGTGAGAACATGCAAGTGAATGATGCTGAGTGTCATTTGAATGATAGCATGTGACATTTCTTGGTGCTGCAGAGATACTCAGAATCTGTAGAAAGAGAGTTGGAGCCAGTCAGTATCAGTGTGAGTGAAAGTTCGGACAGACTTCGATTTCTGCTAATAAAACCATTTGGTTTTTGTCGAGTAAAATGACTTTTATATTATTGCAGTGAATTCTGTAACAGTACATTTTGGCTGAGCCTAAGAATGGATCGCTGGCTGAATTTGAAATGTAAAAGAACTGAAGCTGTTGATGAGGGTTCATCCTGTTCAAAGCAAAACAAAGCTGCTTCCAGTCATCTTAAAAAGTGTTGCTGTTATAGCAAGGAATATGTGTTGATGAGACCCTTCATGAGAAACTTCAAATACATATTTGAGGCCCTTTGGGGTTTTAAATCTTGAGTTATGTCTTGACGGTCCAGGGGGAAAAATATATTTAAAGGGGGGTTGTGTTAAAGGAAAAGTTAAAAACCACTACCCTAAACAGTTTGAGATCTTGCTGTTTGTCGGAACATCATCTGCCAAGTTTGATGTCCCTGTTGGACTGGTCCGTACAGATCTCACACCTGTGAGTACTGACACTTTGAGAAGGCTGGAAAACTTTAACTAGAAACCAGACTTTTTCTGCCGTGATGCTTTCCTTATGGAATGCATTACCACAGGAGCTACGCTAGGCATCTTCCCTTCTTGGCTTCCAAAAGCTATTAAAAATAGAGCTGTTTAGAGAGACATTTGGAGTGGTTCTCCCCAAGTAAATGGAACCATGGAGGAAGGAGGAGTGGAATACTATGTTAGATGCTTCGAAATATCTACTAGCTGCCTGCTTTGTCCTGTTTGTTTGTTTGTGTTTGTTGTAGGTTGATAGTTTTATGTTTGTTTATATCTTTTATTGTACACCGACCAGAGTAGAGATTACTAGATGGGCAGAATGACAGACAGACAGACAGACAGACAGACAGACAGACAGACAGACAGACAGACAGACAGACAGACAACTCAAAAGTATATGGATTCAGGGTTTCTGCCTAAGAGGCCTCTACTTTGAATAGCAGTATTTTGAGGGCAACAATTATCTTGAAATATGTGTGAATAATGCTTAACTGACTGGACTGAATATTATGTAAGAGCTTGAGATGACACTGACAGATAGTATTCTATTTGGATTATGTTGGAATTCCCTCCGAGGTGTAATTTGCATATACAACATGTGTTATGGAAAACATACTGTCCCTGCATAATTTGAATTACAGGCTAAAACAAAAAATTACATAGTCACTGAGATGCATCATGAAATAGTTGAAGTTCATGTTGTGTTGGCTGGAAATGATGGGAGATCTAGTCCAGTCAGTTTGGAGGATGCCAGATTGTGAAATGCCAGTACAGACTTCTCCAGGAATTAATGTAATGCAGAATTTATATGTACACAAATTTGTGAGGATACACTACTGGTAATGAATACATTTTTTGAGAAGGAAATACATTCACTTACTCATTTTTGGAATTCATAAATGACACTTTCATTCAGAAAATGGATTTCAGGTTAGTATGCACAACAATTTTAAGAAAACAAAACAATTCAAAAGAACATACGTTAAGGAGCAGTATGACAACAGTGAGAGGAATGAATGTTTCAATCAGGTGAAAGTAAGCTGGCTTAAAATGCCTGGGCAGATATAAATGTTTTGGCTTGGTACTGGAGGATATAATGCTGTCTCCTACCACACTTTCCCCACATATGGGGTTGGGTTACTCCCACAGAGAATATCGCCTCTTTGCTACTGTTATAGTGCATATCTTCTAAATATGGAACATAGAGGAGGTCCTGTGATGTTTTTAATGCATACGTAGATTTATATGAGAAAAGAGGGTCCTCCTTCGTTAAAGAGATCAAAAGCAAATGAAAAATAACGTGCAAGGAGGAAATCTAATTGGCAGCATTTTCTGCAATCTTTTGCTTCTTTTAATTTCAGAAGTGCATGTACTATCTATCTTTTAACTATACTGTTTATGTTAACATTGTAAGAATATTTGATACTCATACTATCAAAATGTAGCAGGTTAATATAGTTTATGACTGTTCAACAAAATAAAAGCAAAAAATGGCACTTTAAAGACTGTCATATTTTAATGGAAGCTTTCAGAGAACATGTCCAGACAATAAGAGTTAGAATACAGAAACTACATGGTAAATGTTATAATTATGTTGTTATCTACTGTTATGTACCTTCCCAACTACTTTATCAGAAGAAGGCTCAAAGGTAAATCTACCATTTTATTACCACATGTTGTTCCCCTGTTTTTCCCTTTAATCATTGTTGCTGTTTACATAGCCAGGTTTCAAAAGAACTGAGTACCAAATGGTTCATAAATCATTACTAGGTGTGAAATGCAACAAACCACCACTGTCCCCTTATGTTACAGCCTTGCATGAATGTTATACCATGTATTCTCTGTATTATCACTACACATGAGTGCAGTGATCCTATTTTGCTGGCAAAGCAAATGAACATTCTACAAAGCAGTTCTAAAAATGGGGGCACCCCAAACAAATAAATGTAACTTTTAAACTAGGTTTCACTAAATTTGGTACAGTTGTAACAGTCTGATTGTCACTTGTCTAAAAACAATGATAATTCCTTTGTGTTTATGTGAGAAGTGGTTAACTGATGGAATAAGGAGTCAGCTTCCGGAATGTTTCCTTGCTTGGTGTCACTTTGTTACCAGTAGTAAGCACAAGAGAGTATCCTGTAAACCAGGGGTCCCCAGCCTTTTTAAACCCGTGGACCGGCTGGGGAACGTGGGGCACCCCCTTGCACTCTTGCGCATGTGCAAAGGAGCACTGTCTCATACGGGTGCGCATGCTCATGCAGATGTGCGAAGGAGCGGGAGGGTGCTCATGCAGGCACTCAGGCACATGTTTAAATGGCAGTGCACTCGGGGGTGCACGGGCACTTGTGCACATTCACAAAAGGGGTGGGGGAGTGGTTGCGCGGGTGCTGGCGCATCCATGCACAAAGGGGCTATGCAAGGGGGTGTGTGCGGGGTGGTGGGAGGTCTGTCTCTGCGGCCAAGTCCGGCTCAGGCCATGGACTGGGGGTTGGGAACCTCTGCTGTAGACCATCTTGACTGCTACCATTGGTGTTGTCAACATTCGGACTGCCCCTTTGCTATAGTTTGGCATCTTTTTTTCCTGTTGTGCGGCAATATCAGGTCATTTCCTGATGTTTTGAATCGTGGATAGAGAAGCACAATATCTCACATTCATCAGCTGGATGAATTTTGAAAAACTGAATTCTGACTCTTTATGTCTGACGAAGTGGGCAGTGTTACACAAAAGCTTAATTAAAATATAGCAGTTAGTCTTTAAGGTGCCCCCCTTTTTGTATTTGTTTTGTTTTGTGTTTCTTTTCAAAATGCATTGACAGACTAACATCACTACAATTTTGAAAATTATGAACACTAAGTAATTCCTAATCTGCACTGGGAATTTGTAGCTAGAACAAAAGTAGAAATGTACATTGATTGGTCCAGGAAATCTGTTAAGAGAAAGCGAAGAAGAAAAGCCCCTAAACTTGGTGTCAGAGTCCTTTCACTTTGCTTCCAGGCAAGGTTTATTTCCCCCCTGCTGGAAACCCTTGTGGCCTTGAGTTTGCACAAGCTGAGCAGGGTTGTTAATGACAGGACATTAATAGGGTTGCCATCCATAGCGTTGCCGTAAGTGAGAGGTAACCTGATGGTTTCCTTCTGCGGGAGATCACAAAGTGCAGCTGCCTGCATCTATCGAAGGAAATAAATAAGTGGACTGGAATTAAGTTAGTAAAGGAGGAATATCAACAAATGGAATTGTAATAAAGATAGGAGGGGGCAAGATGCCCAAGCCTACCAATTCACATTGCTTGTTATGTACATTGGTGTTTTTTTTTTACTTTGAAAAACAAAACAAACAAACTCAAAACAATAACCACTAGATTCCAAAGCAATAGAGAATGTGGAACTCTAATCTTCTTTTTAATCTGAGATAGGCCTTAGAAAACTTTATTTTTCCCCATTTTATATTTTTTTGTACTGAAGTAGAAAACATAGAACAAGACATATAGAAGACACAGAATGAGAATTGGCAACTTGCTACCGTGAGGCCTATGTGGTCCTTGAATGAAACTCATATGGACCTTTGATTAAATTCAAAACCAGTGTATCAGTTTAAATGTCAAAGAGCAAATTGTCCCTTTCCATGGGGAGAATGAGAGAGAATGATGGAGAGAAAATTAGGATTTGTTATTTTTTTTTCCAGGGTGGAGGGTTAGATTCTGTGTAGTGTTAAGTTTCAACCTCATCCACTGCCAGGGACACGCCCCCCCCCCAAACATCATCCCTTAGGGAATATGGTGGAAAAAAGCTTGCTGGCACTAAATGATGAACACTACTTCCACTTGTCTGGAGAATTATGTGCACCACACCTGGGAATGAATGGAGGTGGGTAGTTTTCGGTTGATTTTTATCATTATTGCTAGCCACTTGCAGCTACTGCTACCTTATGCTCTTCGGACTGTTTTCCCGTTACTCTGAAGATTTAACACCCCAAATCTGTGATGAATATATTTAAATACTAGTTCATGACTCTTTTCAAGCATATGAGAGTGAGTACTTTAATTGAATCTAATAGATGCACAGCAGTAGTAAATTAAAACAATACACCAGTGTGATAGAGCATGCATATCAAAGTAACTGAACATATGCGAGAAGTGCATTGGGGAGTTTAGGATGTGTTTCTGCTAGCTTTCGTTTGCCTCCTAAAGCTTTTACTTTCACTTATCCTTTTGAACATTTTTCTGTCACTTTGTGTCTCAGAAGAGAAATGGTTTTTGTCAGGGACTGACCTTGGGTTGATCAGGGTGCTGGAGAAAAACTCTAGCATTTTCCCCTGGAGGCTTATATTGGTGTAACACAGGCCAGGCTCTTAGTACCTGAGTATTGGAATTCTAATCATTAAATAAAAAATTACAGATGTAGTCCTCCGGACTTCGTCCCCTTGTCTTTCACCCTGTGCTGTTTTCATCATTCAGCTTTTTGTTTCTGAGGTATGAAAATTGCAGAACATAAGAATGATTGTTTCTTGCTGTGTTTGTAGAATTAGCTGTGGTTTTCAAGGGCATTTTACGTGCTCTTTCCACTTTAATGGGATCATCCATTGAGTTTAAGTCGACTACTCTGGGAATCTATTCTTCAAGATGGCTGATTAACTCAAAATCTTGCTCATCCTTGGGTAATCCCACAGTGTATGCAAATTGTTCATCGAATTTTTCCCACTTTTGCTTTTGTATTGAAACGCTTTGTCCCGTTTCATTCCAGGTGCCTTTGAGCATCATAAATCCTACTTTCCATTTATAACAACCACCTCTCTAGGATTACACACACATGCATATGTATTATAGGCATATATTTAACTCGCACATCTAGCATAGATGTTACACACACACTTAACTGATTAAGTAATACAAATCACTAAGTTTTGTATTGCCTTTTTTTTTAAAACCAAATCGCTTTTCTTATGGCACTCTGTGGTCTGGACTGTGGTCTAATGTTGAGGAATGTAAAGAGTCTTTGAAGTTGAAACTGAACTAGGTTCTCCCATGACTCCTATCAGTTGTATGCAAGACCAGTTCTTGGATTCACTTTGGTCCAGCCTCCAGCAGGCATTTTTTAAGCCTCCAGAAGGCTTTTGGTTCTTGTGGTTAATCTGACTTTGGAGAAAATGACAAATTTGTGAGTGAAAGAGAGAGAGACAGACAGAGAGAGATGGAGATATTGTGTGCTCGTGTGTGCTAGGGTTCAGGTCCACTGGGTGTCATTGCTCAAAATGATGGATTTAGGGTGCGCAGAGCTGAGGGGGAACGAGCAGAGCACAGGGGTGGCATGGTCTGACTTAAGTAAAATACCAATGACAGTTTGGAGGCATGAGAAGGAACTAGATCTAGCAGGATTTCTTGACGAGGAGGTGAGACTGAAGTTATATGTAGCCTAGCAGAATTGCATTAGGTTTCTGATTTACAGACCAAATATCAAATCAATTGATGGGACTTGAATTGCTGTGAAGGTGTTACATCTACATAACACAATATAACATTAAATTCCTTTTGCTTACTGTTTTGCGACATAAGAGGTATAATGGGTTTGCTATGCCTTTTAATTGGTCTTGTAGCGTTTGAGAGAATTTTCCAGTTGCTTTAGTTGAGGTGTTTGACTTGGTTGGCATTTGGGGTTTAGGTATCTGACTGTGGAGCAAGAGTTTGGGAGTCCAATTCCCCACTGTGCCGCCTTGACACTTGTTAATCCATAGGGTCCTTTCCAGATCTGCAGTTCTAAGATTATTATTATTATTAATCCACATTATACTGCTTTTTAAACTTCTCTAATAGTTTCATAATAGTAGTTTCTCCATCTTACTTTTCTAAACTGCAATGTGTTGCCTGTATAATTAAAGTGCAAACTCCCAGATTAGGCTTTAAGCATTATGGGGTGGTATATAAGCAACGGAGTTGCTTTGCTTTAGTTTTTTAATGCCGTGTTTAGCTTTTTCTTGTTGTTTAGCATCATTTGGCAAGGTTATGTGTTTTGATCAGAGATTGGCAAGTTATTTAATAATTAATAAACTTTAAAGTCAAATTAAATTATGTTTATATTTAAGGAGGAAGTTTTAAACATTTGTTATTTTTTAAAATGATCGTTCGTTTAGTCGTTTAGTCGTGTCCGACTCTTCGTGACCCCATGGACCAGAGCACGCCAGGCCCTTCTATCTTCCACTGCCTCCCGGAGTTGGGTCAGATTCATGTTGGTTGCTTCGGTGACACTGTCCAACCATCTCATCCTCGGTCGTCCCCTTCTCCTCTTGCCTTCACACTTTCCCAACATTAAGGTCTTTTCCAGGGAGTCTTCTCTTCTCATCAGATGGACAAAGTATTGGAGCCTCAGCTTTAGGATCTGTCCTTCCAGTGAGGACTCAGGGTTGATTTCCTTTAGAATTGATAGGTTTGTTCTCCTTGCAGTCCAGGGGACTCTCAGGAGCCTCCTTCAGCACCACAATTCAAAGGCATCAATTCTTCGGCCGTCAGCTTTCTTTATGGTCCAGCTCTCACTTCCATACATCACTACAGGAAAAACCATAGCTTTGACTATTCGGACTTTTGTTGGCAAGGTGATATCTCTGCTTTTTAAGATGCTGTCAAGGTTTGTCATTGCTTTCCTCCCAAGAAGCAGGCGTCTTTTAATTTCGTGGCTGCTGTCTCCATCTGCCGTGATTATGGAGCCCAAGAAAATAAATTTGTCACTGCCTCCATATCTTCCCCTTCTATTTCCCAGGAGGTGATGGGACCAGTGGCCATGATCTTAGTTTTTTTGATGTTGAGTTTCAGACCGTTTTTTGCACTCCCCTCTTTCACCCTCATTACAAGGTTCTTTAGTTCCTCCTCACTTCCTGCCATCAGAGTGGTATCATCTGCATATTGGAGGTTGTTGATATTTCTTCCAGCAATCTTAATTTCGGCTTGGGATTCCTCCAGTCCAGCCTTCCGCATGATGTATTCTGCATATAAATTAAATAAGCCGGGGGACAATATACAGCCTTGTCGTACTCCTTTCCCAATTCTGAACCAGTCAGTTGTTCCATATCCAGTTCTAACTGTTGCTTCCTGTCCCACATATAGGTGTCTCAAGAGATGGATAAGGTGGTCAGGCAAGCCCATTTCTTTAAGGACTTGCCATAGTTTGCTGAGGTCCACACAGTCAAAGGCTTTTGCATAATCAATGAAGCAGAAGTAGATACCTTTCTGGAACTCTCTGGCTTTCTCCATGACCCAGCGCATGTTAGCAATTTGGTCTCGAGTTCCTCTGCCCCTTCGGAAACCTGCTTGTATTTCTGGGAATTCTCGGTCCACATATTGCTGAAGCCTACCTTGTAGGATTTTGAGCATAACCTTGCTAGCGTGTGAAATGAGTGCAATTGTACGGTATTTTTGATGCTTAAAATTTTTGTACTAGAAACCATATCAATCCAGAACAAATATGAAATATCTCTTCTGTGATTTCATTCCACCTCTCCAACTTCTCCCTGTTTTAAGGTTTGGACGGAAGAAAATGACTGTCTAAACTTTTGAAAAATGTGTTCTCACCCACTCCAGCAAAACCTCTTCTCTTTTTTAACCCTAGTTAGTTAGTTAGTTAGTTAGTTAGTTAGTTAGTTAGTTAGTTAGTTAGTTAGTTAATTCATTAAATTAATTAAATTAATTAATAAAAACAATAACAACACCCGATAAGTAGTTTTCTGGAGATGGGATTAAATGGATTTCTTTTTTTTGTTTTTCTGTTGTTTTCTTGTTTTTCATCTTGCCTTCTTATATTATTCTTATGTGAGGTCTGTTTGCTTCTCTCCCCCACATGTATCCCACTTGCAGTGCTTTTAGCAGACATTTGCATTAGAGGCATAGTTAGGTCCTCCTGCTTCGTTCCATTCAGGTGCATGCTCTTCCACAGACTGCACATAACTGGCTTGTCAGCATTCCATTACTACTTCTTTTCATGTAGGAACCACCTGGAGGAACAGGAGTGTACTTTTTTATTCACACAGCTAGCTACTTTTTGACTCAGTTCAATTGCTGCCATTTTGATTTCCTTGACAACTGGCTTTTTTCCCTTCCATCCACTTTTCCCTGGCTTACAGTAATCTAACATACTGCTGAAGAAACGTTGCTGCAAAAACTAAACTTAAGATAATCATTTTTGTTTCTAAAATACATTGCTATTTTGTTAGCAAAAAGCCGCCCTGAGTAGACACAGTCTAGAGGGGCGGGGTAGAAATCAAATCAAATCAAATCAAATAAATAAATAAATAAATAAATAAATAAATAAATAAATAAATAAATAAATAAATAAATAAATAAATAAATAAATAAATAAATTGATAACCTCATTGCAATATATTACTGCAAACCTTTGATTTGGATTCTGTTACCTTCCATGCTGTATAGTATCTGTATAATGTATTTGACTGTGTGAGGTTAGTACACTTTTGAGGTTGTAGGATCAAATTCTCAAAACTGAGATATTATTACTAAAAAATTGTGTGCTGTCAAATTAATTCCCATGTATGTTGTCCCTTCTCAGGCTACTTTGAAATGGTTTTCCATTCCCATCCTATTGGAGCTCTCTGCGACTGTGCAGCTCACACAAGTTTAAAGGCTGGTTCTTCTCTTAGGAGGCGCAGTAGGGGATTGAACTTCCAGACTCTGGCTCTGCAGTCAGATACCTACCTCACTGAGCAATCAGTTCAAGGAATGTTGTTGCCCCTGTAGCAAGTAGACTCTTGGCTTCCAATATGGTGCTGTATCTCTAGAATCTGCTGTAGGAAGGGGCCGGCACTGCATTTCCCTCTCCCCCTTTTTCTACATCCAGTATGCCAGCCTCTCTGCTCACCTCTGGACAATAGGGATGTTGTTTCTGTCAATCATACATTGGTAACCTCTCCTTTGGATTGTTACAGAGATGTAGGTGGATCCATTTGAAGGCGGCTGAATCTTGAATTCATGCAGAGGATTGGGGGAGGTGTCGTTTCACATATCATATTATTCCAGTAGTGGTAGCTCTGTCTGCTAGGCAGGTCTTGCTCTTTGTGCTGCCCACTTTGGAAATTCACTTGGAGCTGTAAGGAACAAGAGCATGAAGATACTCTTTGTCCAAAAAGCATTTAGTGATGTGAAAGATGCTTTTAATTTGAGATACAATGGTGTACTTCGTGGTGATTTTATTGCTGAAATGTTTTAATTAATTGATTGCTGTGTTGAACTTGGTACCCGCCTTGGATCTATGGAAGAATAGACAAATGTATGTTTCTCCTTGAGGCACTGTTTCATACATTCTATACATGGATAACTAATCTGCTCTGAAAGCTTGAGGATGTGGTCAGTTTCATTTAGTGCTGGTTTTATGTGTTCTTTGTTTGGTTTCAGGCAAATAGCAAGTGTTTGGAAAATGTGATAATGTGTACGTGGTTTTGGTAAAAAGAAATTGTACAACTTTTGTATAGTTTTTCTTAACATTACCACATCACTGCTTGAGCTGGTCACCCGACCGTAATAAATAAATTCATTCACATCACTGCCAAACTTAAGCAGATAATTTTTGCAAGAATATATTTGATAGAGGTGATTGATCAGTAAAGAAGTGGTTTCAGTTCTATTATTTTGAGGACAGCAAAAAAATTTTCTCCACTTCTCCAGTTTTCCCCTTTATTTGGCTTTTTCCTTTAAAAAAGCCAAATAATTTCATCTACCTCCCCCCACTACTTTTCTTTCCACTGCATTCTTATCCCATAATTTCTTTAATACAGGTGAAAGGTTGCATTAGGAAGAGTTTACCTCCATGCTTCCTTTCCATGGTACTTTTATATATCATAGTTCACACTCTTCCTCTACACCCATTTCATCCCAGTACAGCTGGGAAGGCCAGCCTTCCCTTGGCCCTGAAGTGTTTTAGATCTCCTCCTTTTCTTGTCATGTGGCGCTGAGGACAAGCAAAACCAGTAGTCACCTGGCATGCTTTGTCTTGACATCCTGAATTGCTAGCATTGGAAAGGGCCAAATTTTCTGGCTCCTTCTTTAAGCCTTATTGCATTGGCTGGATCCACTGGAATTCCATGAAACAACTCTTTAGAGTTCAATGCCACTTCTGGGCCTTAGCCAGTACTACATCACCTCATTACCAAGTTGGTAGGACTCGATCTTCTAGGAAGAAAATGAAAGAGTTTATCCATGGTTGTTGTGGGTTCGATTTGCCAGGAGGTGATGGGACCAGTGGCCATGATCTTAGTTTTTTTGATGTTGAGCTTCAGACCATTTTTGGCGCTTTCCTCTTTCACCCTCATTAAGAGGTTCTTTACTTCCTCCTCACTTTCTGCCATCAGAGTAGTATTATCTGCATATGTGAGGTTGTTGATATTTCTTAATTTCGTTTTGGGATTAATCCAGTCCTGCCTTTCGCATGATGTATTCTGCATATAACTTAAATAAGCAGGGATAATAATAAATATGCAGGGAGACAGCCTCATTACCTGCCCCATATTACCTGTTACTTCTTCCGCTCAATGTTTTTCTTGTTTTCTAAATTTCACTGAGCTGATGGCTCTGCTGTTAATGGCTGGAGGGGGACAATTTCTGCTTCCTGACAAGGACTATAAATTTGTTTTTAACCTGCCTTTTTCTGATGGAGAATTCAATACTTTTGTACTGGGTCCACTATACACTGATTAGAAGGAACCCAGTGTTCCATTTTGAAAGGTACAGTTTAGTTCTAACAGTACAGTGGCGGCTCGCATAACGAGTGCACCGTTTAAAGATGAATCTGCATACCGATGCGGATTTTGCGATTGCTAATGCGATCGCATACTGATGTTTCTTCGCATAGCGAGGGAGAACAGCTGTTCGGCGGTGGCCGGAACACCCAAAATGGCCACCGGAACACCCAAAATGTCCGCCGGAACACCCAAAATGGCTGCCGGAACACCCAAAATGGCCGCTGGAACACCCAAAATGGCCGCCGGAACATGGGGAAACATCGCAGAACGGTGAGTTTTGGGCCCATTTGGAACGCATTAAACGATGTTTAATGTGTTCCAATGGTTTTTTTTGATCCGTATAGCGATGTTTCCCCATAGCGAAGGTTAATCCGGAACGGATTAACCTCGCTATGCGGGGCACCACTGTAAATGGCTGACTTAATACTTTGTTTCAAAGTGTAACCTGTTTCAAAGTGTAACCATTATGGCTAGTGTTTTTTTTTTAAAAGAGAAAGACAAAATATCCATATTTGAGTGGTGTGGGGAGATGGGGATAACCTTCCCCCTGACATTCGCGCTGCCCCCTCGCTGGGTATCTTTAAAAAACAATTAAAAACACTGATGTTCCGGCAGGCCTTCCCCACAGCCAATTCCTGACCTTCCCCATTTTTCCTTTGCCCTAGTCTTCATTTCACTTCGTTCTTGCCTTTCCTCTACCTTAAAATTGTATTAATGTTATTGTAAATTGTCGTTGTTGTAAGCCGCCTAGAGTGGTCCTATGTGATTCAGATAGGCGGGATATAAAATAAATAAATAAATAAATAAATAAATAAATAAATAATTAAATAAATAATTTTGTGAAGCTACACAGAATTGTGGTGATAGAAACTTAGTAACAAAAGCCAGTGGCATAAACTGTGTAAGAACTGTCAGATATACGTATACTACAGGTGGACATGCATGATCAGGCTTCAACTTGAAATAGTCAGAGGTCCAAAAGATGAAAACACTTAAACTGCTTTTTAAAATGTTGTAAATACATTAAAAATATGATAAAATTAAAATACACTCCAGTGAGGAAGCATTTGACAAAAGTAAGAAAAGAAAATGTGTGTCCTTTTCTCACCCACCCTACTGACCTGTGTAAATTTAGATGTAGCATGTGTTCCTTCCTGGTCAGTTGATCCCTCCAACTCTTTATTGTTGGCACCAGTACTCATTTGAAATATGTAAAGTAAGGTTTATTGATTTTCCATAACCTGTGGGCATGGGTTCCTGTTGTGGAATGCCCACTGTATCTCACTGTATCCCATCATCTGCTAGCATTTTTCTGAGTCTATTTGTCATTCTGTCATTTACCGTCTTTCCTCAAATTACAGGGCTATAGAGATTTTAGCAAAGTGCAAATTAAAGGCATGAAAGAAACAAAACAATGCAATTCAAATCAAAACAAATATGATTTGGCAGGGGTTTGGACTCAATGACGCTGTGTCCACATCCAAGCCTGCTCTACCATAGGACTTGTCCCACCTTAACAGTGTGTTTGTATTTTTGGATAGATTAGTGTATTTTAGATTTTCTTAAAGGTGACAAGCAAGTGCGCTATTCCTGTGTACACTGGCTTGACTTCCCTTAAATAATTATTGCCAGATTCTTCTGTTGCTTATTAAAATAAAAGATTCATATTTCTGAAGAAGAAAGTAGGCCAGACATACAGAGAGTGTTTTGGGTTGGGCTTCTTTTGGTTTTGCAAACCAAAAAAAACATGCCTTGCGTCAGCCAGAAGACAAATTAGTCATTCTCCAGGGTGAGTGTTAAGGTTTGACTGATACACACGGTTCATTTCTAAGATAGTCCTGCCCCCAAAGATCACAGCTAGTTCAGGAAAACTATGCCCCCAACACTAATTTTTGTTAATAACTTGATCATCTTCTGTGTCCTTGCTCCCAAAATCTAAATATTTCCAATAAGCCTGGCTAGACTAAAGCATGGATAGAAATCGAGTGTTTGTTTTTATGCATAAAATCTGAATTCATATCCAAGAGGCCTTTTGGTTCCCCCCCCCCAAAAAAAAAACCCTGACAACTTGTTCAGTTTTCTTAATGAACGCTCCCGACATACATGAAACCAGAATTTAATCAGCCATCATGTCAAAACTAACTATTATTTTGGTTTGGGTTATAAAATTCTAATAAAGTGAGAAAAGCTAATAGCAGTAGACAGAGAACTTTGTATTCATTTATAAAGTTTTCATTTTAATTCCCTGAATGACTTTTTAAAAAAACTTCAACAATGATTTTTTATAAATTGGGATTTTAGGATTATCTATTTTTATGACATTTTATATGAAGAATGAAGCTTGCAAGAGGGGGAGAAAGGTAATTTTGCTTGTCTGATTCCAGGAATATGCAAGTGTAATAAATGGACATTTTATATAACCTTATATAGATTACAGCAGAACCAAAAAAAAACATACCTCAGAAGATATATTAGTCATCATCCCTCTTCATTTAAATTTAAAAGTCAAAGAGATTTTGCTTCTTCAGCTTAGACAACTTATTTCTAACTACCTTTGCAATCATTAGCACGGTTGTAAGTGGAAGGGAAGACATCTTCCAGATCATTAACACAGAAGGATACACATATGTAATAATGGACTTTAATTGTATTCATTTGAACATTAATACATTTATGCTAAGATCCGAGTACTGTTAATATTAAAAATTAAACTTTGAGAGGCTGCTATGCAGATTGTGTCAGCTGTCAGGTCCAATGTTTCCATATTAAGCTGACATTTCAGTCATAAAATGGGCAGATGAAACTGTATTTGACCTAGTGAGAGGGCACTCCTGTCTCATCAGAACATCTTTTATTTCATGGGTTCTTTTCATCAAATGCAGAAACAATGGCAGCGGTACTCTCAGGAGAATAGTAGAAACTTGCAGACTGCTTTGAAGACTTTCAGATTCTCCCACCCCACCCTCCTTTCCCCTGTATGTCCACGTTTTGCAGCTAGGCAGTCCCCTTCAAGCATCGCCTGCAGAAGTAGAGTAACTCTGGCATGCACATTCCCCAGCGGGAGAACTTGTGTGGATGGTAATTTTAATGAGACCTGATTTAAGCAGTAGAATGGCTCCATAAAACTAATACAAATAGACTTACAAAAGCCTTTTCTATTTGTCGGGTACTCCACTTCTGCACAAACGGGAGAGGAATATCCATAGGCTTAAATAACAAAATCATAGCAGCCTTGGGAGAACTTGACAAACTGCTTTAGGAAGGGAGATAAACCAGTTGAAGTATAGAGAAAACTTCACAGCAAGCACAAGATGAAAGTGCTTGTTTATATAAACATTTATATAGGGAACAGTTTGTAAAGAAACCTATCCTTTACTTACAAGAACATGCCACTTAGGCTTCTTATGTCAGCAGAGCATTCTTTGAATCTCCTGCTGTCCTGCAAATGACAGCATTGTAACTGGGATGTGCAGCCCTATACTGAAAACACTTCAAGTGAAATTTGCAAGAATGTGCCTACTTTTCCTGTTTTTCATATGGTCCATCATTTTTATCCTCACTTTTCTCTCCTAATAAAGAAGGATAGTTTAGACTCATGGAGCTTTTAGTCTTGCACTGGGTTAGCTGGTAATGTTCTGTCCCTTCACTGATGGATGGCACTCACCTGGAATAATTTGGGGCAGTTGTTTGTGTGTATCTCTTCTGGAGAATTTGTTATGGGCTTTAAAGTTCCAGAAATGTTGTATATACCTTATCATTTTAAAAAAGCAATAGAACTTGAAACAGTAAAAACAGTATAGATTTCTATCCCCGGATTCGGCTAGTATAGTTCAGGATAATCTGCTTTTTTGGGGGGGCGGGCGGGCGTTGACTCGCACATCAGAAAGTGCAGTGAGATAGATCTCTCACTCGTCCAGTGTGGAAGATGCTTTCTTCCATGGCCTTATAGATTCAGAACGTAACTCCATACATGTCTACTCACAGGTAAGTCCCAATGAATTAAATTGGTCATACTTTCTGTTAAGAGAGTATTGGATTGTATTGCTGGTCACTTGTAGGAGGAGTAATCAGAGCATTCCATGAGGAGTTTAAATTTTGTGGGGATTCAGACTCAAATTGTGTTGATGCTGTCAGTGTCATCCATCTGTGATGCGTGCTTGGACCTAAGAAGTAAAATGTCCAATGCACTTCATAGAAAATTGGATGAATATGCATGGATCTCCCTCTTCCCAAGTAAGAAGCGAGGCAGGATGTCTGTGTTCTGAAGATGATCTTTTCATTATTAGTTGTGGTGCTGCTTTTTTGTAAAATTCTAGGCCTGTTGGTAACTCTATTCTGCATGTCTATTGGTGTCAGTGGAGGAATGCTAGACAAGAGCAAATACTCAAGGGAGATTTCACCTGGGAAAGGAATGGTTAAGTCTCACCTCTTCACTACTGTTACTGTTATTCCAATTGCGTTGTCTAATAGTTAAGAGGGAAGGCAAATCATCAATTACTGCAAGTGGGAAGTGGCAATGGGGGGGGACTGCAGTTGGCAATTAAAAGGTCAATCCTCCTTTTCCTGTATAATATGTCCCTGCTCAAAAATTCTGTCTGTGAGAGGATTAAATTTAGAAAAGATCTTCCACTGATGTCAAGCAAAGTTTCCCCCTCCCTTGGATGCTAAACGCTTGAGTAAAAGATGGCAGTGTTTTTCTTTTATGAAGGAAAGAGAGAATGGAGTGTTAGAGAAGGGACACAGAGGCAGAAAGATGTCTTCCTTAACCTTGTAGATAATCTAGATAGGGGAGCCTTCTTCAGGTAGGCTGTTTGTCAGAGCTTGTGGGTGTGTGGCTATATATGAGTGTGGGAGAGAGGCAGAGCAAGAGCTCATCTGTCTGTCCTATATATGATATAGATAGTGTGAGATTTCTTGACATGTTTCACTTTTGTCTTTCTCTGTTAAATTTTGTGTGTTGAGCTTTCGGAAAAAGTTGCAAATTTCCACATATGGAGGGTCAACCCTAGCTCTTGAGGAAGACGGGAGACAGCCATTGTTCTAGTCTCTCTTTTCCTTTTCCTTTTCCAAGTTTCTGTCTGCCTCCCCCGTGTTGCTTAGTCCTTGTTCCGTTCTTCCTCTTATACCCGCCCTAAATGCATCCTTCCTGATCTTTCTTTTCAGCCTCTTCTTCCTAGTCTTCTATTACTTCTACCTCACCCATCCCAGTCTCCAATTCTTATGTGTCCAACCGCTTCCTTAACATTGATGTCCCACAAATTTCATTTTATTTTGGATTTAATTTGTTTATTTTTGAATGTAATTTATGGAAGTCAGGATGATTGATGACAAGGGTAATTAATTAAATGGGAGCTACTTACATTTTGAAGCAGGAACTCATTGGGAAATGGGAAGTCAGTTGTGCGTGATTGTTGATTTCGCTGACCTGCTTTGGGATTTGCCAGTTAAGTTTTTTTTACCTTAACTGAAATAAATTTTTCAAACTTTGCATGCCACTCCCCAGTACTCATTGCTTCCTGTTCAGTTCCAATTTATTTTTCATAATATAAAAAGATGGGGGGAGAGTGGTTAGTAGGTGGAACCCCTTTCATAGCTCCATCTAACACAGAAAGACAGACAGACACATAGATAGACAGATATACACACACGTCTCACAAAACAGCAATTTCTGTGCCAAAATGACCTTTAAATAATTACTCCTGAACATCTGGGATGATGTGCAGGTTTTGTAGAATTAATTTTATTTGAGGTGATTTGGATGATAATTAACCAGCTTCACTTACTGGGAAATATAGATATATTCTAGCATTTATTTCTATATTTGCATATATAGACATGTATTAGAATATATACATTCTATACAGATTGTGTCATATAGTTCCAGATCCTCAGTTTTTTAAAATGTTTAGCAATATCCTTGTTTGGGAGTCTCAGATTTGGAAACCTGCCGTTCTCTGACTGGGGTAATTGAGGCTGTGCTGAGGAGTTCATTGAGGGAAAAAATGATATAAGTATTCTTTCCCATTCCTCCTCACCCTTGTCTTCCTAGGCTATCAAAAATGCTATCACAAATCAGGACCACTACAGATATGCAAAGGCTACAATCCTATTGTTCAACTTACACTGTGTAAGGCTGATGATATCATTAGCTGTGGCTACATTTTGGGAGTTAAAAATTTCTGACACTCTCCCGAAAGGACTCCCAAGGCTCCTTTCAGGCCCCTTTCATTATGGGGGAAGTTGTTGAGAGTTGCAGGATGGGGGCAGTAAATCTTTTACATTTGTATTTTTTGTATTTCTGGAAATTGCTGTCTCTAGTAAAATCATCCCAGTGGTGGTCATTTTAGAAAATTAAAGACTTCCCCACAATTCCATGGTCCCCAACAGCTTCCCCATGATAAAAAAAGGATCCAAAGGAAGCCTTGTGACCTTCATGGGGAACAGGAAGATTCTAATTTCTGAAAAACCATTGGGACTGATTATGTCATCAGTCTTCCGTGGTGTAAGTTAAAGCAACAGGATTTCATGCATAGAATTGTGAAGTAAAGTTGAAAGAAGCTTACTTCTGAAAAGACAACTATGTGACCATAACATTCTTATGTCTTCACTCCTTAAAAAACACTGAAGTAGCACATTGCTTTTAACTTGTCATTTTGTCAAATTGGTAACATTCTTGAACTTGATTGCTGTGGCGACCGCCCACGTCACTCATGTCATTCATGTTCATGAGCTGATTTGCATGAACCTATGAGAGAGCTGGAGAGGCGGAGTCAGCAGCTACATGAGGCTTGGCTGGAGATGGAGTCAGATAGGGCTGGTTAGTCAGATAGTTAGGATTAGTCATTCAGAGAGATAGGTCTGGTTAGGCACTAAGAGAGGGCTAGTTAGGAAAATAGGTAATGAAATTGCAAGCAAAAAGAGCTATGTGCTGTGGGAACTGTTGATGAATTGCTTATGTATACTGAATATCTGAACAACATCTGTTATTACTCATTCTGATTCACTTCAATAAATAAGTTCTGTTTCTGTTCACAAGACAAGTGTTCTGACATACAGTGGACCCTCTACTTAAGGAATTAATCCGTATTGGAACGGTGGCTGTAAGTCGAAAAGTCTGTAGGTTGAATCTCCATTGACCTACAATGCATTGAAAACTGATTAATCCCACAACTGGCAGTTTTTATTCTATTTTTGTTCCATTTTGGTTTTTTTCTGGTCTGTAGGACGATTCTCCGGCTGCAAGTCGAATCTAAATTTTGCAGCCAGAGAAGTCTGTAACTCGAAAAGTCTGTAAGTCGAGCCATCTGTAAGTCGAGGGTCCACTGTACGTCATTTTATATTGTGGATTGAAGTAATCCACTGGTGGTAGCGAGAAGAGAACGTGATGTGCGCCTTTGTGAGGGAATAATAAACCGGGGGCACATGGGTATTGCAATGTACTGGTGGCAGCTTGTGGGATATGTAGCGTTAGCCCTTGGTTTGGTGAAACAAGTAGGGGCCACAAGGGTAAACATCACAATTGTCTACATTCTTCAACTGGTGACCCTTTTTATTTGGCTAACTTCACTGTAGTGACTCAAGTAGTGACTTAGAGAATGCAGTGACTTGAGACTTTGTCATAGTAGTAGCAACAGTTGTTGTACAAAAAATTATTTGCATTTTCCCCCTGAAATACCACAAGATAGGCTAAATGATTTTGCCCTTTGAGTGGATTTAGATCATTGCACTTAGCTGTGCATTTATTATATAAATTTGTCCTCCAACTCAAGTGATAAGTATGTATTATGGAATCTAGTAGCCCCTCTGAGTCTTAGCAGTGTGCAAATATTTTTTAAATTTTGTAATTAAATAGGAGTTGGGTAGCAGTGTCCACTAAAGTGATTTATTAATTGAATGACTTGATTAAATTTCATGTTCCTTTAGTTTATACAGCAAGGGCATGCATTTCTGGTATCGCTGGGGATTCCTTGCAAGGCTGTCAGCAGTAGTTCAGAGGTCTTCTATAAGAAATCTTTAGCACCCAATTAAATATTAACCAAGAAGATGTGCCTTGCTCTTTCCCTTGTTGAAACCAAGTTTTGACATCTGAGGCTGGTGATAAAAATTTGTTCAGCACAATCATTTTCTGTGCACTCTATTTATCACTAGCTTATTTCTAAGTTAATTACGCTAAAATCTTCCCATGCAATTGTTCTGGGGTTCAATATTGTATGAAGTATGTGAATAATAATAAAAAAAGACCTTTAAATTTCATGTTAAGTATGCCTCACCCCTGCAGCAGCCGTACTGTATCTGTTTCCTGAGAGTGCCATTTTAAAGGTATTGTGGTTTCCAAGCAGCAGCTGTGATTGAAAAGTATGTAAACTAATCTGTTCTTGCTCATGTCATTTTTATATTCTTCTGTCAGAACACCAGAAGGCTGCTTTAAATTTGTCTTTCACTGCGTATTAGTTCTTGAGTCTTTTTTCCCCTTTAGTGCATACACTTATGCTCTATTCTTTACTACACATAGCAATTCAGTGCCAAAGTAAATGGCTAGTCACGGAGACCTTCTGAAATAGTCCTTGTTTGATGACTGTACAATATTATGTTTATTTTCAGGAAGAGTTTTTATTACCTTTGCATAAAAGTATGCTTATCCTACACAATATCAGATTGTAGAAAGAGAAATAATCAAACAGGTTGCATTTATTAGTATAAAATTCAGGAACTTGGTATGACTGTTTTTCTGAAATAGGAAGAAAGGAAGGGTGATGATTTATATTAAGGCACAATTTTATGTCGTTTTTAAAGAGTCTGAATTTTAAGCTATAGATACATATTTCTGTTTTAGAAATAACTAACTCTTAATAGTCATTAACTGAAAAATTAAATGGGGTTGCGGCTAAAGATTTATTTATTGCATACTTACCAGCTGATCAAATCTCATGATAATGTCATATTTGCCATACAAATATCAACAAGTTTTCAAATGTTTAGTTGCAAAACAGAATCTTTGAATATAGAAACTGTGTTATTATCAAGAGCTGCTATTTAGAACGGAAGAAGAGGGATCAGTTGGTGTGATATTTTATTACCTGTAGTTAGTTACAACATCTAGTAGCGCCTGTTGTTCTTCCCCTCTCCCCACCCCCCTTACTGTTATTTTAACATTTCAATGCCAGGTATTGGCTTGCCTCCTGTAAATTGCAGTCTGCATTACGGTTCTGGGAATGGAATATTTCAATCTGAATTCAGGCCTGATTATGAGCAGAGATTTGCTTTAATCACCTTGGCAGATACCTATACCAGGTATTAGGTGATGGGAGTGTGTCCTTGTTGGTTCTGCTGGACAACTCAGCAGCTTTTGATGCCACTGACCATGGCATCTTTTTGGACTGCCTGGATTTGATGAGGTGCAGAAGCAGCATTTTGTACTGGCTCTGGTGCCTTCTAAAGAGGCAACTACAGAACATGACACTGAGGGCTCTGACTCAAAGGCATTGGACTCTGCTGTCCCTCAGGCTTCATAACCACCACCATTACTACCATTATGTAGTCTGTATATTAAACTGTAGCAAGAGGTAATCTAGAATTTCAAGGTTTATTGCCACCTGTAAAGCAAAAGCAAAGCATGCTGCTTATATATCGCCCCGTAGCGCTTAAGTCAATTATGCAGGCTACACATTACCCATCCCACCCCCCAGCGAGCTGGGTACTCATTTTACCGACCTTGGAAGGACAGAAGGTAGAGTCAACCTTCAGCCAGCTACCTGGAATTGAACCCAGGGTCGTGAACACAGTTTTGGCTGCAGCACAGCAGTATAACCACTGTGCCACAAAGCTCTTTGAGTGTATTCTGTAACACTCAATTATGTATTATCTTGCCATCTAAATCTGAAGATGATGATCATGTTTAACATCAGCCTCTATCGGTGATGAAGTGCATGAGGGCGAGCAAATTGAAGTTTAATCAGGGCAAGACAGAGCAAAGAGTAAGGATGCAGCCTGCGATGAAGAGGATCCCTTCAGAGATTTAATTTTGCAATTTCAGTGTACTCTTGGGCTCAGCCATGAACTTGAATGCCAAGATTTAAGTGTTGGCCAGGAGTGCATTTTCATTAAGTGTGTCAATTGTCATTCCTGCAGATGTCAGATTTTGTCACAGTTATTAATGTCTGCATTTTTCATGGATTCAGTGAATACATATGGGTATTTCTGCACATGTGCAAACACATTCTCGAGAACATTATAGAGCTTTATCCTTCCGTTCTCTTAATATGCTGCTCCACCCATTGGTTATTCCCTCAGTTCCCTTCTAACCACCATTGGTGCAGCTTCTTGGAAACATCTAGGGCTTCATTACTTCACTATTTTACTATATATAATTTTTACCTTTCTCTTCAAAGTTGTTCCATTTAACTTTTAAATCTAAAGAAAAAAAATGTTTTTGTTAGTATTCTTTGCGTTTATGACACCAAAGGGCATGTTTAAACATTGTGTATCTTGCAGCAGTTAGGTATCACTCTCAGAGTGCCTCTACTGCCTAGGCAAAGACCATTAGACACAATCCTGCAGAACTTGTCAAAATGTCACAGTAGCACTAAAAACAGGCAGACCCATTTAAAGTTTTTGCTTTGGGAGCAATTGTTGAAGGCCACTTCTTCAATTCAGGCCTTAATTTTGACTTCAACAATCTGTAAGACTCCATCAAATATCTCCTTGATAACAGTATCAAACCTTACAGAAGAGCAAGAATTCTCTCAGAATAAGGCCTCAGAAGTGCCTCAGATGGAAGTAAATGGCGGACCTTCAGAGTTGGTTCGTAACAAAGACATATCTAAGTCACAGCAGAAATATTGACATTGACATTGAAAAAGTGAACAAATCCTTGGATTCGGACCAGTCCAAATCTAAAAAGTCAAAGAAAAGAAAATAATTAGCCTCTTTTGTAGTTCACCCCTCTTCACATAAAATTACATCTGAATGCAGAGACAGCAAGGAAATAGTCTGTCTGGACTTAATGTCAGAGGAGGGAGTTGGCCCTTCGTACAGAGACTTATCACAAAGAAATAATTCTGTGTTTTCCTTGGTTCAAGGAAGAGAGAGACTAGAGCTCACCTGAGTATGACAAAATGGTGATAGACTCCAAGCATAGGAGTCCTGATAGTTGGCATCAGTCCTCACTCTCAAGACTCTCTCTGACACTAAGAAGAAAAATGAATACTCTGGATTGCCTTTCTGTGACAGCTCAATCAGAGGGGGTGGACTGATGGTTTCCCCATATTATTTCCTGGCACCACCATTGTATTATGGGATGCTGATTGGCCCATTCTGATGCTGCATTTTGGTGACAGATGAGCTCATGAAATATTTCAGAACTACCAGAAATAGAGATCAAGATCAAAGTTTCTTTCAGTGTTGACCCTGAGACCTTCAGTATCAGGAAAATTACCAGCAGCAAACTCCTGACCAAGATTCTTGCTATTAGCATTAAAACAGAAACCTTCAGTATTGAAGACTTTGGTGTCGGGAGCATCACCAATGACAGAAAGATAGCTCTAGCAACTCGTAGACAGAGCAGATCCTGCTCATTGACATTGGCAATATAGAAGATAAATAAGATAAATAACTCCCCACTATATATATCATGATTCATTTTTGATACTGACAAATGTTTTTTATGCCAATGATCCTTTTCCATGCCCCATATATATATGGGGCATGGAAAAGGATCATTGGCATAAAAAACATTTGTCAGTATCAAAAATGAATCATGACCAATCCAATATAATTAGACAAGAATAGCCTTATAGTGAAGTTCCAGACTTGAAACCAACATCATTGGTTTTGGGGGAGTTGGACCAAGGGGCCCCAAGGTTGAAGGGCAGAAAGTCTATTGAGAAGGTGAGGGAGCATCAGGAAGGCCAGTTTGAACCAATTTTACAAAGTTATCCAGAGAGTAGTGATACAGAGGTTGAGCAAGACTCTTCACCTTCTGTTTGTGTGACATCTGCAGACTTAGTTATAGGAAATTCTATTGCCTTTTATCATACTCCAGTATGATGCTTTGTATGGCAGAGTCTCTACAAATTGAGGCACATACGCCTTCACCTCCACAGTCTGACCAATATTTGAGAATTTCAGATATTGAACTTTGAACACTGTCCAACCAGTAAAATTTTTATTTTTGCAAGCTTTATCTGATCTCCTTTGGGGGGGGGGGGGTTCCTGGTAAATAAACAAACCAAAGCAAAAAACCCTTTCTTTATTACCTACTTTGAAGAAGACAGAGAAGTTCTACAACAGTGGTGTCGAACTGTGGCCCTCCAGATGTTCTTGGCCTTCAACTCCCAGAAATCCTGGCCAGCAGAGGTGGTGGTGAAGGCTTCTGGGAGTTGAAGTCCAAGAACATCTGGAGGGCCACAGTTCGATACCAGTGCTCTACAAGATGCAAGATTATTATTAATCTATTACATGTTTTGCATACAAATCAATGTTTAAGTTACATCCTCTTTGATCTGCTGTAAATTGTTAGCTGGTGTAGAATAATCCACTCAGATGGACCGAGTCTCATTAGTGTCCATTTAATGCCTTTTTTTGCAATGTCTTCATTGGCTGCCAGTCTCCTTCCAGACACTATTCAAATATTTTTTCTTACTTGTGAAGCCTTGTATGACTTTGAACCAGGATATTTGAAAGAATGTATTCTCTTGGAAGAGCATGTCCAACTTTTCATTTCCTTAGACGTGGTCCTTGTCTTTCTATCATAGTGAGTAGAGACGTATTATATGGGAATATGAGAGAATGTCCTCTCGAAGACAAATTCAAGAGTCTAGACCTCTCTATGAAATGAAGTCTAATCTCTGTTATCCTTCTACCATCAGACAGTTTTGAAACAAACTGACTTTTGGCTTTTAAGCTGAAAGCAGGAATTTAGGTTTTAGCTGGTGAGTTTTGTCTATTTCCTTTTTTTGTTGTACCAATTGTTTCTTTAAATAATAATTCTTAACAATAGACATTTCAGAACTGTGCAAGAAAGAATTGAGTATGGAGATCATGAAAAAACATACCTTTTTCCGTGCCCTTCACAACTCTAAAGTTACGTCATTAAATTAAAGCATAATGTGTTGTGTATAACTTAGTTCATAAAACTGTCATGACTGTATTCGGTTTAAATTGCAGATATTTCTGACAATTACAGATTTAGTCATTGAACTCATGTGTTAGCATTTTCCTTGTGTATGGAAGTGAACTGTCCGTGATTTGTTTTTTAAGAGTAGAACTGTAATGTTACACAATACCCTATTTTTGAACATGCTTGTTGTATTGTTTGCTCAAAATCCACAGTTGAATGAGGCCACTTTAAAAATACAAGATTTAAGCACATTCTTTTTCTTTGACAGTGAAAATTCTGCTTGGTGAATGGTTGGAGAACTGTGTCCATGTCTTGGTCTTATAAAGATGGTTATTTTTGTCTGGAAAATATGTTGCCCTTTTATGTGGACTAGGTATGTGTTCATTCACTCACCCACCCTGAACTTGGGTTTGTGGGCAATGACTTTTAATATCTTAGAAGTTAAAAGAAACATAATGTCAACGGCAAACAAAATGGTTTAAACTTGAACAATTAACAGAGTACTCATAACCACAGGTTGGTAATGCGAAAGTAGGCATGACTCTAACCAGTTTAAATACATTGCTTTCCATCCCCAAACCCACCCACCCCCAAAAAAACTTTTTATGAAGAAATAGTCTTCATTCTTCCTCCCTTCTACTTTTATTTTGGTTTCTTTTCTGCCCTTTAAGAATGCATACTTACCATTTAAGAGAGGACAAGAGACAAACTTTCTGTCGCATAAGCGGCACTGAATATGATGTTAGAAATTAAAACATTTTGGATTGTGGAGTGTTTAGGTTTATATAGTGGATACAGTGAGTAGGAAAATACACGACTGGAAGCTGGTCTAAAAGAACCATTGCAGCAGCACATGGCCTATACCAAAGCACCAGATGCTTAAACTATAATAATATATTTAGTTTCCATCTGTCTCCAGCTGTGTTAAACTATGTCTGCAACCACTCCCTGTGTTTGTGCTTGTCAAACAGTGGTCAGACACCAAAACAGACAGAAACATTTCTGGTAAAGACCTATGTCCGATGGCTATACTCTCTCTGTGCCTCCTACAGATAACCCTAGTTAAACGCAAAACAGATAAATAATTGAAAGCTGTGAACAACTTAGCTATCTAAAGAAACCTCTCTTTGACTGCATGTTAGAATCCATGTATTTGCTATCTCCTTGTTTAATTTTAGTTTTGTAAGTCCTAGGCTGGGGTCCAAAGTATGTTGGATTTAAGTAAAAAGGCACTTACATTGGCATGGGTAGGTGTTTTAGACTTTCTTTTCTGCCCATAGCTCCTAGTGAAAGATCTCAGGTAAACAGAAAACTGTCTGACTGAAGACAGTTGGTGTATCTAACTTAATACTATCAGATCTGTCTGGCAGCAGCTCCCTAGGATTTCTGGCAAGATTCTTTCCTCATGAGCTTGTCTTCCATCTGGTTAAGAACTAAGTTGGATCCTACATAGCTTCCAAAATCACATTATATAAGCTGCATTCAAGATGACATGGAGGTGTGAAGAACCTCAAGAATCTTGGGGAGCCCCTGGTCCTGAAGTAGCTTTGCAGTAATCATTTGACTCTGGAGTACTAGAGGTGAAGAAAAAGGCTCTAGTACAGGGGTGTCAAAGGGAGAGGAAAGGAGTGACAGCGCCACAGCCAATCGGAAGGAGGACGTAGCCTTGTTAACTTGAGCCATTTTTTCAATGAATTTACTCCGAGCAGGCACGGAGTAAATTCATTGAAAAAAAAGGGGGGGAGGCTGCAAGGCTGGCGGCGGCTCCGCGGGCCATCAGTCGAGGTCTGGCGGGCCGGATTTGGCCCGCGGGCCTTGTTTTTGACACCTGTGCTCTAGTATATACTTAGAACATTAAATGTTGCTTTTTATTACTTTATCCCAGCAAAATAATGGATTTTTATTTGATGTCATGTTTTGTCCAGGCTTTCCTCCTACAAACAAAATTTGCTAGGCATTTACAATCAGCCAAAACGAAGAGATCAATTCTGTTATTAATAATGATTATTAATAAATACCAAATAAAGAAATGTATCCCCCACCCCAAGAAGGGAGAAGGTACTACAGAGAAAAGTGAAGCACTAATTAAACATTGGCTGCAATCCTGTTGCTTAGTGTAGTAAGTTACAACTAAAGTAAGGTCACTGAATCATTTTGGGATTTGGCATGTCAGCTCCTCTGTAAGTTCTGTTGATTCAATGGAAATAGTCAAGTTTTAACTTACTAAGCTTAGCAATAGGATTTCAGCTATTAAGTAACAGAGTACTGTATATGGTCAATAGAGGAATGATCCAAGTGGGGCATTATGGCAATAAAAGTTATTTTCTGGTGTATATATCTTTTCTTTGTCTTCCTAAACCATCCTGCAAATTACAGCAGTCCCTTCCATTAAATTGGTGATAATAGTTCATTATGTATTTTCCTTCCATCCCTTCTCTCCATTGCTTTGTCTTGGGCCATTTAGAGTTAAGGGAAAAATCTGACTGTATTAAGGGATGATATGGCTTTTGGAGCCAGAGAGGAGAGTAACTGAGATAGATCGGTAATTTTTTCTGAGCTCCTTGCATTGACTTGAAAAAATGCTCACAGTCTTAAACTGATCAGGGTAAATAGCAAAATAGTTCTGCTCTTTTGATGGCTAAAATCTTCAAATTCATGAGGGGAAGTATGAAAAGTATGTTCAGATGAAGCACTTGTGTTTTAACTAGTTTAAGTTCACTGGAATTCACTTGGTTTAAGTCAGAGCGCTTCAATTTTCTAGGTTGCAGATCAGGTTGATTCGTGACTCCCTTCTGCCCCACCTCTTCTCTGAAAAGAAACCAGATCAAACACAGATGTTTTGTCATGCCTGTGTTTTGTTTTTGTTTTGGTCCTGTGTGAAATGAAACTAAAAGAAGGAAGAAACCAACATTTTGTGTGGTTTATTGAACTAAACAGAGAGTGCTAATATGAGTATTTTTAACCACGATTTTGATTTCAGTGGTTTTACACATTTAAGTGTTAATATGCAAAAAAACCCAAAACTGATAACACAAAGACGGAAATATTTTCCCTCTTGCTCTGGCCAGTGGCTGCTAGTTAATTGTCTTTCTGGCAAGAAGCATATTATCTGATTGGGTAGCGCCACTGTGGGTTAGTTAAATATAGTGAGATATGGTTGCAGAATTATTGTGAAAGCATGAGCTAGTCAAGATGGTTGAGGTATATACAGTCTGTGTTACTATTTTGTTTTGTAAAAGGGCTGTAGTATTTTGCCCTTGTCAAAAATTTTTGTGCTGAGGATTTTGTAGTAGAAGCATATCATGGGTTTATTCAGTATCCAGGAAATGACTTTTTAAAAGCTTTCAATAAAAATTATGAAATCTCAGCAGAACTGAATTAGTAGAATACCAGCTGAAATCCTGTTAGCACGAGTATGCCTTTGGACAGGAACAATTTTCAATAGTTAAAAATGTTCTGCTTCTGTCCTGTGGTTTTTCTGATTCCTGAGTAATCCCTCTTGTTACAGGGAAACCGTGGGAGTCATTTGACAGAAGAAGGAAGTCTTAAATTACCAAAATCACTTCCACTGGATGACAGTAACATAAGGAATAGATTTTCAGTAATTGATTATTTCCTCCTTGTGTCTTGTGGCTCCTATGGCTTCCATGTAATGAAGGGCTGGAAAAGCCACAGGACATAAGTAGGAAGTTTTAAATTTCCAAAAGCACTGCCTTGCCTATGATGGCATCACCCTTCTGCAGGTGTCAGTTACACAATTTCCTGCTTTCCTGCTCAGTGTCCCCTCATCCTCTTTGTTGTTTAGTCGTTAAGTTGTGTTAGTCTCTTCATGACCCCATGGACCAGAGCACGCCAGGCCCTCCTGTCTTCCACTGCCTCCAGAGTTTGGTCAAATTCATGTTGGTAGCATCGATGACACTGTCCAACCATCTCATCCTCTGTCATCCCCTTCTCCTCTTGCCTTCACACTTCCCCAACATCAGGATCTTTTCTCTCTTACAGAGCAGTGAAAAGAAAAAAGATGGGAGAAGGACATGCACAAGATAATCACATTCTGCATTGGGGTCCTTGGCACTGAAAATGAAATAAAAAATAGTTGAACAGGAGCTGATCAGATATAAAGAGGTTTTTGTGTGGTAGTGATTTAAACAAAATAAGAATAAAGGAGGAGCTACATGCTACATAATAATCTTTGAATTTGGCAGTAGTGTGATTATTTGGGGACATGCTATACTCTTTTTAATGATATCTGAAATACATAATTATGGGATTTAACTAGTGTAAGAAGGTTATGGAAGACAGTTACTTAATACGATATATTTATATAACAGTAAGCATTATATAAATATTATGGTACTGCCTTAAGTACCATTGATTTCAGTAGGTATACTCTAAAGCTAAAACCGTTTGTGCTCCAGCTGCCCTAAACAAAAATCTTTGGCACAAAACATTGAGGTGTGGTCCTAGGAAACATCCACAAGTTGTGAGTCTCTGTCACTCAGACTATCAGTGAAGCAGTCTAAGCAGGAATATCAACCTCAGATAATTAAAAAGTTATTGCGTGTCAACATATCTCTAATATTGTGGTTATCCAAATGTGTACTGCTTAGGTTGATCGTTAATACACTGTGATATTAGTTTGGTCCAGTCCTATGCAACTGGCATACCTGTGTATTCAAGGGCTGATGCAAACTTCTGAATTCCTTCCAGACATCCATGATTAATTATAATTCAGACCTAGCTTCTTCACTTGAAAAGGTGACGGTCCTGGTTTCTCGAGACAGATCTTCTTTATAGTTTTCTTCACCCAAGTAGTAGAAGTTATCTGTATGTGCTACAAGAGAAATTATTACTCTGCCAGAAGCAGACGTTCCAATTTTGGGTTGGTTCCACTGGCAGAGTCCCCATTTTAGTTTATGCCAGCTCATAAATGATGGGATCAGGCCTTTATTTGGAGCTGAGATCACTTGATATGGAAACAGGAAATGCGCATTTCTAACCTTCTAGAAATGTGTGTGACTATTTTAAATCACAAATTCAAAGTCTGTCCCCCTTCTAAACAATGATGCCGTTATTCCCATCATATCTGATTAGTTCTTAAAATGTTTTAGTAAGTCTGTCTTAAAAACATTATAAGGAGATAATCAGCTGCCTTAGAAGGTCCCCATCTGGAGAATAGAGTTCTTTTACTGGAAGATGTTTTGCCTCTCCGAGATAGCTCTCGCATTTCATCATCTGTTGTGCAGAGATGAAGTGCATATGAAAAGTCAGTGACTCTGAATCCATCTGTTGTTATTATTTTCCACTGATAATTGGCTTGAACAATGAAATGTCTGTGTCTTTAGCCTTTGAAACCATACACCCTGTTTATTTTCTGGAGGTCTCGCTCCCCTCCCTCATCTCTGGACTTTTTTAATTGTGCATTTTGCTCTGAAACCTATAGCTAGTGGTGCTTGCAGGAGAATGACATCTTTGA
This sequence comes from Pogona vitticeps, assembly GCF_051106095.1. NCBI lineage: Eukaryota > Metazoa > Chordata > Lepidosauria > Squamata > Agamidae > Pogona > Pogona vitticeps. Next base: position 46,270,277 of record NC_135784.1, on the reverse strand, counting down.
CTTGATGCATCAGGATGTGTCACTTAGACGTTTGAATCTTGCTTACAGAATTTTATTCCTCGTTCCCACACCAAGAAAGTCCCATGGAATACAGCCTTGTAGAAGGGGGGGCTGCCAGAAGGCAGTAATCTTGTGCCTTAGTGGTATTTATTTCAGTTTACTTATTAAATTATTAATTTAGACTTTAGCATCTATTAGCTATGGAATTAGATACTGCCTATAATTGTGTAATATATTCAGTTGCATCTAGTTTTGCATGATACAGGGCACGAATATTGGATTCCACTTATAGCACTTCCATTAGCTTGCTCAACCTGTATGAGATATGTGGAAGTAAGAAGGCATAACTACCAGCCAAAACTGCCAAAACAGTCATTAGAATCTCCATAGGGATGGACAAAGGCTTTTACACAGTGATATGCTGATTACATTTTTTCCTATGGGTTATTTGCATCAAGGTTAGATAGCTATCTATACAGAGTACAGTATATTATTTTAAAGATCATTTAAATGCAGTGTTATTGAATAGAAGAGATCTCTCTCACTTTTTATGGAGTCTCTTTGCAAGAGATATAAACAAAACTTGTTAAATGCAATGACATTTTAATTCTTTAATGACAGCATCATAGTTTTAACAACAACAGTGACAAATCTGAAGAGTTTTAAAAAAATCTCGTGATATCTTAACAGATTTTTTTTTAAAAAAACTTCTGTGGCTTGCTGCAACCAATGTGCATAGAAATTTAGGCTATGTAAACTTGTTATCCTTTAAGGTTCCGCAAGACACTTTGTTGCTTCCTCTGCAAACAAATTGAAATGGGTCTCCCCTATTTTTTAATAATGGCTTTAGGTGTGCTGAAATCCTGTTGCTGTAGTTTCCACTGGTTCTTAACCTTGGGTTACTCAGGAGTTTTGGATGCAACTCCCAGAAGCCTTCACCACCAGCTGTCCTGACTGGGGTTTCTGGGAGTTGCAGTTCAAAAGCATCCGAGTAACAAAGGTTAAGAACCACTGGTTTATGCCATATGATTTATGCCATCAACTCTGTATGGCAAATTTCCAGAATTTTTCTGCCCCACAAAGGTCCTGAAGCTCCCTTGAGATCTTTTTCATTGTGGGGAAGCCATTGATGGTTGCACGATGGTGGAGGTGGGGAGTGTTTAATTTCTGAAAATCATCGCCCCCTGGATGATGGTGCTAATTTTCAGTAACTAAAACTCCTCTTGCATCCTGGGGCTTCAGCAGCTTTCACACAATGAAAAGGACCCCACAATAGTCTTGGGACCTTTGGAAGGAAATTATAATATTTTTTTGTGAAAAATTGTTGCAACCAATGATTTATTTATCTATTTTATTTGTTCACGGGTTATCAAAAGACAAACCAGTTAAAACCACAATAAACCAATACATTGGAAAAACAGTTAAACATATATTAATATTAAAATAATTAATTAAAACTGTTAAAAATACCGTAAAACCCAATATAAACATTCATAAAATAGCATTCAGCACCCCAAAATCTGTCATGAGCTGTTAAAAGCCTGCGTGAAAAGTATAATGTTCACTTGTCACTGAAAGAACAAGAGGAAGGGGGCCCAGCTAGCCTCACAGAAGGGGGTGGCCCACAGCCTGGGAGCAGCCACAGAGAAGTCTGTTTTGGCATCCCTGTCAGACGTCCCTGACATCGTTTCATGGGGCTGAGAAACGAGCCTCTCCTGAAAATCTTAGGAGTTCTGAAAGTTTGTGCTGAGAGATTCAGTCCTTTAAGATAGCAGGACCCAAGCCGTATAGGGCTTTATAGATCATAACCAACATGTTGAATGATGGGCCCAGAATGGACTAGCAGTCAGAAAGTGAGGAGTTATATGCTGTCTGTAACCAGGACGGTAACCAACAGGACTGGCTGCAGCATTTTGAACCAGCTTGAAATTTCAAACCATTTTCAAAGACAGCCCCACGTAGAGTGTGTTGGAGTAATCCAAGTGTGATTTAACTAGGCATGTATCACTGTAGCCACATCAGATACTTCCAGGAATGAGTGGAACAAGTGCATGAGCTTTAACTGTACGAATGCAGCCCCTGGCCACCATGGAGAACTTAGCATCTAGGCTTAGGGATGAATCTGGGAGCCTGAGTTTTTCGGGAGAATGTAACCCCTTTCAGGTTGAATCACTCTTCCCTGATCTCCCTTGCAATCGACAAGGAACAATGCTGTCTTACCTGAATTAAGTTTGAATCTGTCTGCCCTCATCCAGTCTGTTACTAATGGCAGACACCAAGATGTCCAGCAGAACTAACAGGGACACACTCCTCTTGTCCAGTTCCTAGCAGAGTTCATCTACCAGGGTGACTAAACCTGTGCCTGAAGCCAGTTTGAAATGGATCTATGTAATCTATTTCACCCAGGAACCATTGGAGTTGAGAAGCCACCAAATGTTTTAATACCATGCCCAGAAATGTAATATTGAGGCCTGGCCAGTAATAATCTAATACAGTGGGGTCCAAGGAAGACTTTTTCAAGAGAGGTTTTACAACTGCTTCCTTTACATGTGCCGACAACCTGCTTTCCTGTATGGAGACATTTAGTATGTCTCTTACACACTCTTGTCAGACCCTTTCTGGTCCCTTTTATAAGCCAGGAAGGACAAGAGTCTAGCATACCGCTTCCTCTCCAAAGGGAGAGGAAAGCTCTGCCCTTGCATTCAAGTCAGAGTGAATCTGAGTGACTGTCTGCAAAACGGCATGCAAATGCTTCACAGCAGGCTGTGATACTATGAAAGTCATACAGTGCAAGTTAACACAACAGGATTTCGACCATTGTCATATTTTCAGATACCAGTCCCTGCAAAGAGTAGATTTCTCATTGCTGCACAGCTTCCAAATAGCCCTCCTTGCAGCGTAGCCCTTCAGTTACATATCCTATATCTTGATCAGATTAGATATTTAGATTAATGTCACTCCTAGTATTCACATACTTGTACTTGTGTGTGTAGCCATAGTTCTGTTTCTTTTAAATGGTGATGATCTCTGTGCAGTTTTCACTATCCACTATTTCAAATGGAAATATCTGTTGATTAGAGCAGGGCAACCTTCAACTTGCCTCGTGTGATTGGAGACTGTGTATGGGCGTGAAAGCTGGACAGTGAAGAAAGTTGATAGGGGAAAAATTATTTGTTCAAAATATAGTGTTGGAGGAGAGCTTTGTGGATACCCTGGACAGCCAGAAAGACAAACAAGTGGGACCTACAATAAATGAAAGCTAAACTATTTATAAAGACAAAAATGACGAAAGTGAGGCTGTCTTACATTGTGCACATCATGAGAAGGTAGGATCTCTAGAAAAGACAATAATGCTAGGAAAAGAATGCAGCAGGAAAAGAGGAAGACCAAATATGAGATGGATTGACTGCATAAGAGAAACCACAGGCTTGAGTTTACAAGAGCTGAGCAGGGCAGTTGCGGACAGGATATTTTGAAGATCGCTCATTCACAGGGCTGCCATAAGTCAGAGGCAAGTTGACAGCACATAACAACAGATATGAGCTCATTGAAAAAAGAAAGAAAATCATCTTGCTTAAGTCTTCATGAACATAAGATTGATAATGAAATTGGTTGCATGAGTCATTGGCGAATTACATCTCCCAGACTGGCAGCTGTTGAAGTGGAGTGCATACTTGTCCACATACATAAAGCCAACTATGCTGGTTTGGGTTTTGCTCCCTGAAACTTCCATAGCTTTGTTGTGCTCATTTAAATCAAATCAGGTGGACTGTCCTAATCAAAAAAAAAAAAAAAAAAAAAAAAAAAAAAAGTAGAATCCCAATATGTGATATATTCTTAAACAGAGTACAGTGGTGCCTCGCATTATGACGTTAATTAATTCCAGCCAAATCGCTGTAGAATGAAAATGTCGTAATGCAAAAATAAAAAGCCCCTTGAAACGCATTGAAACCCCTTCAATGCGTTCCAATGGGCTGGTAACTCACCATCCAGCGAAGATCCTCCATAGGGCGACCATTTCGGTGGCTGTCTTGCGAGGAATCCATCCCAGAAAACAGTGGGGAGCCATTGTATTTACCTGGTGGCCATTTTGAAACCGCCGATCAGCTGTTTAAAAATCGTCATTTTGCGAAGAATCAGTTCCCGAAGCAGGGAACCGATCATCGCAAAGCAAAAAAACAAACAAACAAACAAAAACATTCAGACCATTGTTTTGTGACCGCAGTTGCAATCACAAAAAGATCATCGTAATGCGGTTTCGTCGTAATGTGGGGTAATCGTAAAGCGAAGCACCACTGTACATAGCTATCTGTAAAAAAGTAGTTATCTGTGAAAATGCTTCTAATGTATTTGTCCACTGTAAAATATATTCATCCCCAAGAGTGAGATAATTATATTAATTACTGCATTTTGTGGTCCTGGAAATGTAGTAGTTTCCGTCAAGAACACAAATAGAATGGTAGTTGGTATTGTATTAATATTTTATTTTTAAAACATCTTTACTGAAACAGGCCTTTCTAGGATTTTACTAGAGCTTCCTGCAAATGGGTTACCAAGTGTACAGTTTAAAAATTAAGAACTGAACAAATGAAACATGACGCTACCAGGAGCCACAACAATGACAAAAGATACGAGTATTTTGCTATGTACTTTACAAAGCAAGGATTATAAAAGACTTAAATAAGTCTTGCACCCAGGCTACTATTTGAGGACTTGAAAGGGACAAGGGAGTATGAACATAGAATGACTTTTCAGAAACTAATGGCAGAATATTCAGCTTAATCCTTAACCTTTCAAGACCTACACTGCTGCTATGAACTGATCCTATTGGTTGAATGCCAAATTTTCTTCATTTGTAACAGATTAGATTTATGAGCTTTGGAAATACATAGAGGGCATGATCCTGTCAGAGTTAAACAGTTCTAAATCCTGTTGATTTCAATGTAACAGCTAAGCCTGTACTTACAACCACAGCACTCCTTGGAAGTAAGCCCCATGGAAGAATGCAAGATTTATTTCAAGGTAAACATAAGGAGGGCTATGTTGTTGGTCACTCCCATTAAACTCAGTAGGTGATATTGTTGGTTAAATTATCCCTCAGTGTAGAGGGGCTATCTGACAAAAAAAAAAGTCTGTAATGAAAGCATATGCATGTTTGTTCATTGAGGAATCCATTTTCTCTTCTCCCCATCAAAACCTAATGCCGACTGTATTGGTTTGTACTGAGTTTTTTTCAGAAAAACAACAACACCAGTTTATACATTTAGAAAATGGCAGCTTGAATAACAAAACATTTTCTTTCTGGATTTCATTTTTTTCTTTTTGTTTTTTTTTTAACAGAAAAGCATGTACAGTATTTAATTTCCTTACACTTTTCCACACTTCACTGTGTGAAGCTATAAGTTCCCCCCCCACACACTTTTTCCAAAACACAAACATTTTGTTCCTCCAGAAAACATCTTGGAAATAAACTTTTATCAATAACAGAGGCATTTGCTTGTAAGTAAGCATGCCTAGAGTCTCAGCCGGAACCTGTAATTCTGATGAATTTGGGGTTTAATTAAAGAAAGTATTTCTACCTACTAGTTCTTTTCTGCATGTCTGTCTCCTTTGTCTTTCTCTGCCTTGAAAGGTGTGTGGGTGAGGAAATGTTTTCTTTTGTAAACGCAGATCTCAATTTAGTGCTTAATATTATTCCCATTTATTAGTTGTTATTGCTGCTATTTATGTGGAGGGCTGCGTGTAGCTGTGTGCTCTTTTAGCCACCATCCCTATTAAACAGGCAGTGAAGCTTGTGAGAGATCAGGACAGGTAGAAATGCACAGCAGGCGTTTGATTTGAGCCAGTTACTCATTTGCCGAGTGTTTGTGTTTATGCAAAGGGGCCTCTTCCTGCATATTTAATCTAGAGTAAGACAGTGGCTTTTGTTGTGTTTAGACCCACATACCTTCAGTCCTTCCTTCTACTGCAGGCTTATGCTGAGGTAGAGAAACTCTGGATAGTTAGAAACATATGGATGGTGTTTTTAGAACTCTTAACTTTTCTTTACTGCCAGAGAACCAAGCTTTTCCTTCACTTCACTAATGGGTAAGTGTGTGCTGTTAAAATATCATAATGCTTTGTTGTTGCTCTTGTTCCTTTTTATAAGCGTTCGGGATTCTTTCTATTCAGAAGTCTTAGGATATTCAGTAGTTTTAGAGAGTTTGTTGCAGTGATTAAGATTGTGAATCCAGGTGATTTTGTTGTGTCCAGAGTTTCTTGCACAGGTAAATATTTAATAACATGCTTCTCCTTGAAGAATTTTAATATGGAATACGTGGAGCCTGTTTATTCTGCTTTGTAGCTGTAGTGGGCATAAAAGTACATTTTGTAAAAGCTATAAAACAGTAGAGAAGAAATGTAGTGAGGGTTGAGGTTAGAAAGCGCCTGATCTGTGTTCTTACCTCAGCTACAGTCCTCATCAGAATGTCTGTGTTCTTCTTATGTGGAAATTGAAACACTTCTTCAATGATATTAATAGCACAGTAGAGATATTAGCTTAGATGCAAAGAGTAATAGGATCATAAAGTAGGAAACCTGATAATGCAGGGAAGAATGTGATGGAGGAAAATGACAGTCCTATTGGATCACTACGAGTGGCATAGTTTGCATAATAGTATCTTCATTCCAATTGTCTACTAAAGGAATTTTAATATCACTTGCTGTTACAGTACTTTTAATCTAGACATAATTGCTGCTGCAGAATGTACTCTTTTTTATCAACTGAACTGTCCCAGATGCTGATTGAATCTAATTTTAAATTGTTTTAAAATTAAACATCATACATGTATGCACTCCATATGAAAGTCATTGTGTGCAAAAAAGTGTTGAATTCCTTTCTAAACTCAAATGGCTGCTGTTTCTCTCTCATTTTTGTTGGGGGGGTAGCATTTAGTGCTCAGAATTGCAATGTCTTATTTGTTTGGGGGGGAACATGGATATTGCACTGAGAGGGCAAAAGTAGGAGTGTAGGTTGATAATTAACTATTTCCTTCATTTAAATAACTCCTCTCAAACAGAAGAGTGTGCTATTCCACCACATGTCAGCAACTGTGAGAATCTAAATACAATTGCACAGTGTTATTAAAATGTGTAGGGATTTTTAGTCTTCTTGGGTGCAAATCAACACATACATTCAGAAACATTTTATTAACAATAAGACTTCTTAAAGTTTTTTAAAGCAACATTGCAAATAGCTTATCTAATTGCAAGTATATTACTTTTATAGTCTCTCTTTATGAGGAAAAAAGCACCTCAGTCAAAGCACCTTATGTGATTAGCGCTATTGTATTCTTAAATTTTGATTGATAGAGATAATAGTTTTCACTTAAAAATACAGACAGGTACTTTAACTTTCCATGACAATAGCTATTTGCATTTCTTTTATCTTTTTGTTTAACACTTGTGGGGGTTGGGACAGATTTGATTATTAACTCTTATTGCACACTGTGGTAAATGCTAAAACAAAGCTTTTGTTAGAGCTTCAAAGTTACAACAGCAAATACTGTTTTTTTAGTGCTTCAACATTTAAAAGTGATTAAAGGATGCCTCCAAAAATATTTTCACATGACCATAGCCAAGGGTTTCACTTTTGTATAGAATAGGATAATAATCCACATACTGGAACTTTAAAAAAAATTAGCCGGTCTTCAGAATTGCTGCTTCACTGGAAGGAAGAAAGTTTTACCTTGACAGTGAGAATTCGAAAGCTGTGAACATGTTTCCCTCTTCTTCACATAAAAGAGAGAGTGAAACTCTTTGGTTCATAGGAATTTGAAAGGGAGGGTGGAGTCTTTTGTAGCAAAAGAATCCTGTGGTGGTTCATTGGTGGAGTACTAAAATGTGTTCTGTATCCAAATTTGAAACCCAGCTAGGATTTTTATGTGAAAAACATATTTCTTTGATGTGTCAGCAAATCTATGAACTGGAAGACATTTCAGAACGTTTATCAGTGTCCAGTAATGATGTTTGTTCAAAAATGCTTTTAAGGTGTTGAAGCCTAATTGATAAAAGTATACATATCCTGTTTCCCTGTAAATAAAACCTAACCTGAAAATAAGTCCTATTGTGATTTTTCAGGGTGCCCGTAATATAAGCCCTACCCCCAAATAAGCTCCAATTAAGTGAAACCCTGCCCTCCACCATTGTGCAGCAACCAGAAGATGACATCAGTGTATTTGAATAAATGTAGATTGTTGTACATGAAAAAATGAAACATCCCCTGAAAATAAGCCCTAATGCATTTTGGAAGCAAAAATTGATATAAGACCCTGTCTTTTTTCAGCAAAACATGGTAGGAAGCAAAATACTTTTTTGCCCTTCTTACCATGAAGCCTTACAACTGCAGTGGCTGCTACAGAGCTATTGTTATGTAGAGAGGGATATAATCTCCTAGGTTATTCATTTTAATTTTGCAAGACAAAGATTTAGGATGGCGATTCTAGTGAAAGCAGTTACAGAATGGTGTTTAATTGATAGGTTTAGAAATACATAGAGGGATTTTGATAACTTGATTTCCTTATCACCATAAGTTAGAATTTGTGTATTTGACTGAATATTTTAAATGTCTGAAAATTAGAATGTATTAGAATCTTTAAGAATCCCACAAGAGTTGCCTCTGTTTTGTTAGTTTTAATGCACATAAATGAAATAACTGGTCTATCAGAAGATCAATGTATCTTAAGGGTATCTCAAGTTTTGTAATAAGCAGGACATCATTAATGTATATATTAACTGTACTGATAGTACTTTAAATAAATTTAAGAATTAATTAACTGGAACGTAATTATTTCAAATTAACACAGTAACAATGCAATCCTTTAAATAAAACATTTAAAAACCATAACAATTAATAAAGGTTAAAATATCTAATAAACAAATGATAAAAAGACAAACTACATACATTGTGCACCCCACCACCAAAACCATTAGGGAGTAATCGCTTGAATCTTTTCCCTTGCTTGGACTTCTTCCCTTTCCAGAATTGTATAGATACATATGTAACACTTTGTCCTTTCCCCTTTATCAATACAAAATAAATTCTCCCTGTATGTCTGCAAACTCATATTTGCTAATTATCCTCTTCTTAACTTTAACATTACATGCAAGTTTATCATTAATTTCTATATCCCAAACTTCTCTGTACTATTCAGTTAAGAATATATTGTAATTTCCAATTCCTAGCAGTAACTAGTCTTGGAACAGCACGGTTAGATGAAACATTGTATATCATTGAGTCCAGCCCCTGTCAAATCTTGCTGCTGTTAACAAATTAGAAATTAGTTCTCTCATCATCCACTTATCCGTGTCCCTTCCAAATATTGATAAAATTGCCATTTTAGGACATAAAGCTAACTTTAAGCTACTTATTTATTTCTTTAAAAACATTTATCAAAATGTATGTGTATATAAATTTTACTTTATAAATTATATATAAAGTGTATATAAAGTATATACTCACATTCCCACCACATATGAAAATATGTGCCTATTTTTAGCACCTTGTCTAAAACATCTTAGAACAATTACCATCTAGTTGATTAAGTTTCACAGTCAATCCTATACATGTTTATTGTATCCAATGGGGCTTACCCTCCAAGTAGTGTATTAAGTATTTCAGCCTTAATTAGGCAAAAATCCTAAGCAGGTTTCTCAAAAAGTAAATTCATTACACATAATATGTTTTACTTCCAAGTAAAAAATAAAAATAAAAATTCTTACGATTGTACTATAATACATTTTTTCTTTGAGCTTTTTAATTTGAATGCAAAATGATTAGCTGTTGTCTGACCTGTCATTTGTTCAAAATTATAACAACAACAACAATAACAACAAAAGAAAAGAAAAGAAAAGGGGCCACGTAGAAACATGTAGAATGGGCTTTTAGTTTGGAAGAATTTATTGTAATGTATTCTTTTGAGTTCTTGTGGTTTGTCCAACCATTAAGCATTGTGTAGAATATGTACCACTTGTTTACTCAGGGTGATCAGAGAGGTATTTCTTGTATGTTTTATGTATATGAAAATTAAAAAAACTCTGCTGTGCTATATATTCAGTTTCAGCATTACATACTTCAAACAATTTATATTTTAAATATGTGCTAGGTACTTGTAAAATTGACACATAGACTATTTTAGCGCAATTTACAAGGTAAGAAATGTTGAAACTTATGTTTGCCATTTGAGGAGGCCCAGCTGTGGGCGAGACTTATGCTACAGTATAATATTTTTTTGTCTGATAATATTGGATCTGGACTAAACCTAGAGGAGGGAAATTACAGATTCAGGATTCTATCCAGCTGTGTTCGTCTGCCAGTTGAATGGCATCTGCCAGTAGAATGATTTTTCCTGTCTCTTGTGACAAGGAAAACTGATCTTCTTGAACTATTCTTTCAAAATGGGAAGATATTAAATACTATAGAACTGGCCCAAGCACCCATATTATTTGCAAAACTGTCCCAGAGGGCTGGGGACAGTTTTGTTCATTGTGTAAAAGGTTGATTTGATTTGGAAATCCATTTAGATAATTAATGTAGATTCCAGTTTGCTAATCAACCACAAACCAATCCAGACATAACTGAAAGTATATTGTAGCATGATATCTGAATTAAGTGAATATAACATGCCTGTCTATAATATGTTCACACTGTTTAGCTTTGTGAAACGTCAGACATGACATTTAGGTAGGACAGAAATCATTTTCAGGAGATTTGTACTTTGTTTTGTAATATTTCAGAGCTGCTGGTATTCCAGATGTACATCGTGCATTTATTGGGTATCTAAGTATTGAACTGGTATTGCACCAAAGTAATATCTAGAACAGGGGCCTCCAAACTATGGCCCATGGGCCACATCTGACCTTCCTTGCCTTTTTATCTGGCCCAGCGAACACCGCAGGCTCAGGTTCGTTCCCTTCAGCCTATACATCCGTGCGTGCACGTGTTACTTCGGCCCTCAAAAATGTGTAAAATATATGATGTTGCCCTCATGCTGAAAAGTTTGGAGACACCTGATCTAGAATTATTTGTTTAGTAATTTAGAAGACACTTATAGTGTTTTCACAAAGTAAGAAATTAGAAAACGCTTCTCTTTCCCAGCAAAATTAGAGATTAGGGAATTTTCATATTTATCATATGGACTGAGGGAAATGTTTCCATGAACATAGAGGTGTACTATCCAACAAACAGCAACAGAGCATGGACTGAGTTCCTATTCCAGTCCTCTGAAGATGCCGGCCACAGAGACTGGTGAAACGTCAGGAAGAACAACCTTCAGAACATGGCCAAAGAGCCTGAAAAACCCACAACAACCATCAGATCCTGGCTGTGAAAGCCTTCAAGAATACATAGAAGTGCACCTTAACAGTACATTTAGTACTTTGATCTTTTATTCAGTCTGAGGGCTCATTCCACCTGAAGACCCAGTACGGTAGACACATTGAATCTGTGGAAGTTACATAATTATAGAGTAGGTCTAGTGTAATTGGGACTAACAACCGTATTTGGCCCTAATCAATATTAGCATTTGCTTTTTTATCTCCGTGTAGGGTAAATACTTTTTCCACTTCTTCCATACAATGATTCTGATTTCAAAATCACCTGTCCTGTTTCTTAAGGTCTTGCATAGAAGAGAATAGTATCATGTTTACATGTTGAAAACATAGATTTCCTTCTTTCACATCAGTGGACTTTTCCATTTTTTAAAACAACATCCACAATGCTGTATTGACTTGTGTTCTATATACTTTAGAAAACAATATTCTCTCTCTCTCTCTCTCTCTCTGTGTGTGTGTGTGTGTGTGTGTGTTGGGGGAATTTGAATGGAACAGCCATTTTTCTTTAAAGATTCAAAGAATTTTAACTAAGATAATACCTCTATCTGTCTTTGTGTTTTTTTAAATGAACAATGAGAACAAGGACTGTGACAATAAAAATAAGCCTTAAAAGAATTAGGATCAATACATGGATATATATATGTTGAACTGAAACTTACCCAATATCTGAGAACAAAGACTTCTGAGTAATGTATTATTCAAAGAGAAAATAACCGAATAGACATAAAGATTAGGAAAGTTTGTGCTAGAGAACAGTGGGTGTCATCTCTGGAGTTTTTCTTTGCCCCCAACGAGCAGATTTTGTTTGTTGAACTGAGCTTTACAATGGCTGGTACTGATAACTGACTGTCCTGTGACTTGATTGTTTTTATTAGATCTCTCTGAAAGTCATTCACCATTAAATACAATTGGATTCATTTGTTGTTTTATTTATAGTTGTCCTTGTTAATATGGCACCACTGATTCCCCCCTCCCGAAGTCTGATCAGTTAGTAACAGTGTGATAACCTCTTTTGTCTCCAGGGTGAGAAGACTGGCCTTTTTGATTGGCTGTACCTGAAGATTGCTTGACAGAAACCACTAAGAAAGGTAAATAAATGTTCATATTGGCTCTTGATAGAATGAAGCAAATGCATGGATGTGGCATTCTGCCTTGCTCTCGTTTGCCTTTGAATATGCCTACTACATTGAAACATATCTTGTATACAACGTCAAACTGAACCCAGTGAACACATAAACCTGGAAGCACCAGGGCACTTCAGGCAAAATTGAGTATTATGCTGGCAGTTGTGATTAAATCATAGTCTCTGTACTGTAGAATCATGCACATGTTTACTCAGAAGAAAGTTGTTCTTTGTTCAGTGGTGATATTTATTCAATAGGTGCATTCAGGGATGTAGCTTTATAGCTATCATATGTATCTAAATTCAGAAAGTAGTCTTGGAGAATTTAGCAGCATACAAATGGATTGTAGCCCAAGTTTATGTTGTCTTTCACAGGCGGTGGTGATTTTGTCCGGCACGTTATTTGAAACTTTATAGATTCCCTGTCCTTCAAAGACCAGTTTCATTTGGAGCTTTTCATGGGCTTTGCATAGTCAGATCACATCTAAGGCGAGAATCCATTTAACAAGCAGTTGGTTGGAGAGGAGGCTTATGGTATGAAATTCTTAAAGAAATATGGCTCACAAGTTAATTGGAGCTTACTGCCGCCAATAGTTCACATGGAATTATAGCTTTAAGCTGAAGTCCAAAGGATACTTACTATAGTGTAAGTTAGCTGGGATCACAGGAACTTCACTTCCAGTCGATACAATTCAAATCAGAGTTTTAATGTGGTAGGTTGGTGTCTTTGTGCTTTAAAAACTGGGATTGAAAATCTAGTGCTTTGACTACAACTCCCCCAAAGTCCTGTAGCCCTAAAAGTAACTTCCCTAACCTCTGCTTAAGAATTTTTAGATCTGGAACTTTGAGGGTATTTGAGTACGTGAAAAGGGATGTTTAATCTTTAGATTAGTTTTCATTCCATGTACAGGAGAATTCTTGTAACTTAATTTCTGATGACTTATTTTTCTTTATATTGTTTTCAAGGATTTTGAAGTTTTAGTAGTGAAATAAACACACTGTGTTGGCATTCAGTGGTTTTGATCTGTCTTGGTTACAGGACACTGAGTAGTCAGTCAGCTTCAGGAAAGCCTAATTTAGGTTCCTTTTATGATCATCTTCTTCTCCCAACCGCTCTTGGAATATGAGAAGCCTCCATAGCAATGCTTGATGCAGCTCGAGGTGCTATACCTAAAAGGCAGGATCTCATGCGGCCAGGAAAGCATTTTAGATAGCTTCAAGGAAATGTTCATGTGATAATTTAATATTTTTTACTGCACAATTTTACATGATTGCTAAATGCCTAAAAAAAAATATTATTACTATTTATTTTATTTATATCCTGCCTGTCTGGTCGGGTCAGGACCACTCTAGGCGGCTAAAATCTGCTTCCTGCTATTGGGAACTTACAGTGGACAAATTACACACTTGGTTTTCTTTTTTTCTTTTTCTTTTTCTTTTCCCTGTTCCTTTTCTTTAAACAGAAATTCATCAGGGTAACCTCATCTCTAAAGTAGGATTGTATTAAGAGTTCACTCAGTCACAGTAGAGATACGGTTATGATGATCTTTCCCTTATTTGGGTCACATTGTTTAACGTACTGTCTTCTGATAAGTAACACCAGCATTTACAAATAGCTACCATGAAATGTGATCTGTTGACCATTCTGATATATTTCAATATTCACAGATATGTAGGTAGATGGGAAAGTAGATATTTTGTTGATCTTTTATCTGATGCAGTTAGTTGTAAGATACACAGGAGAGAGCCACAAAAAAGGAGTAATGTTTGAGGAGAGAACCACATTCTTTTTTGAAAGCAGCTGGTTCCTAGCACTTCTAGTTTTGCAATACCTTTGGTACATGAGAAATGTCTATCTTGATATGCCATTTAATTAGCTATTTGTTACATGCAATAATAGTTTTCTAGGCAGTGGACAGCCAAATTGGAAAAGAAAAGAAAACCAAGATTAAAAAAATTCAGCAAATCTGATGGTAGTCAAGGGGAAGAGTTCAAATAAACACATACATATGCATGCACACATGTTTTGGCATAATTGGCCAGAATTTTATTGGTTATAGCTGCCAATAGATCTATTTCCATGCTTCAAAAACCTTTCCAAGAAAGTTGTGACAAGTAACTAAATTAACAGTTTTTATTGACTAAACTACATTTTTAATTCTGTTCTTAACTAAACTACACTTGAACTTTGAGAGAGGTTTGGAGGAAAAAGCTACCAAAAATAAAGTGAGCTCTGGAGGTGCTGGTTTTATGTTCCCTGGGTGGATTGGATTGGAAACCCTGTCCTTCCAGCCTCCCTGAATGACTGCTCTTGCCCTTTGGCTCCTGTATTGCCTGATTCAAATCTTGGGTAGGAGCAGTCCAGCATTAGTACAAGCACCCCTGGAAAGGCCTGACCCCAAAACTGCACCCACCACATCTTCAGCCCCAGAACCACTGTTGCCGATAAAACTCAGCCTATGGTTAGTCTGGGATTGATGCAAAAGAAAAAAGTGCTACACAAAACCAACACAGCAGCACAATGAAAAACTGTGCCCATCAACCAGTACCCATGACAAGGTACTGGCACAACATGATTGTCCAAGTTCTAACCATATTTTTGGACCAGCTGATGCTTCCATACTAGTTTAGTAGGAATTGCAGTGATTTAAATGGGAGGATGACTAGAATGAACACCAGTAAACCAGGCCGAATGAAACACTTTATTCTATAAGATAACAGACACTATCTTCTATAAGAGAATAGATCTAAGCCGATTAACTGGGTGACACAAGATCGTATAGACTATTTTGTAGGCTAGTCTCGATGATCACTGGTTTTCTTGCCTAACTCTTCCTATCAATACTAATTTCACTGTGAGCAAAATTGTTCTTCCCACTTTTTAAATGAAATGAAATAAAACAGTCATATATCCCACAGAATAACTTGCATTTGGCTAGAAAATTACAGTCTCCTTTATCCTGTTAAAAATGTAAAGCGCCAAGACAATAAGCTCAAAGGAGTAGGAGTCTGTAATGGAAATGGTGAGGGAGCTCATAGTTGAATGGTGCTGTTGAAATAAGGAAGATTAAGCATTTGGTTGATTGAGATCAAGCTCTACTGCTTTGATTGCTTAATTTGAGGTGAATCCTTGTGTATTAGTGATCAGATTATTCACTATAATAGTAATGTTGTGCTTTTAATTCCTGTGAGGTTTTTATGATCTGAAGCCTTCTCAGTACTGAAATGAAAATATATATCTCATATAAAAATAGGAAAGAGCATTGAAACAGTGCTTTGCTTTAGAGTCCTGTAGCAAATATTAATTTGATGATTACTCCAACGATTGCTTGGTTGGTTGGTTGGTTGGTTGGTTGGTTGGTTGGTTGGTTGGTTGGTTGGTTGGTTGGTTGGTTGGTTGGTTGATTGATTGATTGATTGATTGATTGATTGATTGATACCCAGTGTAGTGTAGTATAGTGAATAGAGTGACAGACTAGAACTCTGGAGGCCTGGGTTCAATTGTCTGCTCACCAAAGGAAACTCACTGGAGGTATGAAACTGACAAAACCACTCTTAACCTATCTCACTTACCCTGAAAGCCCTATTAGTGTTGCTGTATGTTAGTTCCAACTTGATGGCACAGAACAACATTTATTTAATGCAGATTTATCTCAGCAATCTCACAGATAGGTTGTTGCTAAGCTGTACAGTTGTTCAACATTGGTAGCTTTGCATCATAAGGTCATCGCAGTTCGTTCATTTGGTCCTAAACTCATGACCTAAAACAGAAGCACATTATTGTACTAGTTATAATATGTAAAGTACTAACTCATCAAATAATGTGAAACATTTTGGGATGTTGACTGATAGCAGACGGGTATACCGTAATATGTACCCAATTCTGTTGAAATCAAGCTGATTTTAAAATGTGCATTATTGAATGATCCACATTAAAAAAAATCAGTTTTCCCCCGCCCCCCAAATAAAACTAGTTCCATACATTTTCATTGCAAATCACTTACAAATAGTTAATCCCACCGGCATCTTCTTCCAAAGTAAAAATCCAAAATCAAAGTACTGACTTTCTAGAAGACACACACAGGATATAATAGTAGCTTGCTCAGTAATAGGAATGTGCAACAACTCCCAGCTTGTCTGTGAATGATTGAAATCCTGTTGTATATGTAAGTGGAAGGCAAAACGCATAGTATTCAGTTGCTTTTAGCTGGCAATTAACAAGTTGCCACTGTGATTCTCAGGGGTGCATGTACATGCTGGCTTGGAGTATGCACAAGAATTCTAGTGGGGATTCATTAATGTGGCTAGAAACAAGTGAATGTGACACCGGTTGTTTTACAGCTATGTAACAGGGCCAACATTGGCAAAGCAGCCACCATGTTCTCAAGATTCACAAAGAGAGTATGTCTCAATAAAAAGCTGACGGCATACATCAAGATCCAGGTCTATAGAGCCTGTGTCTTGAGTACACTCATGTACTGCACTGAGTCCTGGACCCTTTGTAAACAACAGGAGAGAAAGCTGAATATGTTCCATATGCATTGTCTCCCGACGGATTTTTGGTATCACCTGGCAGGACAAAGTTCCAAATAGAGTAGTCCTAGAACGAGCTGGAATTTTTAGCATGTGTACATTACTGAAATAGCGACGTCTACATTGGCTTGGGCATGTTGTGAGAATGACTGATGGTCAGATCCCTAAATGGCTCCCTAAAGCAGAGGTTCCCAACCATTTTCGAGTCACAAGCCCCTTTTATAATAGCCAGGTAACCTGCTACCACCACCACCACATTTGCACAAAAAGGCCATCACCATCAATTCCTGATATGACAGTGCCATCAATGATGCTGTTGCTCATCCTCCTACTCCTCCTGCTCCTGAATCTGCCTCCACCACTTCAAAAACTGGGAATAGGTTGGAAGAAGTTAAAGTTAGGGAGAAGAAAAGACAAAGGACTTCCAAGATGGGCCAGGGAGCAGAAAGACATTACAGTACCCAGGGAGGGGGCAAAAACTTCACTCCGAGGGGCACAACACTTTCTTTGCCTCCATTGCAAGAGGCAGACTGTTTTTGTTTTCCCTTTCTGGTGGTGTGTTGTTGGGGATGGTTCTTCTTTTTCCTTTTCCTCCCAAAGTGATGTGTCACCAAACATGCTGTGAAGGATAGATGTATAAAACTGAGATTTTATAAAGCAACTGGGCCAGAAATATTTTTAAATTAAATTTGTTTCAATTAATTTTAAACTATTTGAACAAATCTCATTATTATGAACTGCTAGGATGTACTGTAGCATTGAAGACATCAGAGATCTACCAGTGTTTTGTAGAGGTTGTTATCTGCTCTGATTAATTGTTTTTGGAGAACATATTTCTTTTGTTTATTTTTGTTCCATTTACTTCCCATTTTTTTAAAAAAAGTCTTCCTTAACCTTTCTATACATTAAATACAGAATATCACTATGTATATTATATTCCCTCAGGTGTGGTAGAATGGAAACAAAAGACCTATAATTTTAGGTCTTTTGACACTCTTCAGAGAATATTTTCTCAACTGTAAAAGTTACACTGAGTCATATTTGGCAGTGGTGTATTTGGTATGTGATTTTTGTTCTTCACAGATAGAAGGGATATAGTTCACAGAACTGAGACAGTCTTGAAACTCTTTACACGATAATTTGATGAGAAGAAAGAGTTTGACATGCACAACTTCTTCTAATGCAGCAACTATTCTTCTAGAATTGGGAAGCTTATGATGGTGACCTGGTTACTTACTTGGATTGATTGTCTTTATAGTTTTTGTACACCTCCCCCCACCAAATTTTTGTTCTCTGAGATTGTTCTTGCTCAGTCTTTTTAAAGAAGGTCATTGGCAAGTTCTAAGTGGTGGATTGTATGCACTTGCTTTGCTTGCCCTTCTGTAGTGTTGCCATAGTTTATTGAGCAGTAAGTATGACCACAAATTAGAGACCCACTGTGTTATCCAGACAAGAGTTTCATGTCAGCAGTAGCTACCGAGCAATGATAGTTGTAAAAGAAATGAGGCAAAGCAGTTACTCCCTCTCATAAGGAAATCTTAACTTTATCAGTTTTATTCTAGATTTTAGATTAGAAAAGAAACCAAATATTAAAACTGTTCTGTACAAACAATAATTCTTTATGGTGAGTTGTCATCCTTGTAAATTTTTTAACTGTGTTATAAGCGCAGGGGCTTTGTACTTGGCATGTTCCTAAGCTTTTTTTAAAAATGATCTTTTAGTACTGAGATAGACTCAGTGATATTCTAAAATGTTTTCTGTGATCACAGTAGCAACGTTAAAAAAAGATTGGTCATCTCTATTGTTTGTGGCGCTGTGGGCTAAACTGCAGAAGCCTGTGCCACAGGGTCAGAAGACCAGCAGTCGTAAGATCGAATCCACATGACGGAGTGAGCTCCCATCACTTTGTCTCTGCAACTTGCCAAACTAGCAGTTCGAGTGCATGCAAATGCGAGTAGATAAATAGGTACCACCTCGGTGGGAAGGTAAAACGGTGTTCCCTAGTCATGCTGGCCACATGGCAACGGAAACTGTCTTCGGACAAGTGCTGGCTCTACGGCTTGAAAACGGGATGAGCACCGCCCCCTAGAGTCAGCCACGACTGGACTAAAAATGTCAAGGGGAACCTTTACCTTTATTGTTTGCATGAAGAACTGAAAAAACAGTAAATATTGGATATTTGTAATGTCTTCCAAAAGATAAATTTTCTGTTGTTTCTGGTATAGAGAATCTGAGGAAGAAAGGTTCACAAGCAGATTTTAGAGACACATTTCAAAAATCTTTGTAATTTTAATATGAGCAATTCAGCTGTATGGGGACCATCACCAGCACCGTAGGCAGGTTGTCTGCTCTCATCCTGCAGCCCCTGGGGAGCCCAAGAAAGCCATTAATTCCTGGGTACCTGGAAGGCATGGAGAATGGAGGACATATGTTTGCTGAAGAACCAGGTGATGGGAGGACCTGTGGAAGGTGAAGAAAGGAGCATTGGAGGGAATAAAAGTGGAGAAACGGTACAAAATTGCTATCTTTTTTGTTGTGGGTGGTGGTTGGAGTATTTGTGTAGGTACCAGTCTGTGTGGGTGGGTTTTTTTGTAGACCTTGTGTCCCAATAGGAGGTCAGTTTTGCATATGGCCATGACATCTAAGAAAGGGAGTTGGCCCTCTATTTCTTTTTCCATGGTGAATTGTATATTTGGGTGGATTCTGTTGAGATGGTTTAAAAAATCTTCCAGTTTTTTTCAACATGGTTCCAAATTGTGAAGGTGTCATCCACGTATCGGAACAGGCTGTGGGTGCAAATGGTACTGAATCCAGGGCCTGTTTTTCAAAATGTTCCATGTAGAAGTTTTCTATAACCAAGCTGATGGGTCTCCCCATGGCCACACAAAAAAAGGCTTAATCAAAGCACTGGTAGACCACGCAAATCGGAACGGTGAATCTCAATTCCTCAGCACCGAACTCAACCATCTGAATTGGGCCCTACAGGCAAAAGGCTACTCCAAGAATGAAACCATAAGAGCCATCAAACCAAGAAAACAACACCAACCTGAAGAGGAAAAACAGCCACCCACAAATAAAGTATTTCTTCCATACATCAAAGGCGTCACTGGGGAAACTTTTGAAAAAATACAACAAATGTTACGGTCAGCAAAGGACAAAAGGGACTCTCTCACCATTGCAGGAGTATACCAGATACCTTGCAGTTGTGGCCAGGTATATATTGGAACCACAAAATGAAGCATCCACACCAGAATCAAAGAACATGAGAGACACTGCAGACTAAAACAGCTGGGAAAATTGGCAGTAGCTGAACATGCCCTAAAACAAGTTGGACGTGAAATTCTACTTCAAAATACTGAAGAACTGGACAACACCAGCAATCATTATGTTAGACTGCACAGGGAAGCTATTGAAATCCACAAACACCAGCAGAGCTTCAACAACAACAACAAAAGTTTAAAACTCAACAAAGCCTGGCTCCCAACACTGGAAAAAAAAATACAGCCTGCAAAAGGTCAACAAACTCTACCCAGCTATAAGGACTGGTGACCACTGCACACAGAAGACCAGCTAAAAAAAACTCATCAATCACGGTGACATATAATCTCTCCCTCTTGGTTGTTGTGGGTTTTTCGGGCTCTTTGGCTGTGTTCTGAAGGTTGTTCTTCCTGACGTTTCACCAGTCTCTGTGGCCGGCATCTTCAGAGAACTGCAGTAGTAACAACCATTAGATCCCAGCCGTGAAAGCCTTCGCGAATACAAATCTCTCCCTCTTATCACAACAATACACACACAACAAAAAACACACTGATCACTACAATCACCCATCTCCTGAAAGGGACAAAAGCTGATCCCACAGCTATAAACACTCAGCTATCTAAACAGATTGCACCAGAGCACAGACAGAGTTCTGACTCCTGTCCTCTGAAGATGCTGGCTACAGAGACTGGCAAAATGTTAGGAAGAACAACCTTCAGAACACGGCCAAATAGCCCGAAAAACCGACAACAACCATCAGATCCTGGCCGTGAAAGCCTTCGAGAATACACAGAAATAACATACGTAGGAAACTGGCTGAGTGAGACTGAGGTGCATGCCCACAAACAGTAAGAATAACAGGTTTGTCCTTATGCTACTCCACTGCAGAATATGCTGGTGCGATTAGCATATGCCAGACAAGTGGATGTAGCTCTTATTGTGTCATGCAGGATTATTACTAGCTGTTTGAAACCTTACTCTACTGAAAAAGTCTATTATTTGGCTGGCATTCCTTGTCCTGAAGTACATTGAGAGTTTTATCAAATAATGAATGAAATAAGGCAGTGCAGCACCAAACCCATCAATTTCATGAACACCAACTCCTAGGTCAGGGGTCCCTAAACCCCAGTCTGTGACCTGGCACTGCTCCATAGCCTAGGCAAGATCAGGCTGCGGACACAGATCTCCTGCCCCCCCCCCGCGAGCACCTCCCTGTGAATGCTGCCCCATGCATGCGTGTGAGCGTGCCACACTCCTTCGTGCACGGACCTCGCCCCCCAACCAGTCCTCAGTTGAGAAAAGGTTAGGGACTACTGCCCTAGGTGATGGCTAAAATCAAGAAAAAAGTTTCTGTCTACATCTCAAGATCTAAACAATAAACCAGAAGAGGCTGGCTAAACCCATGGAGAACAAAACCAACACACCTTGCTGAATGAATGAATGCTGAAGAGTGTCCCTCACTGGGACAAGATTCTGGCTGGACTATTTGGAAGTCACTTAATATACTTGGGAGTGAAATAGGAAGATCAAAGAATAATCAAGTAAAATAGGGCTCCTTGGATACAGGACAGATTTTCTGTGTATGTGGAAAAAAATCAATCAATGCAGTGTTTATGTGCATGCAATTTATGCTCCACCATGTATACTAAAGATCTAGTAAATGGCTGAGATAATTCTATCGCAGTAGCCCTCTTCTGGTCAAAAATAAATTATTTTAACATTTTAAATTTGTTTGAACTTTATATCCCATATACATCCGCAATTTCAAATTGCGCAATGCTCTGATAGAAATATAATATGGACAGACAAAGATAAAAACCATGAAACATCACAGTAAAAAGCCATTTATCCACCTTCATTATTTATTTCAAGTGAATAGAAATACTGCAATGTGTTTAATACAAGTATATCATGTACTATTGTCCACTGGTGACTCTTGTCTATTTTCAGGGCTGTTTCTGCTTTTCTTCTCCTTTCTTATATACAACAAGTAAAGAAAAGTTTATAGTAAATTGTTACTTGGACATTTCAGTGTATTGCCTGCAGAAAATTAAACAAGAGAGAGGCAGAATGGGTAGAAAAACATTAAATGTACTCTTATATTCGTATAGGTTAAACTTAGCTTAGGGTCTGCATTCTATCAAATAAAAGTGAAGTTGCCAGTTTGATTAACCTTCTAAATATAGTTAACATGTTTCACCCCGACATCCTGTGTTTCCTAGTTGTTTATTTTACCAGTTTTATATTGGATTCCAATTTGTGAGCATCTGGAATTTTTACACTTGCAAAATAATTTAATACATAATGTACAAGTTCCTCCTGATTAATGCTTACAACCAAACACTGCATACTATTGCCAAAAGTGAATAAAAGGTTTAGTACTCATTTGTTTTTCACTGTTTGCAGTGTAATAGTAGCAGAACTAAAGATTTGTTCATTAACAGCAGAGAATGACAGTGGGTGAAGATATATCAGATACATCTATTGTAAATCAGCCCTGACACTGTAACCCTTTTATGATGTTATTTTGCTAGTTGCTAACAGGTTGCATTTCTAGCTTCTGCATCTGTGGAATCGAGTACTACGGTAGTAGAAAACCCCCACTACTGCCCAGTCATTATCAAAGTTTTCAATATCCTGAAGTGCATTAGAGCAAGTACTAGTATTATTTATTTCATTTTATTTATTTATTAGATTTCTATCCCACCCCCCTAGACAAAGTCTACTCAGGGTGGGTGTCCTATTTAAGCACAAAGCCCAAAAGCATATAGGCCTGGTTCTTATTGTAGGGATGGTTGGGTGGGACTGCACATATACCTCCTCCTGCCCACCCAGAAGTAAGGCAGAATTTTGTGTATATATTATAGACATTTGTAGGGGCACCTATAGGGTCTCTCTCTCTCTCTCTCTCTCTCTCTCTCTCTCTCTCTCTCTCTCTCTCTCTCTCTGTATGTGTGTGTGTGTGTGTGTGTGTGTGTGTGTGTGTGTGTGTGTGTGTGAGAGAGAGAGAGAGAGAGAGAGAGAGAGAGAGAGAGAGAGAGAGTTCATTTCATTGTGCACAAACTGAGTGCCCCCCTGAACCTGAAAAAGGAATTATTTAATTAGCAGCACTCTGTCCTGCAGCTGATGTCATTCCACTCCACTGGTGGGAGTTCTGCAACAGGGCACTGGCTGATAACTTATAATTATTGATCTAGTAGTTGATAAACAATATTTACTTTCCCACAAAACTGTCTGCCATGGTTCTTTTCATTTCTCTCTCTCTTTAGTTTTTGTTACTATAAGCCATTTGAGGCAGACAGGCAGTGGACCAGATTTTAGTAATTTAAGAAATGCTCAGTCAAAATGGACTGTATTCTTTAAAAATAATGTAATACCTTTATTAGCAAGGTGGACAACTTCCAAGGACATACAGCCCAAAGGGGCTGGAGTACTCCATCCACGAGAATATGCAAGCAGCTCTAAAACAGAGCCGAATTGCCTCCCTAACCTAGTAGATAGAGATGGGTACATACTGCCAGTTCAACAGTTTGTGCCAGTTTCGCCGATAGCTGCATAGCTGTTTATGGCTGGACACCCCTCGCTCTCTGGCAGGCGCCCACTTAGAGGCAGTTCTCTGGCTTTCCTGCCGCACCTTTGAGTGGGCACCTCCTGGAGGGGACAGGGCACTGAGCAGCAAAATAGCTGTGTGGCAGTTGGCGGAACCCGCACAAACCAACCATCTCTATTAGCAGGCACAAGGGGACTATTTCAGCCAAATATACATTAAATATATATATATTGTATTTAATGTATAGGGACAGTATAGTGCTTGCTTGAAGCTATTAGTGATCCTCCACAAGTACCTGAATTATAAGGCTTTCTTCTTCCATACATGGGTTCTCCTATTTTCTTTTCACTCGTCTTAAAGGGCAGAGTATGTAGCATAAGGACAAGAGAATAATAGTTTTGTTAAGTGTAGTGTCCATAGAAGAGGGAAGGGAAGTGTCAGTGGAAAAAGGTAAAAAGTAACAGCTGTGATACTATGCAAGTGCCTTAAATAATTACTATACAGATCTTATATCTGTAGTACAGCAGAAAGAGGATTGATTCCTAAAGGGAGTATATATGAAATAGTAGCTCAGTTTTGACAAAGTTGTAGTTCTGTACTTTGTGAATGAGCTTGCTTGCATTTTCAGACATGTTTTCTTCCCTAGATTTGATCCTGACTGTTCAAGTAATCCATAGTTTAACCAACCACAGTGCTCTCTCGCTCTCTCTGTCATTCTCTGCCATGAAAAATCATGTTTAGGTTGATTTTGTATCTGACTTAAGACTGTGATAGAGAGTGAGATGGATGAGCCTCCAAAGAAACAGTTTTTCAAAATACTAGAATTATTGTAAAATGATCTGTGCTCTTCAAATCTATAAATGTTGGTAACTCTGAAAGTGTTCATTAGCTGAATAAATGGAAGCACATAAACTTACACCCTTTTACCTTCTTGTCCTTGTTATGAAGCATGGTTTCTGTGGTATTAAATACTGTGTATATAATTGCGTTACGTTTTTGTCATGTTTTGTGGGTGTGGTGTTGCTGATCGTTCAAAGTACTGTTTGTTTTAGTTGAGGGGGATAATAGATAAATTTCTGTTTTGCATAAAACTTAAGTGACTTTTCTTATTTTCATAGAGTATTAATATTTTTGTTGTGGGAAATGTCATCAGGTCAATGATGGTGGAATTTGTTGCCCTAATGGATTAAATTCTACTTCTCGTGGCGCAGTGGTTAAAACGCTGTACTGCAGCTAAAACTGTGCTCACGACCTGGGGTTCAAATCCCAGGTAGCCGGCTCAAGGTTGACTCAGCCTTCCATTCTTCCGAGGTCGGTAAAATGAGTACCCAGCTTGCTGGGGGGGCAATGTGTAGCCTGTATAATTAAAATTGTAAACCGCCCGGAGAGTGCTTGTAGCGCTATGGGGCAGTATATAAGTCCAATGAATGAATGAATGAATGAATGAATGAATGAATGAATGAATGAATGAATGAATGAATGAATGAATGAATGAATCAATAAATAAATAAATAAATAAATAAATAAATAAATAAAGACCACATGAATTTACCAGCCAGATTTCTATTAGGTTTCCCTTAGATTTTAACTAGATACATTAGTGTGACGTGATTACAGCCTGATGCCGCTGTGTTCCAGATTTAAAAGAATTGAACTTACTTCTTTTACATGTTATTAGGAAACTATTTTTACACATGACAAAAAATTATTCCATGTGTAGATTCTACTAATGTTTTTGTAGCGTGTTTCTGTGTGTATATGTAAGTGTAAATGCGAACCCCATTTGAGATAAAGTACAGTGGTGCCTCGCTTAATGAGCGCCCCGTTTAACAATGAATCCACACAGCAATGGAGTTTTTGTAATCGCAAAAGCGATCACATTGCAATGTTTTAAATGGGGGGGAAATCGCTTTGCGATGATCGTGGGGAAGTGCTTCCCCACGATCATCCCAAAGCCCCCCCCCGAAAGAGAGCCTTGGACCTGCAAGGGGAGAGAGAGAGAGAGAGAGCGGGGTTTGCGAAGCTGGCCAGCCCGAAGCACAGCTGATGGGCGGGTGTTTTCAAAGATCGTGGGGAAGCCAGCTTCTCTCTCTCTCTCTTTCTCTTTCTCTCTCTCTCTCTCCCCTTGCAACTCCAGCCTGGGCAGGGAGACTCAGTCACCCTGGCCGTGGCGGCGCGGTGCCTCAGTCTCCTTGCCCAGACTGGACCTGCAAGGGGAAGAGAGAGAGAGAGAGAGAGAGAGAGAGAGAGAGAGCGTGCGCGGAAGCACAGCTGATCGGCGGTTCCAAAATGGCCACCCGCTGTGTTGCCTTGCTTTAGAAGCACCGAAAATGGCAGTGGGATAGAGGATTTTCGCTTAAAGGTGAGTTTTTTCCCCATAGGAACGCATTAAATGTGTTTTAATGCGTTCCTATGGGTTTTTTTTGCCCCGCATAGTGACGAATCCGTATAGCGATGATTTTTTATCGTTGCTATGCGGGGCACCACTGTACATTGATACCTTGGTTTACGAACCCCTGATTATCGTAATTTTTGATTTACAAACAAAAATCCATTGAAAATTATGCCTCGGTTTATGATTTTTTTTCTGCAATACAAATCAAGTTTGCATTGCTCCTGGGAGTTTTATAGTGCTGCCCCGTGCATGCATTACTATGGGAAGCCGCATTTCGGTTTGCGAATTTTTCGTATTACGAAATGTCCTGGAGAATACATTAATTTCATAGACTGAAGTACGCAGGTAGTAGTAGTAGTAGTAGTAATAGTGTAGTAGTAGTATTAGTGTAGTAGTAGTATGTATGTAAAATATACCAGATGGGCAGGATATAAATCAAATAAATAAATAAATAAATAAAAATGTATATGTGTATGTATGTATGTATGTATGTATGTATGTATGTATTTATTTATTTATTTATTTATTTATTTATTTATTTATTTATTTATTCATTCATTCATTCATTCATTCATTCATTCATTCATTCATTCATTCATTCATTCATTCATTCATTCATTCATTCATTCATTTATACATACCCCGCCTATCTGGGCGACTCGTCCACTCTAGGCGGCTAGTTCAAGAGACTTCCCCATGATCTATTTTATATTAGCATAAATATGCTAGCAGTTTCCAGGATAAGTTTATAAAAGGTATGGAAAATATAGTGGATCTTTGGTTTTACACCTGTCTTATATTTATTTTTATATTATACGGCTTTCTCATGCTTTAGGGCCAAAAGTGTGCACTCTTTGGATGAGATATGGAAGCATGTGAACATATACACATATACATACACAGAGAGAGAGAGAGAGAGAGAGATGGGAACACATATATACTATCTGCTACTCTGATAGCAAAATTATAGTGTTCACAAAATGACCTTGGCCAAAAACTGTATTAAAATGGTAGTAACTTTAAGATTTACTCAGAACCAATTTAATATGAGTACATCCCAAACACAGCTATTAGGGCTAAAAAAGAATGAAAATTGCAAAATAGCTTTGTACCTTTTGTTAAAAGAGGCTGACACAAAGGGGTGACCTGGAACTTTGCATCTGTTTCAAACAGTCATAAAAGATATTACACTTGATGACTGGGTATAAATTGTCGTGCTTTGTGAAGATCATTGGTTTTCTTTTAGAATTTTTCTTAAAACATTAATGAACATTTCAAGTCAAAAGGGAAAAAATGGCGAGCAATGATGACATTGTATAAAAATATTTCTGCGTATTCTTGTGTTGTATTGGCTTGATTAGTGTTGTAAGAGTATCGTTTTTGTTCCTTGGTATTAACAATGAAAACACCCTGAAATGCTAATAGCACTAGTAAGCTTTTAATTCCATGGAATTTATTGCTTGCTGTATTTCCATGAATTTATAACACTTTGATTCTTAAGAGCCCTATTTAATCAATTTTGCCTGGCACAGAACATAATAAACAACTTGCGGGTGCTAAAGTGCCACATGGGGGAGGACGGCTAACAAGAAAGTTAAATGCTTCTGCCACTAGCAGTTTCTCTGCTGTATTTTTCATGAGCTGCTACTACCAATAATGTAGTTTACTAGTTTTAAACCAGGAGTTACACACAATGACAATCTAAACAACATTCCAGCGTTGTAAACACCAGCGCAAAACCTTTTTTTTTTTTTGCTACTCATTCATCTATAGCTTTTATGTTATCTTTTACTTTTAAATAATAATTTTACTCCACATACATGATGTTCTTTATATCTGTATCATTTGGAGGAAGGAACAGGTACTGGTGAAGCAAACCCAAACAACATCAAAGCAGCTGATTCTTTTTAAAGTATAGCTGTTGTTTGTTTGTGCTGCTTGACCATAAAAGTACAGAAGATAGTCCTAATAGGTAGGAAGTAAGGAGAAATCAGATTATCAAGTGCTATAAAGCAGAAAATGTCATTTGAGTCGCCAAACTGCATCAACTTTATATAATTGCCCTTTTAATTATCCCTAGTGGCCCATGAAATTTGCAAAATAGAGCATTTAGAGTTTGATTTACTTATATGATGCACTTTGATGATGCTCTTAATGAATATTGTTTAATACTAAAGCTAAGCTGCTGTTTCTACAGGTCTGGAGCCAATTCAATAAAGAAAACAGGGAGTAACTGAAGATGCATAGGGAGGTTCCTCAGTATGATTTTGGCGTAAAAAAAGAAAGAAAACATTCTCTTCTTCCTTTGCAAGGTTGTGTTGATTAGGTCAAAATGTTTAAATTACTTTCAATCCACTTTTGTGGCAAGGGGGATTAACATATTTATATATATTTTTCCTTCTAAGCTTTGTTTAGCAACAGTGACCAGAAGTGTTTAATTAAAGTATGAACTCTACGTTCATTTTTGCAACTTTTGTCAAACAAAAATGTAGCTAATATCCATTACCAGTTAACTCTGTTTAATGAAGAATGGTCATAGGTGTAACCCACAGGCAGAAACACTGTGTTGGGCCTTATTTCTCAAGACATTTCAGAGAATAGAAGCAGTTAAATGGATATGAAGTTAACATTTTATGTTTCTGAGTAAAAATGATAATAGCTGTCCATCAAATTGCTGTGGTAACTTGATGGTGAGCGTTAGTAGCATGGTGCTCTTCAGCCTGTCTTTCCAGCCTTGGCCAGACTTTACACCCGGATTTACTGGAGCTGACATGATAAAAGGTTGCTGTTTTATACGTAATGGGAAAACATTAGCCCAACTGTTGTGGCCTTAATTTTAGCCATCCTTATCCAACATATTCCTTGTTGAGGAACCGGAGCTGCCTGCTGGGATTGCAAAATGAACTCCTGTCCATTTATTTTGATTTGGAAGTTATCTTCCTTCTACTATATTTTGGGACACAATATGCAGATCTTACAGTTTACCCTGTTCCCTGGCCATCAGCTGTAGGCAACAGCATAGGCATTGAAATAAAATATATATTTCAAGATGCTACCAGTGATTTTAAACATATTGTGAATTTGAGGGCATGTGATGCTTTGAATCTTCATGAGCAAATCAGGGGAGACACAGTCAGCTGCAAACAGGGCTGTGTTTACTTCAATTCTTTGCTCTTTCCTTCAGCTTCTCTAGAACAAAGAAGTTTAATTTGGTCCAGGCAAAGGACAGCAATGATTTCTTGTTGGAGCCTATCAGTCTCTGGTGAAACACAGTCCAATTTCCCACTGGGAAAAGATTTTCTGCTACCGTAGTGATTCTGAGTGTCCACCATATATAGGATATATTATATGCAGCCTTTCAATTACAGGTCAAAACAACCCCGATGAGATAAACATCTTGAATATGTGCCTTCAGCTTTCACAGGTATCTCATTCCTTAGTGAAACTGATCTTAAAGTTTAGTTGAAGTACAAGTATATCACTAATTGAAGCATTATCCTGGTGGAACCGTTGTTAGTCATGAGCTTCTTAAAAATGCTATGTATTAGCCAGAACCATACTACCAATTTAAAATCATGTTAAGACCTGGTGGCTGTTTAGCATGAATTAACAAAGTGCTGGCTGCATTCCTGGGCACACAACTGATCAGACAGGTACTCTGGAACCCAACCAGAACCTCATAATTAAAAGAGTCAATTTGTTTCAGAGACTTGTGTGATTTCCTTTCCCAAGCATAAAGCAATAAAAAGATTCTGGTCATTCGCTTATTAACATATTCCCTTTCTGTCTCCACCATCATGTTAGTCTCTGTATTTTGAAGCTTAAGCTTTTATTGTTTTTCTTCGTGGCCTCTGCGAATGCAAGCAAATGGGTTTTACTGTGCCTGCGCAGGACTCCTCGGAATATTCTAGAGCTTAAAAAGATGTGATTAGTAGGACGTTGCCCCGTGGCGCGCATGCTATGCCCACCCATAATACCTCAGTTCCTTTTAGCCGCCACTGAAATCGGATTTCTCTGTGACTCCTAGAGCAATTTTGTGATTCTAATCTTATGGTTTTCTGATCTTCGGACTGCTTTACGTTTTTTGATTCTCGGATCATGGACTTAATCATGCTTTTTATTTACAGATGTTTTCCTGTGATGGTTGTTGTGGGTTTTTCGGGCTCTTTGGCCGTGTTCTGAAGGTGGTTCTTTCTAACGTTTCACCAGTCTCTGTGGCCGGACTCTTCAGAGGACTCTCTGTGACTTTTTTTCATCTCCCCCCTTCCTTCCCGCCTTTTTTAATGGCCTCCTCAGGCCAATTCAAGCGTTGAATGACATGTGCCAATAAAATTCATTTTACCGATGGCCACAATCATTGCTTGTTCTGTCTGGGTGAGAGTCACCAGACTCACTCTTGTCCTGAGTGTAAAAATTTAACAAAACTGGCTCTTAAACTCCGGCTTCAACAACTTAGGTCCCACTTGTGGGAAAAATCTTTGGCACCCTCAAGTCTTCCAACCAGCCCCACAATGGAACCTACCCCTATTCCAATGCCTCAATCTGAGCCCGCCATCCTGTTGGCTCCTACTGTTCCCTCACTGAGGACCTCTACAAAGGTTTCCAAGACTAAATCTCCCTCGGTATCTACGTCGACCTCGATGTTGAAGTCGACCTCGATGTTGAAGTCTTCCTCGGTTTCAGCGAAGACTCAATCTGTTAAGAAATAAGAGGATAAGGACAGAGTCAAGCAAAAGAAGGCTAAGTGGGCTCCTGAGCCTCATCAGCCTCATGAGCTGCCAGCTGTCCACGTTTCCCTCCCATCTCCCATCTTGGAGGAATCATCAAGGGACATCCCGGACCAAGACTCCATTTCCAAAGCAGGAGAGTTGGGTGTTCCTACTTGGGCTCAAGCTTCAGTGTCAATACTGAGCTTGTCTCCAGGTCATGGCTGTTCTGAGGATGATGTCATATCTAGCCTGGCCTCAGCTCATTGAAGCCCTGTTTCGACCGGGTGGGTGACTATTATCCATCTTTCAAACCATCTTTCAAACTGCTGTCCTCTTCCACCAAAGAGGACAGCAAAGCAGCACCACATCTCCCCATCCTCACAGTATCGGGAGGTAACCCTTGTTCAGCGCCCATCTCAACGCCATGCCTTTCCTGAATATGAAGATCCCCTTTATGACTTTGATCGGCACGGTGATCGCCACAATACCGTTTTGAGGAATTTGATCCGAGGTTCATTCAGGACTGTTATGAGCATCCCAAACGTGTTTGGGGTGCTTAGGCCCCATCCGAGTCCTCTGCATGGCCGTCACCACCTCCTCTTTGGAGTCGACACCGAGCTTATTATGAGCTCAGTCCAATAGTACCGGTGTCCAAGAAGTCTGCTAAACACCGTCTGTCTAGCTCTGAAGTGCCACATCGTGATTCAGCTCCATCTCGACGCAAGCCCTCTCAACATGAGCCTGTTTCATCCATGCACTCACACTCTTCTACGGTGCCATCGACTTCTACGTTGCACCCAACTGTTTCTTTAACTGGATCCCACTATGGCTGTCAGGTCCCAGCACCAACCCCTCTTGTTTCTGTTTCTCAGGATCGTTAACCTTCTCCCTCTCCAACTCTTTCCATCTCTGGAGGTTCTTCAGCGTCGACAGTTTCTGAACATGTTCCTCCCTCTGAGAAGTCCAGAGAGTCTCCCTCAAATTGACCAAGATGACATTAACCAAGATAACCCCACCTCCCAATTGTGTTTGGCATTCATCTCAGCCATGTTGGACCTTATTAAAGAATCCTGGGACAAACCATCTACATCTTTACAGATCTCGAGGCCTGTGGAGAACCACTACCGCACTCACAGCACGGACACAGCGTTCCTCCACCAAATTTCATCATTGTACAATCAAACCAGTCCCGAGCCGGTAATCAGTCATCAGTCACTCCTAATAACAAGGAAGAGAGAAAACTGGACATCCTGGGTTGTCATCTATATTCTCTAGCTTCCTTCGTTATGAGGGTCTCAAACTACCAAACTGCAATGGGGGCCTATCACAGGCAGCTGTGGAACAAAATCATCCTGGTGTTTCAGGCTACTCCTGAAGAGATTAGAGCAAGTGCCCTCAATACCCACTTTGAGGCCACTACCTTGGCTAAACAGCAGTGTTTGGCATCTTGCTATACGGCTGACGCTGCTTCAAAATCTTTGGCTTCTGCCATTGCCCTTAGACGGCATGCATGGCTGCGTTCTGCAGGGATCACTGATGCTCGGTCCCATATTGAGGATTTGCCCTTTGATGGCATTGGCCTTTTCAACGATAAGACTGATGACGTGATGGAGAACTTGTACTGTACTATAATCACAAGACTGCTCACTCTTACTCCATCCAGCAGTCCAGATACCAACATAATCAGTGGCATAAGCCCTTTACTTTCCACCAATCATACCAACACCAACACCACCCTTACAAACCTACCACTCAGGCTCCTGAGAGATCCAACTTTTCTCAGTGTTCTCCTTCTGCTTCTCCTTTCTGGTCCCAGGCCCCTGCTCGATGCAGACAAGGTTTCTGTCGCCCTACCAAAAAAATATATTTGACTGTCCCCATCATATATTTGACTGTTCCCGGCTGGCTCCCTTTTTCAACAAGTGGTCCACCATCAACAAGGACACTTGGGTGCTCACCATCATACGTTTCGGTTACCTATTGGAATTCAAGGAGTTTCCTCCTCTCGGTCATGTCAGACCCACAACTTACTCACCTGCTCTAGAGGACGAGGTTACGCTCCTTCACAAACATGCTATCCAGATGGTTTCTCCCCAAGATACTCCAAATGGTTTTTACTCGTGTTGTTTCATGGTTCCCAAAAAGGATGGAGGCCTCGGTCCCATCTTAGACCTGCGACTTCTGAACACCTACATACATCCGAGGTGTTTTTGCATGGTCACCCTTGAAACAGTCATCCTTTGCTTCAGCCAGGCGACTAGCTCGAGGTTATAGATCTCCAGGATGCGTATTTTCATATTTCAATTCATGAGCACCATTTCAGATATCTGCATTTTCTTTTCATGGGCATTGCTTACCAATTTTGTG
Organism: Pogona vitticeps; assembly: GCF_051106095.1. Lineage (NCBI taxonomy): Eukaryota > Metazoa > Chordata > Lepidosauria > Squamata > Agamidae > Pogona > Pogona vitticeps. The sequence continues at coordinate 46,236,972 of NC_135784.1, read as the reverse complement.
CCCTTCCCTTTGCTCCAAGGACCTTCACAAAGTGTCTGGCTCCAGTTGCTGCCTATCTTCGTCTGCACTACATCACGATATTTCCATATATAGACAATTGGTTGATAGTAGCACAATCACACAACGCAACCCAAAGGGACTCTTCCTTTGTTCTCCAGACTCTGGCAGATCTCGGCTTGCAAGTCAATTACAAAAAATCTCATCTTGAGCCATCTCAGACCACAGATTATATTGGGGCGCATCTTGATTCCATCGCAGCCAGGGTATTTCCCCCTCAAGAGAGAATACTCAAGTTAAAGCAAGCCATTCGCCCCTTTCGGCATCAACACTTCCCATATGCAGCACCTGCTAGGTCTGATGGCTTCAACTATGTCTGTACTCCGACATGCAAGACTGAAGATATAGTCCTTGCAGGCCTGGTACCTATTCCAGTTTGACTCTCTGCTAGACTATCCTTCCAAGCGTCTACTGGTGATGCCGGAGTTAGCTCGCCAACTTACCTGGTGAACCTTTGTCCCTCACCTCCTGGTGGACCACCCATTCCGGCCTCTCCAGCTAATGGCACAGGTCACAACAGATGCCAGTTAGATAGGATGGGGTGCACACTGCGGTCATCAGGATATCCACGCTTTGTGGTCAAGCTCAGAGATTGCTGCACATCAATCACCTAGAGTGGCTAGCAGTAGTCAAATCCTTCTGAGCTTTCCAGTTTCTCATACCTGGTTGCAGTGTCCAGGTCATCACAGACAATATGACCACCCTGTATTATATCAACAAACAGGGTGTCACCCATTCTTTGAATCTTCTATATTTAGCGATTCAGCTGTGGGAATGGTGTTATGGTCACCATGTCTTTCCGGTGGCTCTTCATGTTCTACAGAGAACAATGAGGTTGAGCCATCTTACCACCCAAACTCATGAGTGGACTCTCAATGATGCCATTTTCTCTAATCTCTGCAGTCAGTGGGGGACGTCTTCGTCATCCAGGTCAACTCCAAATGCAGCAGATAGTGCTCTTGGGCAGGAAGAGGAGAGAACTTTCTCGGTGACGCTTTCATAGTGGACTGGGGAGACAGCCTTTTTTATCTTTTTCTGCTCAGTCCTTTCATCCAGCGAAAGATAGTCAGGCTCCGTAAGCTGAACTCCGATGCCATTCTAATAGCACCATGGTGCCTCGCCAACTGTGGTTCACCGCTCTCAAAGCCATGGCTACTGACTTCCTGAGGTTACCTCTTCAACCATCCCTTCTGACTCAGGACGAAGGTTGGATTTGTCATCCCAAACTTGACTCTCTACACCTTACTGTGTGGAGAATTCCCCCAATGTGGCTGAATCTAGGTAGGGCTAGGAAGCCCTCTACTCAATTATTTTATTTGTATAAGTGGAATGCTTTCACCAAATTTGCCAGTTTCCTTGGACACTCTTCTCAAGTTCCTTCATTATCTATTTGACTAATGTTTGGCTCATTCAACGTTGAAAGTTTATATTTCTGTTATAGTTTTGTATCAGCCTGTTGGGTCTGAGGCCTCTCGTTTATTTTCTCACCCTACCTTGAAGAGATTTCTGAGAGGTTTACGGAACATGCGTCCACTTACATGGCCTCCACTTCCACAGTGGTCTCTCCAACTTGTTCTCCGTCACTTGCTTGTCCACTGTTTGAGCCCATGACCTCAATGCATCTCAAACTTCTTTGCATCAAAACTTTGTTCCTTGTGGCTATAACTTATGCACGTCAAGCAAGCAAGCTGCCCACTCTTCAAGCTGATGCCCCTTATAATCATTTTTATCCTGACAAAATTATTTTATATCCAGATGTGTCCTTTCTTCCCAAAGTGATTTCTATGCTAATCAACCTCTAATTTTTCCGACGTTATTTCCGTCTCCTTCTTCTGATGTTGAGCGTGTGCTCCATTCCCTCGATGTTGGTCGCGGTTTAGCATTTTATATTTCCAGGACTAAGGACTTCCACACTTCTCCTTGACTCTTCGTGTGCTTCCATGGCCTGTGTAAGGGTTCTCCTGCCTCCTCACAGACGGTCTCGAAATGATTTGTCTGTGCCATTACGTTGGCTTATGAATTGGCAGGGAAGACTCCACCAGATGTGCTAAAGGCACACTCCACGAGAGCTATGGCAACTTCTACAGCTTGGTTGTGTGGCGTTGAAGTCCCTGACATCTGTTGAGCGGCCACTTGATCTACACACCCTCACCTTTTGTGACACATTATCGTCTTCACGTCAGGGCCAAGAAGGAAGCAAGTTTTGGAAGGGTTGTGCTGACTTCCCAGGTAACGACGACCCTCCAGGTAAATGAGCTTGCTAGTCACCCATTTGTGTGCATTCACAGAGGCCACGAAGAAGAAAGAGAGGTTACTTACCTGTAATGATAGTTCTTCAAGTGGTCCTCTGTGAATCCTCACATCCCGCCCATCCTTCCTGCTGTCCTTCACTTTGTGTCTTGAGCTGTGTTGAGTTCAGAGCCTTGACAGTGGCAGACATTCGGAACTGAGGTATTACGGGTGGGTGGAACATGCACGCCATGGGGCAGCGTCCTACTAATCACGTCTTTTGAAGCTCTAGATATTCCAAGGAGTCCTGCGCAGGCACAATAAAACCCATTTGTGTGGATCCACAGAGGACCACTCGAAGAAATATGGTTACAGGTAAGTAACCTCTCTTTTTCAACTATTATCCGTCCAAATAAAAATAGGTTTGGGTATAACAATTCTGGTGAGAAGTGCCTGTCACCTGTGAAACTGAATCCAAGGATATAAAGTGTATGCTGCACTTTACTAAAGTCTTTCACAGCCCATGTGAAAATAAACTTGTATTCTCACCTCAGAAGCAAATAAGAGAAGGTGAAATTTGCTGAAAGATAGTTTTACTCCTTTCTAAAATTGGAAACACAAAGTGGAAGGTTAATAAGAAGAAAACCCTCTGAAGCTAGTGGTTAGGCTAACATTTAGCCTCCCAACTGAGGAGGGATGAAGGAGCTGAGCCAAAACAATCACAAAGAAACCAATCAGATCACTGTAGGCATTCTTGTTTTCAAAGTTGGTAGGAAATGGTTTTCTAAGAAAAATTGAATTGATGTTCTTTCTTTCCCTTTAGGAGCCAGTTTTCTGATCTCCAGTTAAGATGATAAACCTATACTGGACTCTAATTTCTGGTCTGCAACTCAACAGTATTTTTATATATGTTGTCAGATTCTATTTCTGCTGCACAACTGCATACCAGCAGTGGTGGCAGTTATTTAAAATGTCACTTTCTTTTCCCTTTTTCTTTTAAGGTACACCAGGTTTTTTTTTTGTTAAAAAATGTTTATCTGTAAAGTCATTTTTAAAAATGTATTTACAGTGATATGCTCATTCAGGATGGCTCTTAGCAATACCTGGGATTCGATGCCATAACAAAAGTAGAAAATATCCTGAAGTATTGTATTTACTTCCTCTTTGAAATGAATGAAGTTGTCCAGTTGACCATGTTCGGTAATAAGCTATTGTGACAATCAGTTGCTCTGACTCCTAACAGAGCAAGTTAATCTTTTGAAGCAAGACCTGGGTTAATCTGACATTTGAATACATACAAAGTAAATAGTCTGATACTGTCTTTGAACATGCCAATAAATTCAAGAATTTCGTAAGCTCTGTTCTGTTAACTAATTGAAGCAGATGCAGTATCAATACCTTTAACATAAAATTATTCAGCCAGTTCAATGGGTATATTATGGCATGCCAAATCATTAGGTTTAATGTGGTTTACATACAGTATTTGGCTGCATATTACTATTCAGTATTATAAATGTTAAACGTTTCTTAAAGTAATCTTTTTCTTATTTGATACTGTGTGCGCAAAGTGCTTTGATGTGACTGAAGCCAAAGAGGAAATTCTGGAGCAAAATGTGTTTTAAACAAATTCCTGACATTGTATGTCCAATCCCAAGAAGAAGCAAAAACAAAAATCCATTGCTACTGAGAACAGAGCCTTAATAATGATAGTGAATTTGTTTGTTTCTATCGTTATACATTACGAGGCACATTTAAATATTTATAGATTCTTTATAGGGTTTCTGATAGGCACTGCCGTCCAAACTCAAATGCATACCATACTGGATTTGAAATGAGCAGTACCCTCTTAAGCCAACAGAAGCACCTTTGTGCTGGCACAGTCCTCTTGTACAGTGGTGCCCCGCAAGACGGGTGCTCCGTTTCACGACAAAATCGCATCACGACGAATTTTTTGCGATCGCAAAAGCAATCACAAAACGATGTTCCCTATGGGGGAATTTCATTTTGCGATGATCGGTTCCCTGCTTTGGGAACCGATCATCGCAAAGCGATGATTTTTAACAGCTGATCGGCGGTTTCAAAATGGCCACCGGGTAAACAAAATGGCTGCCTGCTGTGTTTTTGCACGGATTCCTCGCTGCACAGGCAGTGAAAATGACCGCACTATGGAGGATCTTCGCTGGATGGTTTTAATATGGTTTTAATGCGTTTCTATGGTCTTTTAAAAATCGCATCACGACATTTTCGTTCTACAGCGATTTCGCTGGAACGAATTAACGTTGTGATGCGAGGCACACTGTACTGGCTAATATCAGATCTACCACATAACTGCTTTGCTAGCTGAGATCAGCTTGCAGAAGGTTTAAAAAATTCTTTCGATATCAGAAGGTATAAACCTATAATGATAATAAAAGACTACTTAATTGAAACCATCCCAAAGAAAAGGATATGCAAGAAAGCAAAGTGGCTGTCCAACGAGGCCTTACAAATAGAAGAGAAGGGAAAAATGCAAGGGAGATAGGGAAAGTTACAGAAAAATAAATGCAGACTTCCAAAGAATAGCAAGGAGAGTCAAGAGGGCCTTCTTAAACAAACAATGCAAAGAAATAGAGGAAAATAATAGAAAAGGAAATACCAGAGATCTGTTCAAGAAAATTGGAGTTATTAGAGGAACATATTGTGCAAAGATGGACATGATAAAGGAAAAAAACACGAGAGGACCTCAAAGAAGCAGAAGACATCAAGAAAAGTTGGCAAGAATACACAGAGGAATTATATCAGAAAGATTTGGATATCCCAGACAACTCAGATAATGTGGTTGCTGACCTTGAGCCAGACATCCTAGAGAGAGAAGTCAAGTGGGCCTTAGGAAGCATGGCTAACAACAAGGCCAGTGGAGGTGATGGCATTCCAGTTGAACTATTTAAAATCTTAAAATATGATGGTATTAAGGTGCTACACTCAATATGCCAACAAGTTTGGAAAACTCAGCAGTGGCCAGAGGACTGGAAAAGATCAGTCTACATCCCAATCCCAAAGAAGGGCAGTGCCAAAGAATGCTCCAACTACCATACAATTGCACTCATTTCACACACTAGCAAGGTTATGCTCAAAATCCTACAAGGTAGGCTTCAGCAGTATGTGGACCGAGAAATCCCAGAAGAAAAAGCTGGATTCCGAAGGGGCAGAGGAACTCGAGACCAAATTGATAACATGCGCTGAATTATGGAGAAAGCCAGAGAGTTCTAGAAAAAACATCTACTTCTGCTTCATTGACTATGCAAAAGCCTTTGACTGTGTGGACCACAGCAAACTATGGCAAGTCCTTAAAGGAATGGGAGTGCCTGACCACCTTATCTATCTCCTGAGAAACCTTTACGTGGGACAGGAAACAACAGTTAGAACTGGATATGGAACAATTGATTGGTTCAAAATTGGGAAAGGAGTACAAGGCTGTATATTGCCCCCCAGCTTATTTAACTTATATGCAGAATAGATCATGTGGAAGGCCAGACTGGAGAAATCCCAAGCCGGAATTAAGACTGCAGGAAGAAATATCCAAACCTCCGATATGCAGATGAAACCACTCTGATGGCAGAAAGTGAGGAGGAATTAAAGAACCTCATAATGAGGGTGAAAGAGGGGAGTGGAAAAAATGGTCTGAAGCTCAACATCAAAAAACTCACTGGTCCCATCACCTCCTGGCAAATAGAAGGGAACGATATGGAGGCAGTGACAGATTCTACTTTCTTGGGCTCCATGATCACTGCAGATGGAGACAGCAGCCCCGAAATTAAAAGATGCCTGCTTCTTGGGGGGAAAGCGATGTCAAACCGCATCTTAAAAATCAGAGACATCACTTTGCCAACAAAAGTCTGAATAGTCAAAGCTATGGTTTTTCCTGTAGTGATGTATGGAAGTGAGAGCTGGACCATAAAGAAAGCTGACCGACGAAAAATTGATGCTTTTGAATTGTGGTGCTGGAGGAGGCTCTTGAGAGTCCCCTGGACTGCAAGGAGAACAAACCTATCAATTCTAAAGGAAATCAAACCCGAGTGCTCACTGGAAGGACAGATCCTGAAGCTGAGGCTCCAATACTTCTCATGAGAAGAGAAGGCTCCCTGGAAAAGACCTTGATGTTAGGAAAATGTGAAGGCAAGAGGAGAAGGGGATGACAGGGGATGAGATGGTTAGATAATGTCATCGAAGCTACCAAGATGAATTTGACACAACTCCGGGAGGCACTGGAAGACAGGAGGGCCTGGCGTGCTCTGGTCCATGGGGTCACGAAGAGTCGGACACGACTAGACGACTAAACAACACCTTAATTGAAACACTTCTAAATATTTCCAAAATAAAGTTTAGCATTCCCTATTAAAAGTTCCTTTCCCAGCACATAACTTGCTGGGGAAAAATGTTGTTTGCCTGCCTGTGGGAAAGATAGGAAGAAGAGGTTTCTGTGAAGGAGAGTTTCACAGCTACTGAAAATCCTCTGTCTTGTTTCCTCGCGAGGCACACCTGCAAGTGAATTTAAACCAACAGAAGGGTCTATCCTGAACATCTTAAACTTGGGGGAAGTTCATGGGGAGGAGATGTTATCTTTTTATATGATACACAGTTTATTTACTTTCCACTGGTGACTTGTGACTAGGTTGATGGAGCTCCTCTCAAAATTTTTGGAGGGGTACTCCCTGTGGTTCTATCTGTTAGCCACCCCGGCTGCTACAATATGCATTTAATGGTGTTTTATCTTTTTCAAGAAAGGTAGGATTGAGATAAAACTGTGAAAGGCCCATTGTATTGAAAACATCTGGTGGTGAATAAACTTGCCACAGCTGTTGCTTATAACAGGTTTTATTTATTTTATTCTATTTGTACCCCACCTATCTGGTCAAAACGACCACTCTAGGCGGCTTTGCTTTGACAAGATACCTTGCAAGTAGCAATTCCACAGTTCCCATTTCCCCCAATCTAGATATGGCAAAGATTGCTCCTGTTGATTTCAGCTCACATATAATAAGCAGGCATACTGGTTGAAGTAAGTGACAGCGACACTGACCGTAAATGGCAGTTGTGTTAATTTTATGATTTTATGGTAGCAAATACCTCATTCATGTGTGGAAATTTAACAGAGTAGTTGTTCCTCACAGAAGCATTTCCTGATAAAAAAAATTGCCTGAGAAACATTGAAGTCCAAATGCCATATAGAATGTGAACTTGCCTACTAATAAAACAGACCTATAAGCATTTAGAAAGACTTTTGTGATTTTGGATGCAGATTCAAGTGGAAAAAAAAGAGATAAAGTAGTCTGTTGTTATTGTTGCTGCTGTTGTGTGCCATCAAGTCACCCTCGACTTTTGCCGACCTCATGTATGAGCCATCTCCAGAATGTCCTGTCCTCAACAGCCCTGCTCAGCTCTTTTGCAATCTCAAGCCTATGGCTTCTCTTAGGGCAGGGGTTCCCAAAGTGTGCACTGTAGTGCCCTGTGGCCTTTTTAGCATCCCACGGCTCCCTGGTACGCCATCAAGCCATCTGGGAGCAACACAGAAACCCATCTTTGTTTTTTCGCGGACTTGGTGGCGGCTGTGTTGCTGCCGCTCTTCCAGCTCCCCTTCTGCCTTCTTTGCTTCCTGCAGCACCCCACACCTGTCACTGCTCCTCCTGCTCTGATGCTGCTCAGGTCAACCGCAAGTCCAAAACGTTTGGGAAACACTGTGTTAGGGAGTCAATCCATCTCATATTGGGTTTTCCTCTTTCCCTGCTGCCTTCCACCTTTCCCATAAGTATTGTCTTTTCCAGAGAATCCTGTCTTCTTATGATGTGCCCAACGTAGGACAACATCAGTTACAACATTTTTGCTTCCAGAGATAGTTCAGGCATGATTTGATATTAGACCCACTTGTTTCTCAGTCTTCTGATTTCCTGGCTGCAGTGTCCATTTGGATTTATAATTGAGCCACAGCATACAAAATTGAGTATTTCAGTTTCTTCATTGTCAATTTTAAAGTGCCATAGTTCTTTTGTAGTTATAATTTCGGACTTCTTAATGTATAACTGCAGTCCTGGTTTGACACTTTCTTATTTTACTTCCACGAAAAGTCCTTTCAAAATTTTCACTCTTCCTTCACCTGTATATGTTCTTGTGTACATATAGAATAGATAAGGGAATAACATTCACCCTTATCTGACACCTTTTGCTGATAGGAAACCATATCTGTCTTTCCGTGTTCTGTCCTAATGATAGCTTCTTGTCCACAATACAAGTTGCACATCAGTACAATCAAGTGCTGAGGCACACAGTTTCTTTCAGAACAATCCATAGTTTCTTATGATCCACACAGTCAATGGCTTTGGTGTAGTCTATAAAGCATAGACCGATCTTCTTCTGAAACCCTTTGATGTAGTCCAGTACCCAACGGATATTTGCAATGTGATACTGAGTGCTTCTTCTTGTTTAAAATCCAGCTTGAACATCAGACACTTCTCACACCACGTAAGGTAAATGCTTTTGTTGCAACACCCTGAGCATCACTTTGCTTGCATAGGAAATTAAAGCAATGGTCCTCTAATTACTGTGCTCCTTGGCATTTCCTTTCTTGGGAATTTGTATTTTGCCTACCCCCCAAAAAATTTTTTTTTGCATATGAAGAGGTGCTACAGAAATAAGCCCTGTCCTACAGGTGTGTAGCTGATTCTTGAATTTTCTTCCAAGGTGCCAAAAAGATCTATCTGTGATGTGGAAAGAGCAATTTGCTGTCACTATATTTTAGATATGATTTTCCTCAGCATGCCCGTTTATTAGAATCTATCTTCCTGTCCAGTTATAGTCTGTGCAGGTGTAAAAGTTTACATATAGGTAAACTTTAAAGCATCTTGTTCTGTCTGAAATGAGAACGGGCTGGGAAGGATTGCAAAATGAAGCTTTTTTTTGCATTCACTCCTCTTTTTATTTCTCTCTTTTTAAATGCAGTGGTATTTATGTGTACCCAAAAGTGTGTTCAAGAAGCAAATTTGTTTGGATGAATTACTTACTTGCCATTTGTTCTACATGTGCTGTGATGCTTTGGATCTTGCCTGTCCTGATTGTCGGGTTGATACTGTGAGCGTGTTATGTCAGTATTTGTACACTTCATTTAGGCTTTTTGGCACCCAGAAAAATACCTTAGCAGATTTATCTTTATGCATGTACTTCTTTATTACTCTTTCTTTATTTGTATTAGAATGCTATACTATTAAAAATTATAGATGTATATGAAATATAGGTAAAATTAAAAGCAAATTAAAATGGTAAGATAATTAGACTTTTTTTGACAAGAAGCAGGCTATCTCAATAGTGTTATCTCGCATGCACATAAATGCATGCACATATTTGCATGCACATAAATGCTGCATTGATTGAATTTTTCCACATAGAAAATTTGTTCTGTATCCAAGTAGTCTCATTTTACTTGATCTTCCTGCTTTCATCTTCTTACTTTGTTTTGGAGTCGGATTATCGCTGTTAAGCGAGGCACCACTGTATTTAGAATAATAACCTGTTAGATTAGTAAAACAGTTACATCTGAACTGATTTTATTTTAATAGGTTAATCACTCATATTTGGAGAATTACTTAAATCATTTTATTTAACTAAAGCAATAACATTATATAGCATACAAATTCTTGTATTTGCTATAAACAGCAATGTTTATTAACTGGTTAAATAAAATATCCTTTTAAAAAGCAAATTATCTTCCAAACAGTCTTCAAACCTAGCATTTAAGGTACAGTAGGAAAGCCCCCCCCCCCATCTGAGGAATCAGAATCTGCTGATTCACTTATCTGCTGCCTGAAAATATTAACTCTCCCCTATGTATATATATGTATTTCCATGATGTATTTACTAAAACGGGCAATTAGAGGGATCTAGAGATCATGCAATGTATAGCGTTCACTACATCCACATTTTTCGGCATTTGCAAGGAGGCTTAGAACCGACCTCCCACAGATACTGTGGAGCTACTGTAATGTGTTCATTGTTTGCACATAGATTTGCAGAAAAAAATGCTACAGAAATATTTTCCTGAACTTTGTTTATTTTGTACCATTTTCACTGTGAAAAAAAGCATGTTATCTTCAATTGGATAACTTGGATTAATTGAAGTAGTTTACCAAAAATGAAAATATTGCATGAATATACAGCCTTATGCTAATTAACTAAGATCTATTTCATGCTGAATGACCTTTGAACTATAATGTATCTTAAACAGAAAGCTATCCTTAGCTAGATTTTTCCTCCAAAAGCATTTCATTAAAATAAATTTAATTTAAATTTTTAAAAAATCCAATTTAAACTTTAAAAATCTTATTTAAAAAATTATAATCATTGATTTTAATCCACCCTGATCCTACAGCTTTGGGGCTTTCCATTAAGCAACGAGGCAACATCCTCTTTCTCATTAATTGCCAGACACGAGCCTTCTTCTTAAGTCATTTGGAACGTAGAAGGATGGGATCAAGGCAAGAATTAAACTACACAGTTCCTGACTGGGAAAGAGAGCATGGAGGGAAGAATGAAACAATTTGGAGCATTTCCTGCCCATGGGAGGTTGAACCATAGTTGATAGCACTTAATTTCACTATCCTATCTCAAGTCAGAGCTCTTCATTCCCCCCATTTTTATGTTTTTTTTTCCACCATTAAAGCACATGCATATACATACAAAGAGAAATACATACAAATAGAAATACTTTAGAATGTTCAGTTATAAATTGAATCAGAATAATTGGCTTGAAGTGAATTGGTTGTGATTTGTAAGACAGATAATTCAGGAGCAATGAAAATTTATGGTATTAGAAGATCCATATTTACAATTCATTAAAAATGAATAGAAATAATAGTTTACCTGAGGAAAGTCGAACAAGGAAGCCTTTAGCCATAGTAGTATTTCACATTTACGTGTATACTTGCAATTACTTTCATTTACTGATGTGAGACTAGAGGCACAATGTATGACATGGCCAAGTCTTGAAAATATTTTCAGGTAAAGCTTAGCAGCTTTTGAGGGTTCGTTCAAACGTACCCAGCGAAATAAACTGCATGGAGGTTAGTTTATCTACCAAAGAAACATGAAGGACTAAGTCAACCCTGATGGGATCTCTGGTTCCAGCCAATCAAGGTATTTAAAAACTGATGCTTAGGCTCCTAAGCCATCCCCTGAAGCTTTCCTTGCTGCATAAGATATGACGAAATCTCCAGTCCTGCAAAGAGATATTAAATTGGATACTCTTTCACCCTGCTTTGATAAGGTACATTGCAGAGAGATGCAGGAAAATGGAAAGCTGCTGTGGAAAAAAAGTGTTTGAATCTACCCTAAAAACAGTTAAGATAGGAGGATTTTCAATACTGGTAGCAATAACTTCATTGGTGTGCTACTGAAAATGTAACTCTTATTTCGTTGTTCCTACATATTTGCGAATAAAGTGTTTGCTATAACACTGTAAGCGCTGGCCTACCAATATCTTTATCATGCAAGGTCTATGGATTTTCTTCATACTACAGGCATGATATGTAATAACTCATGTTGCTGTTTCTCCATACATAATATGGAACATTTCCATGAGTGTATCACACATTCATAATGATATAAAAACCCTCCACACAACATAGAACAACATCTTGATAGACATTTTGCTCACCTTGTTATTGCTCATAAACACCCAAACATTTTACTTAAAGCTGAACAGTGTAAATACAAAAAGTTCATGTTTTATTAACAAATAACAACTGATCGTGGCAATTAGTTAAAATTAATACAATTTCCAGCTGCTAAAGAGGACTGCAAGATTGAAATGTACCTGGTATGTTTACTGGAAGACACATAGAAATTTTGTCTCATTTATTTATTAGAGAAGTACACAGTTCTCAGAGTTAGACACATTGCGACTTCCTGCCAGAATATAGCCCTAGTCATTGTGACCTCACAATTGTGATCTATCCGTTTAGCTTTGTAGAGGGGTTATCTGCCCACTCCATGAGTGTGAGAGGAGGCTGCTGCATACTCTCCCTGAGAGTATTCCTCTCTGTCTTTAAACTCTAGTTTACTGTTTATTATTCTAGTTGAAGGTCTCTGCCACCTAGTGACTGATATTGGTACTGAATGCTTGAAACACATCAGCACTTTAGCATTAAATATAGCTACCAGGAGACCACAGCTGTGATACAAGGATATCTGCAAGCGGGATCTGAAGGCCTTAGGAATGGACTTCAACAGATGGGAAACCTTGACATCTGAGCATTCAGCCTGGAGGCAGGTGGTACAGCATGGCCTCTCCCAATTTGAAGAGACACTTGTTCAGCAGGATGAGGCAAAGAGGCAGTCCCCAAACCAGCAAAATCAGGAAGCTGGACACGGGACAGATTGTATTTGTCTTCAGTGTGGAAGGGATTGTCACTCTTGAATTGGCCTTCTCAGCCACACTAGACACTGTTCCAAGCCCTCCATACAGAGCACGTTATCATAGTCTCGAGAGACTGAAGGATGTCTAACCTAATAGCTACCGGATTAAACATGATACATACCATTTTAGTCCCCTTGGTGTGCATGTCAATTTCCCAGGCATCCAGTTCATGATCCCCATTGAATAAGGGGGGATTTGTTGAGACAGCGCCTCCAAAGGTTCCATTGATCTAATGGATCTACTTATGATTTACTAATGGATTTCAGCTTTTCAGTCTAAATATATTGCATTAAAGTTCTCTGGGAATACTCCATAAGTCTAGAGATAAAAAGAAAAAAATGTAACAGTAGTTCAGTATGTTTTTAATGTCTTAGACGGAAAAAATTCTGGATAGCTAATGCTGCATCAATGTCCTTTGGCAGCAGGAAGGCATTAGTTGAGCCAGCCCAGGAGTCCTTTCATATGGTGGAACCTCTCCACTGGTGACCTTCCTAATACAGATATCTAAAGGTGATTTGTCTTTTATTCCTCATGTCATCCTATAGGGATCTGTTTGATTAATCTTCTTGTTTTAGAAGTACAAAATTACATTGCACCAAACGATAGGCTGAGTTATGTCATCATGTTACTCAGCTCTACCTTTTTGCCTAACCTTTGCTGTAGACTTTCCAGTCAAAGCACTTAACATACGTTCTACATTTTATAAAGTAGCATACAGCTAAGCCTCAGAATATTTCTTCTACTTGGACTAGCACTCATCATTAGATGGCATGTAAGCTTTTTAACGCAGTCCTGCTTTCTTTGTTTAATGATCCTCCCATCCACACATATTCACAATTGACCCTTGCTATGTGGTTAGTCCCCTGCTATGTTTGGGTATTTTAATGAAGTTAGGGATAAAAATATTGAATCAAAATCCATAACACAGAGAAACAGGGATACCGTAGCTGTTTTTCCATTGTCAGGGTTTATCTTTCCCATAAAGTTAATCAAAACTAAAATAACAATGGAGAAACTTAACTTTTCGTCTCCCCTAGACTTCGAGAGAGAGAGAGAGAGAGAGAGAGAGAGAGATGGTGGCGCTACAGGGTTAAACCACAGAAGCCTCTGTGCTTGCAAGGTCAGAAGACTAGCAGTTGTAAGATCGAATCCACGCGATGGAGTGAACTCCCGTCGCTTGTCTCAGCTTCTGCCAACCTAGCAGTTCAAAAGCATGTAAAAATGCAAGTAGATAAATAGGTACCACCTCGGTGGGAAGGTAATGGCATTCTGTGTCTAGTCGCGCTGGCTACGTGACCACAGAAACTGTCTTCAGACAGATGCTGACTCTACGGCTTGGAAACGAGGATGAGCACCGTGCCCTAGAGTCAGACACAACTGGACTAAATGTCAAAGGGAACCTTTACCTAGACTTTTTGAAGTTGCATTATTGTCTGATAGACTACTGCTCAAATTCACTCTGTGGGTTAGTGCCCTTTTCACTTATAGAACCTCTTCCACTCGTGGAAAATCTTTTTCAAACTTAACAGTAGAATTATGCAGGCGAAATGTGATCTCATATCCAGAGATTTTTGCAAGAAGTTCTGGAACAGTGCTTGTCCATTTTCTTATGATCATGATTCTTTGTATCCAGATATTTGTTTAAAATATTGAATTTCCTCCCTTTCCCAATTCTGCTACTAACTTTCACTGTTCTTGTTCACTGTATTTTTTATTGAAACAAATAAATTCCATAAAACATTTTCTGCATGAGCAGCGTGCAGGAACAGGAGCTCCACAATAATAGGAACAGTGATGATAATACAGACAAAATCATTTTGTATTAAATATATTGATACATTTATTTAGTTCTACTGTAAAATTGAGCATTGTGTTAATGTTTTTTATATGAATCATGCTGCCGGATAGAATGACTAATTTGTTTTAGTATATGCATAAATAGCTAGCAATTTTCAATAGTACAAACTAAAGAAAATGATGCTATGAAATTGTCTGTAATATAAAGAGTGATGGAGGCAAGTTTATTATTGGTTGAGTGCTAAGATGTTACTGAACTGACCATCATGTATTTGAACTTTTGAACTGCTAGTTGTTTGCGTGATTCATTGATTTTGATATCTTCTTGTGCTAACTTGTTTTTTTATTCATTTATTTATTCATCAATCCAAACATGCCTTTATCTGTAGCTGGAAATAGTACAGAGAGATCTCAATTTCTTGAAGATCGTGTTCTTTATAATGATCTGAAGCTAGCCTTTAGCAAAACTCTGTGCCCAAGCAGTGTGTAAATATCACAACAAACAAATAAGTTACCTTCAAAACAAACAAACAAACAATGAAGGAATATTCAGTCCAAATGCTAAAAATTAGTTGTACATGGGTTAAGAATACAAATGTGTTCTATCTTCTTGCTTTTTTTTTCTGTTCAGACATACAGTATGCCTTTATGCCATTGCTTTACTACCAGTCCCAGTGTATTTTATCTTCTTGCTGTCTGGCATATGGGGAACGTCACCAAACCCTTTTGTCAGTTTCTTTTCCAAAGAAAGTCTGCTTTGTCTCTCATTGCTGGTGACTGATGCTGACTGGTAATGCTGCAAAATACTTTAAACGACCTGACCTCATGTCATGTTTTCCTGGCAGTATAGCTACTTCAGGCACCCAGCCTAGTTTGGAGAAAAAGTGGAAACTCACTACCCTCTTACAAGACCCCCCCCTCCCCAAACAACTCGGAATATGTAGATTTGATACGCCACATGCTAATCTCTTAGGCTGCAATCTTGTGCCCTGTCCGATTGATTTCCTGCTCTTTCAGGATTTCCAGAACTTAAGTGCTGTCTGTGCATAAGTGTGACTGATGTGTGTGGAACATAACTCTCATGTAACAAGGCACAGGTTTGCAGCCTTCATGTGGAGAGAATCTGCTCCCCCCCCCCAATCCTGGCAACCTCTTTTGTAAGTGACACTGGGTTTTTCTAAATATTGTTACAAAATGCATGTCTTTTGGGCCATTGAATGAATGGAGTATGTTTGTCTGAGGGAGCTCCTTGCTTGGTCAACACTTAGTACTGCTTCTGATTAAATAATTTGACACTTGTCTTTTCAGTTTCGAATAAAAATGCTTTTAGTATGTGAAGATAGTAAACTTGCATGTGCTTGCCCGATGCATCTAGTTAAAATAAAGCTGTTCGGCGGATATGCTTGGACTTTTACTAGCACACTTGCTGTTAGCACTTTGGGAGGAAAAAACTCCATTGTTAAACTGCTTTTAATGTTCATATCCTGCTAATAATTCTGTAGGGGCTCTCAAAAATACTGGTTGTATATCATAATAATTATGTTGGCATGCCTCTAACCAGGCTGCTTAAAGTTCTCCCCTACCTTCTTTAAAAAGACACAGAGAGAAAAGCCTTGCAGATAAAAGTTTGGAGGCTGCAAACGCTTGTTTCTTCTTTACCTTCCCCACTCCCTGGTTTTTTGTTTTTATTAAAGAAGGCCTGTTCAAACTAGAGAATAGAACTAGTGGGAAAGGCTAAAAACAGGACGGACAGCAACACTATTAGCTGAAAGAGGGGGGAAATTCCATTTCATTGCAACGATGTTATTGTTTACTTTACCATACACATCCTAATATGGTTACCTCCCTGTCAAGGCAGCCGAGCCAGGGGCTGAGGGGCCCCCTCAGGGAGAAGCTTCTCACTGCTTCGTAGACAATAAGAAACAAACGGCACAACTCCACAAAAGGCTTCCCGGAAAATAAGTGTCAAGTAAATCTTAAAAGAACTCTGCCTCCTGACACTCAGCTCCGTGTATGCAAACCTGCTTTATGCCATGCTGCCCAAGCTGAGAGACATCTGTTTTGGAATATAAGTCACTCCGGGTATTTCCTTTTCCCATTTTTGGTTTTCTTGGTTCTAAATTTATTTATTTTTATGAAGGTTACGGATTAGTTCCTTCACATCTATCTTTACATGCGTCCTCCATGAGCACTGTTTGCCGGAACCTTTTACTAGGAACGTGAGAAGGTAAGGATGTTGATTTAGTCTGGGACGTTTGTCACTCAGACTCATGTTCCTCCCTGGCACAGACAATGCTTTAAAACAACAGCAAGCCCACAGTTTATCTTGCTCGAGGTAACTCAGACCTTCATCCAAGCGAACGGTTCTGTTTTTTCTTGAATCCTCTGCCTGCGTCCTTTAAAATGTCAGTAGTTACAGACGCTGCTGAAACGGAGGTACACTCACTCCTGTGTAAACAGTGCCACAGATGCAAATGCTTTCCTGTGACCAATTGTCAGCTAGATCAGCTTTTTAGAGGCTTTACTGTTATTTCTTCATCCTCATCTTCTTCTTCTTCACTCGTGCTTTCTCTGAACACTCTTGTCTTTTCCAAAATCTTCAGTCTTGAGGTTTGCCAGTTACTGTCTGCAGGACCAGAACAAAGGTAGGTTGTTAAACTCTCTGCTCCGGGGGAGGGACAAGTTATTTTTGGAGGATTGTCTTCCCAGTGCATGACTGGCTGACCTAAAAGCGCGCGCGTGGGGGGGGGGAGGAGTGGGATCCTCCATACAGTGTAAGAGGACGCGTGCACTGTGGTAGCTTTTAGCAGTGGAGTTGATTTCTGTGCAGCTGAAAGAGAAAAATGACTGTTAAAAACAAATCTTTTTTTTTAAAAGGACAAAGATGAATAGTGGCCCAGCAAAACCACGCTGACAATTGCTGTAATATTTTAATACATGCACTTTATTTCATTTATAGTGCAGAAGATGGGATTTTGTAAAACAGATTTGCCTCCTCTTTGGAGACATGATTTATAGAATTCTAATTCTGAGCTTTCCTGTGAATGAATAGGTGGTAGTGTATTTTTCACTGATCAGTTAGAATGTTTTAAATGGCAAGCTTTTGATACACTTAGTTTTACTAGTGATTTTAAAGTAATTGTTGCATTTTGTTATCTTGTTCACTTCAACAGGATATTTTCTTCAGAAGAAATTCTTTTTAACTTCAATATAAGTAAATGTAGAAATGAGATCTTTCACACGGGCATAGTATTAACTACAGTCTTCATGTTCTCTGTTGTACAGCAGTGAAATCTAGTGACCTGTCAATTTTTATGTTGGAAATTACAGTGGACAGTATCACAACTAAGTATAAGCCCAAATATAATCTTACAAATAAATACTAAGTTATATAGAACCTAAGTTTGAGGAATGTCTATTTTTCAGTATGAATATTCAGTGGGAGAAAGTACAGCAGCATGCTTGCACAGGTAAAGCAAAGTAATTCTTGAGGAGAATGCTGTAGTATATTACAGTAATTCAATTCTTAAGGTATAATGATCCAAAGGTCAATCACTTTTGAGTCTCACAGATTTCATTGGGAGAATTAAGCATGTGCTAGAATCCTTCCCATTGAAATCAATAACATTTTAAAGTGCTTAATTGTGGCTGGATTGCTCTTCTGTTTATTTCAAACATTGTTTCTCTGTTATTACTAAAATGAATGAGTATAAAATTCTCTGTTGTAAGGGTTGTATGTGTTCCTTACATGTATATTTTTTTACATCTATAGACAGATAATAAATATTCTGTATCTTATTTTTAAATAAATTACCAACTAAAACAATTATTGTATTAAAATATTTGGGGGCCAGAAGAATACTGGAAATGATGACATTTAAAATAATCACACCATATACATAAGTAGTGCTTATACCATCATTGTTTACAAAAATGTAGAATTGTTCTTGTAAAAATGTGTATATTGTGTATCATTTTGATATTGGGGGATGTAGATGTAGGAGGAATTAGTGCACTTCAATTAGATAAGGAGAAATTCACATTTTACAGGGATTTATGTTAGAACATGGAATGGCGGGTGGCTTGTTTCCTCATTATGAATACTCTCTGCACATAATGAGGTTCATCATTAGTTGATGGAGTGAATTTGCCCTAGCTCTACCTTGAAAGGCGCATAATTTACATACTACTTCAGAGCTTAGGCTTTAATGGATTCCTCGATGAATAAAATGAAAAGCTACTTTCTTTAAATTTTTGAACACTGTTTTGATAATATCATTTTAATAAGACATTCAGTTTGCTTGTTAAGTATTTTTGAAAGTGTATTCTCAGTTTTACCAGAAAATGCATATTTTAATGCTCAAAGTGGGACAGGGATAGTCCAGTGACATAGATGTAAACATAAGGGGGGTTGGTTGCATTTTCTTTAACACGGCTGATCCCTTTGGCACTGCCGCTTTGCAATTATGTCCGTGTGTGGTTACAATTGTTATACAGACAAGCTGCCAAAAAGCTTGCTTTTAATATTTTAATTTTCTGCTGCAAGCTTCTTGATTCATCGTTTTGCGCTGGGCGTAAGAATGAGTCCTGTACTTTACTGTACTGTATGTGTTTTAGCAGTGATGGAGCTATGGAGAAACATTACCTGCTCTTTAGGCTGATATGGACAGAATCACTAGCCCCACCTTTTTATTTATTTCAGTGAGAAGAACACAGGCAAAACAAAAATAAAACTGGTAGAGTTGCCCTTCGGAAAGCTGCTGTGGATGTATGATTAGATTAAAGGATATTTCATTGTAGGCTGCCTGTTATGTTATATCATCAACTGCCTGGAATAGACAGGGGAGAGTCTTGAAAGAACTCTTTTCCACAACTCTCCTTCGAATTCCTAATCTTTTAGCTGTATATTGTGAACTGTACAGAAGTGCAGCACAGAACACACTGTACAGCAACTTTTGTGAGTTTTCTTACGGTATGCAACAACTTCTAAGGTACATTGGGTAGTACCTGTGCATTGACACTATTAGCAGTTCATGCTCAAAGGCCAAAAAAAAAGGGGGGGGGTTTGCCACCATTATTTTGAGTAGAGCAAAGTAAACGCTAGAAGTTCAGTTTTGATAAAATGTTTTTCTACTTTAAAATGATGAGCCTACATTAATATGAATAGGATAATTTATGTTATTTTGTCTTTCTTTTTTTAAATGTCATTTCCCTCAGCTGCAGACCTGTCTGCTTGAAAATCTTCTCTGTGTTCTAAAACATATATTTGTTTAGGGAGTTTTCACTGAAGTGTACATGACAATTACAGCTGTTCATTAACAAAATTGGGTATTTGTTTTAAACTTTAACCAATCACTTTGATATGCTAATTATGGTGTAATTTAATTTGAGCCCTGTAATGATGATGCCGTTATTATGGACATAAATGATGCAGTTAAACTGAGAGTAATCTCATTTGCATACTGTACATGCCAGTAAATTAAGCCCTTTCTTCGTCTGCCTCAGCTTTAATTTTCCACTTCTTTTCACACAGCGCCTTTTCAGCCACTCTCTTACAAGCCCACTTTGTAATAGTCCTGATGACTGTTTGATGTGGAGAGTTGGTGCACCACAATAATGCAAGACACAAGATGTAACATTTAAAGGATTCATTATCTTACTGAGTGTTCCTTTAAGAAGCTGGGATTAACAGGGAGTGGAAGTATCTTTTCAATGTTCAGCATTTCAGGGCTCCAGACAAACAGCATGCAGGCTTTTGGTACCCTTCCCATCTTAAAAAGCACACACATGTACAATACATAGGTTTTGCTATGCTGCTCCTACAGTGAACTTGTATTTGTCACTTACTGTAATGTCTCCATACAATGGGGTAGTAGGTTGTAAAAGCTTCCAAATACACTGGCTGTAAGGCTAGTAAGGTAATGGACAATCTTTAAAATAGTGTATCATCTTCAAAATGACACCCTGGTCACTTTTGGATTGGTATACATATCATCACTTTCATGTTAGTTAAGCCCTGCATTTTATTTTTTTCTAATTTTAATTCTTGTTGATGCATTACTGGTATAAATCTGATTTGAAATGATATTTTTCAATTAGATTTAAGTATTCTCCACTCTTCTGTATATTAGCACCTGTGTGTCATAAATGTAAGTGCAACCCCCCCCCCCCCAATATATCAGCCAAGTATTTATTTATTTTTAAATTCTCATTCTCCTCTACTGGCATGTAGAGCAGTTTGCCTGGGTGCAGTGCTCCTACCTTGGCTTTAGTATAAATGGGCTAAAATACATTCCTGAAAATGCATTAAGGGGACTCCTGAAGAGTAAAGCAATTTGATTACTCTGTCATATTTTTCATTTACTTACTTCCTTGGTAGAATTGTTATATTGTTAACTGTCCATGAAAGGCAACATCCCCTCCCCCAAGGCACTTGTACATTGTGAGAGACTTTCGTTAGCAGAAGATTATTATTAGGCTTTTGGAAATCTTGTCTTGAGCAACATCCCATGACCAAAAATAGTTCTGTGCTGTTGCCTGTAAACATTCACATTAGTCATTTCCTGGGTGAATAGTATTAAAAGGTTGAGCAATACCAGGCTGTTGCCTACCTCCTCCACCCTTCTAATAGTACACAGTAAACAAAAAGGAAATTCTGTGTTTGGTTTATCAGCCGTCCATATTTAATAATGCTTGTCTGCACAACAGTTGAATGGAAAGCAGCCTTCTTGGGCCTGAAGTCAGATACAATGATTTTCTCTTCCTCTTTGAGCCCATCAGATATTTACCACATATCTTCATAATAGCCTAATGATACTGGATACTAGCAAAATTTCTTCTTATGCTTAGAACTAGTACCATCATATTTTCACAGGTGACCTCTATACTCCTTAAGTACATAATCACGTTCCTGTTCACCAAGAACAGTGTTTATCTTGTCAAATGGTAAGGAACAAGCAAGGAACAAAGGTACGGTCCTCCCCTCTTCTGGACTGTCCAATGCCTGGTATGCAGTGGCATGCTGCCTCTGAATCTCAGGATTCCATATGGCTGTTGCAATATATAAATAACCACTGATGACCCTCTATGCTGTTGCCTAAATCTCTTGTAAAGCCATCATAACTATGGCCTATCATTGTTTTACACATTTCTTACTAATGTAACATGTAACATTAGCTTTTTTTTCATACAGAATAGCAGAAATCCAGTAATAATTTGCAACTAGACTGCAGAAGAATTGATGCTTTTGAATTGTGGTGCTGGAGGAGACTCTTGAGGAGGCTCTGGACTGCAAGGAGAACAAACCACTTTCCTAACATCAGGGTCTTTTCCAGGGAGTCTTCTCTTCTCATGAGATGGCCAGAGTACTGGAGGCTCGGCTTAAGGATCTGTCCTTCCAATGAACACTCAGGGTTGATTTCCTTTAGAATGGATAGGTTTGTTCTCCTTGCAGTCCAGGGGACTCTCAAGAGTCTCCTCTAGCAACACAGTTCAAAAGCATCAATTCTTCGGTGGTCAGCCTTCTTTATGGTCCAGCTCTCACTTCTGTACATCACTACAGGAAAAACCATAGCTTTGACTATGCGGACTTTTGTTGGCAACGTGATGTCTCTGCTTTTTAAGATGCTATCTAAATTTGTCATCACTTTCCTCCCAAGAAGCAAGTGTCTTTTCATTTCATAGCTGCTGTCACCATCTGCAGTGATCATGGAGCCACCGAAAGTAAAATCTGTCACTGCCTCCATATCTTCTCCTTCTATTTGCCAGGAGGTGATGGCACCAGTGGCCATGATCTTAGTTTTTTTTTTATGTTGAGCTTCAGACCATTTTTTTCACTCTCCTCTTTCACCCTCATTAAGAGGTTTTTCAAGTCCTCCTCACTTTCTGCCATCAGAGTGGTATCATCTGCATATCTGAGGTTGTTGATGTTTCTTCCAGCAATCTTAATTCTGGTCTGGGATTCCTCCAGTCCGGCCTTTCACATGATGTATTCTGCATATAAGTTAAATGACCCGGAGGACAATATACAGCCTTGTCGTACTCCTTTCCCAGTTTTGAACCAATCAGTTGTTCCATATCTAGTTCTAACTATTGCTTCCTGTCCCACGTATAGGCTTCTCAGGAGAGATAGATAAGGTGATCAGGCACTCCCATTTCTTTAAGGACTTGCCATAGTTAGCTGTGGTCCACACAGTCAAGGGCTTTTGCATAGTCAATGTTAGCCATGCTTTATAAGGCCTACTTTACTTCACTCTCCAGGATGTCTGGGTCAAGGTCAGCAACCACACTATCTGGGTTGTCCGAGATATCCAAATCTTTCTGGTATAATTCCTCTGTGTATTCTTTCCCCCTCTTCTTGATATCTTCTGCTTCTGTTAGGTCCCTCCCATTTTTGTCCTTTATCATCTCCATCTTTGCAGAAAATGTTCCTCTAATATCTCCAATTTTCCTGAACAGATCTCTGGTTTTTCCTTTTCTATTATTTTCCTCTATTTCTTTGCATTGTTCATTTAAGAACGCCCTCTTGTCTCTCCTTGCTATTCCTTGGAAGTCTGCATTCAATTTTCTGTAACTTTCCCTATCTCCCTTGCATTTTGTTTCCCTTCTAAACTATTTGTAAGGCCTCGTTGGACAGTCACTTTGCTTTCTTGCATTTTTTTTCTTTGGGATGTTTTTTATTGCTGTCTCCTATACAATGTTACAAGCCTCTATCCAAAGTTCTTCAGGTCTCTGAACTAATGGAGACAAAATGCTTAAAGTCTAGCCCCCCTTTGATTTAAAGCCCTTTTCTTCATTTAGTCTTTTGATCAAATGTTTAGAAAGAACTATAACTTAAGGGGGGGGGATCTTTTAAGAACATTCTCATCTTCAGTTTCCATAGAATTAAAAAAAAACCAATACTGTATATGTCTAAGGGTTCATTTGGCTGTTGTCAAACAAATGTCAAAGCAAAAAGTCAAAACAGGTTTGGCCTTATGATGAATGTCACAGAGCATGAATTCTGTCCACCCAGTCCACTTCATGAACTTTATCTGAGTTGAAGAACAACACATGTAAAAGTAGCATAGTATCAAGAAACTATACAAACAAAATCTTCTGATTTTCAGCAGGTTTAAAAACCTTCCTCATGCCATGCAGCTTCCTTTTATTTTTGCACGGGAAAATATGTATGCCATGTAGTATTGAAAAGAACAGTACAGCTAGATACTTTGGAATGAAAGTGGGCAGCATGTAGTCCATGTGCTTTATGTGGTCACCTCACTAATTTTTATACCCCACCAAAATTCAGTGCAGTTCCCTAAAACCTCTGTTCAGAAAAACAGTTAAGAGCTACTTCTTTTTGCTTTGTTTATATTTCTGCTATATTTAATACATTTAAACAACAACATCAATCACAGAACTGCAACATTTTGACATAATATGGTTGTGGTAGAATACAGTGCACCAGGATGTGATGCAGCTCATTGTGTGTTCTGTCGGGGTTTCAGCTCTAAAACTTTAGAAGTTTCGCATATTTTGTTTGAATAAATACATATATTGGTAGCATATATTATCACAATTAGACAACTGAAGGTATCTTTTCCCCTTAAATCACTGGTTCTTAACCCTGAGTAACCCAGGTATTCTTATACTGCAACTCCTAGAAACCTCGACTAGTACAGCTGGTGGTAAAGACTTCCAGGAATTGCAGTCCTGGAATGCCAAGGATTGAAACCACGGCCTCAGTTGATCATGCCTATTATTCTGTGCTGGTCCTGACTTCTGGAATGCTCACCAAGAATGTCTAATACCAGCCCTCTTACATTGTACTTATGGAGACTAAATGTACATACTCATAGCTGTGTATATTTCTTCTGCCCTTAGTTAGGTCGTATAAACATCCTTACAAAAGAACCAAATAAACTTTGAGCCCACAGTCAAGCACAATTGACACATCTCTACTCTTTCATTTTTAACAGTTATCTAGTTTCCATCTTGTTCTTATCTATGCTTTTTAATATCTGTGTGAAATTTCGGCATTGTCCAGATATTTAAACTGTGGTGTTAGCAACATGTTTTTCACATGTTTTGCATCTATTTTTCTCCTTAAAATTCTAGAAAGCACCAGAACAATTGAACCGGTATTTTGGTGGGATGGCTAAGAGTGAACAAGCTTACTCCAGACAAAGACAGTGTAATATGTTTAGGGAAAGTAGTTCATTTTACTAGACAAATGCAGTGAATTCTAGATGGGTTTGAACTCCCTCTGAAAGACCAAATATTTGGATTTAACACTTCTCTAGAAGCTAAAGGATATTTTGGTCCTTGGGAGCTGGTGCACTTCTTTTGAGAAAGGCAAGTGTAAATAAAAAAGTACTCTGATGGCATTCTATAAATAAAGGTTGATCCAGCTGTTGAACTGTGCATGCAAATAAATTGCATGTAAATTCTGGTGGCAAATTTCTGCTAATTATCGAGGTGCTGGTCACCTTTGTGGGCTGTGCCTCATTGTAACTGTGCACCCAGAACATAACCAGCACCTTGTTAATTAACCATAGTGTCCCACTGCAATTTATGACATTTCACTTGTGGAAGTGTAAATTGCCAGCTGGATTCTGGACATTAGTTATATGAACAGTGGAGTGGCTAAATCAACATTAAAGCTTCCAGTACTATTTAGATTATATCTAAACAAGTACACAGTAAGTACACAGCTGCCATGTAACATGAATATCTTTTTATACTCCTACTGCCCATTATATCTATTTACCTGTGATAGTGTCAGGGCCTGGGCCTTAAAGGAGGAGGACCAGGCAAGTCAGAGTTCACACTGCTATTCCACCCCAGACACTAAATCAAAGTTGTGTTGCTAAGCCTTAAGGTGATGCTGAAAGAACTGCAGAAACATCAGATAGTAGGTAGGAGACCGCGAAAAATAACTCCTGAAGACTGGGACCCATGTGTTAGACTGGGCAGTCATGAGCATTTTCTGCTGGGTTTGAGGAAATGAATATCTGCCATACAACCCTTGTGGACAAAACTTGTAGAAATAAGAACTACCAGCATTGACGCCAGAGAATTGTGTCTTTAAGCAGAAGTGGGAAAGCATGTGACCTGTGAGGAGGGGAATGGACCTTGCAAATATCATATAAGGAAAAGTTAAAATGATGCATCAAAATATGCAGAGTATCATTTGGGAGGATAAGCCAATATCTTAGGCATTTGGCAGGATTAAATCATTCCCACCATGTTACATTTTGACATCCTAGATGGATATTAAAAAGTGTCTGGTGTCATAGAATTCATGTCAGAGGGTCAACTGCATGTGATGAAATAAAAAGAACCATTATTACTTCACATCGGAGCATCTGAGAGAATTGTCACTACTTAGAATGTAAAAGTGAGCATTTGAAACAGACGTTTGTGAAGTTCAGATTTGTGAACACGTATACAAGAATGAGCTGGTCGTGGCATGAAAATATGCTCTATGACAATTGTTGTATTTAGCCCACATTGAGATGCTTGACAATGTTTTGTATGCAAATTCCAATGATTTGTGGGAACTAGCTCAAGTATTTATTAAAACAAAATAAAAAAGACCACAGAATTATGACTGTTTAAAGTGTTGCAGAATTTTTTAGTTTTAAATAGCTTGGGGCTAAATCCATTGTTAGTCTAAAATAGAGAAAAATCTGCTGAATCAAGCACTTTATTGCAGACCCATTGCATCTCAGTGTTCCTCAGTACTCCCTAGGCAGGAGGGGGATCAAAAATTGTCACTACTGTTGAAATGCAGTTTTGCGAGTTGTGGATCTAGCTGTCAAAATCATCGTATTGCGAAAATCGGTCCCCCCAAAAAAACCATATTGGGAAGCACAGACCGAAACATTGTATAGCGAAAATTGCCTATAGGAAACACTCTTTTGTGAAGCGCTATAGCGATCGCAAAAACTCGTCATGCGGATTCATCGTTTTGCGAGGTAATTGTCTAGCGGGGCACCACTGTACTTTGAAGAGGAGGTATAGGAAATGCATATCAGAATGGTAGATGACACAAAATTGGGTGGAACAGCTAATACCCTAGAAGACAAACAAAATTCAAAACTATTTTCGCATGTTCAAGCACTGGGATGAAAGTAACATAACAGGAATAAGTATTACACTTAGGGAAAAAAATGGACAGTTATAAGATGGAGGATACTTGGCTCAGTGATATTACAAGTGAGAAGGATCTTGGAATTGTGGACCACATGCTAAATATGAGCCAACAGTACAATTTGGCTGCAAAAAAGGGCAAATGCTATTTTAGACTGTGTTAACAGAAGTATAGTATCCAAAGTACTAGTTTTCCTCTAGTATCAGTTCTATTAAGTAGTAGTTCCCCTCTGTTTGTCAGTGATTAGACCTCAACCCGGGTACTGTGCCTAGTTCTGTACATGGCGGTTTAAGATGAATGATGACAAACTGGAACAAGTTTGGAGGACAGCAGCAAAGACTGGTGGGGAGCTGGAAATGAGCCCTGTGGTAAAGACTGAAAGAACTGAGCATGCTTAGCTTTGCAAAAAGAAGATTGAGAATTGATATGGTAGCACTCTTCAAATACTTGAAAGATTGTCGTACAGAGGAGGTGCAGGATGTGTTCTTGCTCATTTCAGAGTGCAGGGCGTGTAATAACGAGCTCAAGTTACCGGAAGCCAGATTTCAGTTGAATATCAGTGAAAATGTCCTAACTGTTAGAACAGTATGACAATAGAACCAAAGACCTCAGGAGGTGATGAGTACTCTAATGCTAGAGGCAGTCAAGAGAAACTTAGGCAATCATCTGTCAGCTATAATTTGATTTGGATTCCTGTATTGAGCAGGAGGGTGTTGGATCAAGTGGCCTTATAGGCCTGTCCCAACTCCATGAATCTATGATTCTATGTACAGTGGTGCCTCGCTTAACGAGCGCCTCGCTGAGCGATTAAATCGCTTAACGAGGGGCTCTGGGCCATCGCTGGAGCATTCGCTCAGCGATCGCCCCTATGGCGTTTTTTCACTTTGCGATATTCGCTAAGCGATTCACTTAGCGAATATCGCATAACGAAGCGGGGGAGAACAGCTGATTGGCGGTTCCAAAATGGCCGCCGGAAGGTCCGCCCCACATTTTCGCACCCTGCCCTCGCTTACCGAGGGCACGAAAATGGCGGCGCTCTGGAAGAACATCGCTTAACGGTGAGTTTTAAAGCCATAGGAACGCATTGCACAAAGTTCAATGCGTTTCTATGGCTTTTTAAATTCCGTTTAGCGATGTTTCGCTATAGCGAAGGTTAATCCGGAACGGATTAACCTCGCTATGCGAGGCACCACTGTACTTACACAATGTTGCATACTATTCCCACATTTGCTTGCTTTTTACAAGGTACATATTTTACATATTGTAGCAATCTATATATATGCCTGGGTTCCATTAGACTACTAAATACTGCAAATACTTAAAAATGAAAAGAAAAAAATTAATTAACTATTCTGGTCACATCCTTTGGGGAGTTTAGTTTTAAAACAGCTGGCCAAAATACAGAAAAGGTCCTCAGTACTGCAGATGTTGCCTGTCCCATTGGACAATTAGAGACCATCCCAACAATGTAACATAATTAGTTAAAAAAAGAAGCAGAGGAGAGAGAGAGAGAGAGAGAGAGAGAGAGAGAAAGACTTCAAGACACAATAAGCAACATTGTCAACTGCATCTTTATCAACTGAATAGTCAACTTATGGCAATAGTGGTTTCTGGTATTGGTACAGTGTGGTATAAGCATCCATACATTGGCTCTGGCACAGAATTAAGTGGTTTACTTCCTGATTCAGCACCATGGTCATAGAATCACACCAAGTCATTAAGAGTATATGTCCAAATAGGTTTTGCTGAATACAGAGCACCTACAACGTAACAGTGGCTTGTTTTACAGCCCCTTGCTTTTACAACTATTTCTGTCCACTTCTTAGAAGAAGATTCCCCACATCCTCAGATACCAGGGTTCTCATGCAGGATTATAAATAGGACAGGCAAATGTGTCTTTGCCCAAGTGCATGAAAATCTGGAATTGATTATAAGTGATTGCTTAAAAAAAAAGGCACCACTTCCCGCCCCTGTTACTTCCCTCCTTTTTAAAGAAAGGCATACTCTTTTTCTTTCTTCTTGTGGGGAAGGTACTTGGTGGGGCAGGGGGGCTTGCGTCGAAGTGGAATGGATAATGCTGCATGCCCATAGTGTTAAAGCTGTTAGTTGCAACTCTCCCATAGTCATTTTCCCAGTCACAGTAACTTTATTCTGCCATTAGCGGTGGTGTCATTCTGCAAAGATTATTTCTAATGGCAGGAATAAAGTAAGAAGAGCCCTTTGAGGAGGAGGAGGCGGCGGCACTGCGCTGAAGCTGCATGTAGTAACGGTAGTGGTAAAGCAGAGACTGATTTGTGTCAGTGATACCCTACTCACAGTAATGCAAACCAGCTAGAATTGCTGATTTCAACCTGCTAGTAGTGTTCTAAACTATGCAGTATACACTAATCTCAAAAGAGGACTGAAACCTCATCCAATGACCCTAGGTAAATAATGGTATGATTCAGGCCGGTGAGGCAGAGCGGACGTTTCCCCTATTCCACATTGACTGAAAAACGCATCCCTCCCTTCCCAACAATCTAGATCCTGCTCTTTGATAGGGGAGAAGTAGAATGTTCCTCTGGATTCCTAGGATGATTGGGTCTGTATTTCATCTCATGTGCATCACATATGCGTATAGGTTCACACCCAGTAATAGTGGATTTGGCGCTCAGGACCAAAAAGGCTTCATATTCTGTGTTGAACTATTCTTCCAAGACAAATAAGGTAAGCTGATAATTTCAAAAACAATCACAGCATATTCAGATGTGTTTCCTGATCGTTGGTCCCTGGATTTAACCCTAAGGCTTAAATTCAGTTGCTAGTTTTATGTAGAGTTGACCGGCTGAATCAGTATTGATTCAGCAGGTGATTCAGTGGGCCTGTTCCAGTGGAATCAGCAATTGAATTTAGACCTAATTTGATCAATGTTATGAACTTCTTGCTATTTTAAGATGTTGCCTTCATAGTGAAATGCAGAAATGTTTCATATGGGATTCTTAAATGTAAAGGTTAAGGTTCCCCTTGACATTTAGTCCAGTCGTGTTTGACTCTGGGGCACAGTGCCATTTCCAATCCATAGAGCCAGTGTTTGTCCAAAGACAGTTTCCGTGGTCATGTGGATTCTTAGGCAAAGTTATATTCGAATTCTTAGTAAATGTTAGGGGCTTTACTGCTAGCCAAACTCTTGACAGAGTTAATCCAACTACACTAATACGGTCAAAATAATTAGAAAACAAAGAGAAGACTATTTAATAGTACTCATGTCAGGCAGAAACAAAAGGAAAAAAAACAATATTGTAGTACCTTAAAGACTAACTTCTATATTTTAATGTGAGCTTTCATTGACAAATCCACTTCTTCAGACAGGAGAGTGGGACTTCATTGCAAATATTTATGCAGTTACACGTGGGGCCACCAACTGATTGTTTCCTGGGCACAAGTGCTTGATGATGTGGCATTTCACACATGGCAACAACTATTAAGACCCTTGTTGAGATTCATTTCCCTTTCCATGAAGCATTGTTCAGTAACCAATGACAACCGTTGGTGACTTTATTAATGGTAGTCAGCGGAATATGATTACAAAGAACAGATGAGCCAAGCTGCGAGTCTGGACTTGGTTTAGTGGGAACTGAGATCCAGTGGGAGCCGTCCAGCACAGAAACAGACAGAATCTGTAAGTAGCAGAATTATTCTTGGCTTCTGGAGGCCATTGAGAGCTTCTGGAGAAGTCAGATTGATTATGCTCTGATGAGTCTAGCATCCAAGGTCTTACATATCTTCTCCAAATATATGCCCATTAATAATCCCCAAACAATGCCCATTAATAATCTCCCAAAAAACACTGGATTTAGAGATCTTTTTTTATGTACTATATTCTCTTTTGAAATTAAACCACCCGAAAAGAGGTTCAGTCAGTTTGAATAGATGTGATCGGAATGGCAATAATCAGATTTCCTTTAACAGGTTCAGAATTTAGCAGCTTATCTCTCTATTTAAAAAGATCTTCAGGAATTTATGTCGGAAGCCAGATGTATGTTGAGGTTATGAGATTTCCCAGACAAGGTTATCATCTATTCAGGGATCCTAGTTGGGATTATAATCAAAATAACCACTTTAACAGGGATGCAGGTACTGGGTTACATAATGCTTAATCATAACTGTTTATGCATAAAGAGTAGAATAATAAAATTGCTCCTCTGGAGAAGTAGTACCTTCTGGTTTCTTGCTGCTGCTTCATCAGGTTACACAGTACCATGGTATTGATCTAACAGCAGCTTGATTTTCATTTGAGTTTGGAGGGGTAATGCTAGCCATACCAATTAAACAATGGCTACTAGCTTTCTTTATCAGATATGACACTTTGGTAACAGTGGACCCTTGCTTGAGTTTTCTTGACATTTCACCATTCACTTGTGTTTTGTGGAGGAGAATTCCTAGACAGCTTGGAAAAGTCATAATTCCAGGTGAACAATAGGAATGGAGAAGTATAGCTATGGCAGCAGTAAGAGATTAAATTGCTTGGATGAGCTGGGACTGAATTTTGGACGTTTTTTTTCTAAGATGTCAATGGAAGAACACTGCAAGAACACTTTTCACATAAAAACAAAATCTTGAAGGTCCTATTAGTGTGTACCCTTCAGAATCCTTGTTAAGATAAGAAAATGCACATTGTTTTTCCTCTGCCAATAACGTTCTTCTGCAACATTTCTCCACCTCTGGAGGGCAACAGAATAAATATTTCCAATTAATAATTCC
This sequence comes from Pogona vitticeps, assembly GCF_051106095.1. Taxonomy (NCBI): domain Eukaryota; kingdom Metazoa; phylum Chordata; class Lepidosauria; order Squamata; family Agamidae; genus Pogona; species Pogona vitticeps. The sequence goes on along the minus strand of NC_135784.1, from coordinate 46,205,572 downwards.
AGTCTTGTTTGCATTTCAAGTATGTAGCTAACCGGACTTTCTGATATACAATATTGGCAAGGAAGGTTCAGTCTTACAGTTTGAAACTAATTTTTCCCAGCCATCGAATATATTCTCATGGGACCTTTGCCAGATGGTGCTACTTAAGAAGAGGTCCCATCTTTCTCCCAGTGGATGTGTTCCTGAGAAAGCCTTATAACCTACCACTTCACTCAGTACCACTTTACTCAGTGGACTGAAATGCTTAGTTTGGAAGGGTTCAGAGCTTCTCCTAAGGTCTCATGAAGCCTTGTTTCTTCTCTATTATAGCAGATCTGCTGTCATATGGAGATGAGAAGATGCTTTATCAGATTGGCAACATCAGTTTATGATGAAATTCACTGGTAGATTGCTATCTTCCACCACTGAAATGACTTGGTGAAGAAGAGGTGTTATTTAAAGAAGTGTCACTATTAGGAGATGGCACTAGGGGTTTTTGTTTCAATACCATGCATATATATATGGCTGTTGAGTAGATAACATGGCCCAGAGGAAATGATTTCTGCACTGGGCACTGCTGTTCACGTAGGAATTATGTACTTACATATTGCGGAAATAGCAGCTCTGACTGCTTCGTGATGCTCGCTGTGACTATGCCATTCTCTACAGTTCAGAGGTGAACACTGGGAGTCCACCAAAAAGCCATTCCAACACATTGCTGTAGACTGCAGCAGTAGGACCTACTCTAATTGGAAGCAGCACTTTATGGCAAACAGATCACAGCTGAGACCTTTTTCTTTTCATTTTTATAATTCATAGAGAGCTTTATCATTTGGAGCATATACTGAGCCACTGAGCAACCTCCCCCCAGTTAATGGAACCCCAAAGATTTCGGAAGTACACAATATCTGTTCAGATATGATGAGGGTCCAAGTTCCTCTCTAATGAGGATCTTTTCTCCAGGATGTGTATCTTTCCCTTCCATCTGTCTGACCTGTACTATGATGACAAACTGGGGAGTAGAGCTAGTCAGCACATGCCATAGACCCTACATGATGGTTGTATATGATATACTACTTGGGGAAAATAAAAAAAATAAAAATCCTGATGTGACTGCTCATGGAGAATAAAGCACTTATAGCAGAGGTTGATGCATTCTGATAACTATTTTCTGATTTGTATAAATAACATGTTGGGGCACTGGAGTTATTTTAAATCTCGTGGTCAGATTTACAAGCGTAAAAAGAAAATAGAAAGTGATTTTCACGAAAGGAAGTGACAAATCTCGGCTAGCACTTCCCAGCTTGATGCTTTATAGATGATTTGGACTACTGCTCCCATAATCCCTGATCATCAGTCATAAGGGTTATTAGGACTGTTAGGAGTTATAGTCAAAACAAATGGAGGACGACATGTGGGGAAGGTGCCTAAACGAACTGGGCTTTTTATTTTTTGTAAAAATGTTGTTCTTGGTCCTGGCATGATTTTTTTTGAAGTGGCAGTTAGACATTTTAGCTGTAATAGCCTGACAAGTGCTTCTTTCGTCAACGTGGAGTGACTTCTGGGTTCATTCTCTAGTAATAGGTTTTCTAATAATAATGAAGTGTTGTCAAGGCAGGGTTTTCAGGGTTTACAAGGTATAGAGTAGTCAGATGTGGTTTACAGTTCCTTTTTTCTGGTTACTCAAGAACACACAGGCTAGCTCTTTTCTTACAAGGCATAACAGGGACTAGTGCTGGGTAATGCCAAGAAAGAAAGAAAGAAAGAAAGAAAGAAAGAAAGAAAGAAAGAAAGAAAGAAAGAAAGAAAGAAAGAAAGAAAGAAAGAAAGAAAGAAAGAAAGAAATTGTAATCTGTTTATCTATAGAGTCTTCTTCGTCTTTCTGATTCAATATGAGTAGAAAACAATTTTGAGATTTCATTTAGAATGTGTTCCACAGCTTTATCCTTTACTGCTTATTTGCTACCCATCACCAATTATGAGTCATATAGTTTAGTGACAAAGTTTCTCATGTTTATGTCATTTCCCCCCCAGACCCAAATGTTAAGTTATATGTAGCTTTAGTCCCAAACTGACACAGCATGTAAAATCTACATGACAGGTGGGAAATGTGTGTTCCTCCAGATGTTGTTGTACTAGAACTCCACCATCCCTTGCCACTAGCTGAATTAAATACATATTGCAGGCCAACAGTATCTGGAGGGTTCCACATTCCCCACTTTGATCAATATCCAGTAGAAACTATGTAACCCATTCCATATTCAAGTTTGGTTGAATAGGTTCTACAGTGTGGATCCATAAGCTTGGGGTTTCCTGGAAGCTTAGCTAGAAGCTCCTTAAAATAGATTAGTAAGCTGTTACTCAAAACTATAGCTTGTTTGTTGCTTTTTCTCTAATGTGTAACTTCATGGAAAGTGTTAGATATTTCATAACATAGGTACTTAGTTCCTAGCAGTGGTGTGATTTCACGTTTGCCCTTCCTAAGTTGAAAATGTCACTGAAATCCTCTATAACAATGGTCCCCAACCTTGGGCCTCCAGATGTTCTTGGACTTCAACTCCCAGAAATCCTGGCCAGCAGAGGTGGGTGGTGAAGGCTTCTGGGAGTTGCAGTCCAAGAACATCTGGAGGCCCAAGGTTGGGGACCACTGCTAATATTACTAGGTTCCTTAGCAGATATGTGGATGTGGGAAAGGATCCTTAAAGGTAGAAATTTGCAAAACGAGACATAAAATGAGAGAAGCATACTGTAGTATTGTTTTGACTTAAGCAGTTTACAACAACAAAAACAATCTTAAAACTGCAGAGTTGGAAGGGATCCATTGAGTCCAGCCCTTGTCAAGGAGGCACGGTGAGGAAAAACTCCCAATCTGTGGCTCCACAGCCTTAACCACCGAGCTATTCAGCAATGTAGGACAGGATACAACAGACTGGGAATCCCTTTCAGAAACTTTGCAAACTTATTTTAATAGAGACAAAACATTTCTGTAATATGGTAAAAGTAATACAGCAGATGCAAGGTTTGCACAGAATTAGTTTTGGCACAGTGGCCATTCATTCTGATTTCTTAAGTGTTCATCTGTACTATGTAGCTCTGTGTATTTCCCCAGCACATCACTATTTGGGAGCACATATTTGATCTGTCTATTGTTTTTGTTTTCTCTTGTTTTGGCATTGACTTATTTTCTACTCTCAAATAGTCAGGAAATGTTTGAAATATTTTTATGAACCTCTGCGACTTATTTCTTTACTTCCATGTGACATAAAAGGGACAGGAAAAATTAAAAATTAGAGATGAGCACAAATCTCATTTTGGAAGTTCGTACCGGTTCCCGTCCACCACCATGGCCAATAACCCACTCACCAGCCAAGGTGTCATTCTCTTTTCCTCCTCTTTGGCTGTCCCCAGCAGGAGCACAGATTTGCCTGTCCTG